>NW_027446953.1:2077500-2450000 GCF_038048845.1 Mixophyes fleayi | reverse complement strand
GGGCAAGGGACGAAGCAATCCAGCAGGAACCTTCCTGGAAGACTTGTGTTGGGCGCAGATTGTGCAGGCTGCAATAAAATCACGTATGTCAGTACGTATAGTGGGCCACCAGAACCGTCGACAGAGGAGGAATGTGGTCTTCTTTATTCCCGCGTGACCCGTAATACGGGAGCAATGAGCCCATCGCAACACCCTGAGTCGAAACTGTGGTTCCACAAATGATCGCCCTGTAGGGGGAACAACTTTAACAGTATTGGTAACTGCCACAATGTTAGAAGGATCGATGATGCATTGAGGAATCAATGGATTCAGGCGGTCCGTATCATCAAAAGAGCGGGATAGAGCGTCTGCTCGCCCATTTTTAGCCCTTGGACAGAAAGTACGAGTCATATTGAAGCAAGCAAAGAATGATGCCCAGCGGGCTTGTCAAGGATTAAAACAGCGAGCTTCACGAATGAATGTTAAATTTCGATGGTCTGTGAATATGGTAACAGGATATAAAGCACCTTCTAGTAGATGTCGCCACTCCTCCAGAGCTGCTTTGATAGCAAGAAGCTCTTTATTTCCGATTCCATAGTTAATCTCATTAGGGAGGAATCGTCTAGAGAAGAACCCGCATGGAGAGTGAGTACCCAAAGGTGTCTTTTGGAACAACACGGCCCCGATGCCAATAGTAGAGGCGTCCACTTCCACAAAGAAAAGTCGCTGTTGATCAGGCTGGGAGAGAACAGAGGCCGAGGAGAAGGCTTTCTTAAGAGTAGCAGAGGCAGAAATAGCTTCCGGAGACCATATCTTTGGGTTGGCAGATCTCTTGGTTAACGCTGTGATTGGAGCAATAATGGAAGAAAAATCTTGGATGAACTGCCGATAATAGTTAGCGAACCCGATGAATCTTTGGATTGCTTTAAGGCCCTGAGGTTGAGGCCAGTCCAATATGGCAGACACCTTGGTGGGATCCATCTGTAGTCCTGAGCCGGATACGATAAACCCAAGGAAGGACACTTGGAGAACTTCGAAAACACATTTTGCCAACTTGCAATAAAGATGGTATTTGCGTAGTCTTCATAAGACCTCCCTCACTTGTTCTTGATGAGAAAACAGGTCTTTAGAGAACACTAGAATGTCATCTAGATAAACAACTACAGAGGTGTACAACAAATCTTGAAAGATGTCATTAACGAAAGTCTGAAAGATGGCAGGGGCATTGTAAAGACCGAAGGGCATTACCAGGTATTCGAAATGACCATCCCTAGTATTGAAGGCGGTCTTCCACTCGTCACCCTTCTTTATACGAATGAGGTTGTAGGCCCCTCGTAGATCTAGTTTGGTAAATACTTGAGCCCCGCTGATCCTGTCAAATAGATCGGAGATAAGAGGTAACGGGTACCGATTTTTGATAGTAATACGATTCAGAGGTCTATAGTCAATGCACGGGCGAAGGGACCCGTCTTTTTTCTTGACAAAGAAGAATCCAGCCCCAGCAGGAGAGGTAGACTTGCGAATGAACCCACGTTTGAGAAACCCGTCTCTGGGCGAGAAAGAGGATAAGTTCGCCCCTTGGGTATAGGTTGATTGGGAAGCAAAGTAATGGAGCAGTCCCACGGCCGGTGGGGAGGTAACGACTCGGCCTCGACTTTACTGAATACATCTTGAAACTCGGCGTATGCTGCTGGAAGGACTGATTCCGTAACAGTGGACTGAGCAATAACTTGAGAACTGGAAGGCAGAACACTAGACAAACATCTATGATGACATCCTGTACCCCAACGGGTAACCTGAGCACGATCCCAATCCATCTGCGGAGAATGTTTTCATAGCCAAGGTAGCCCCAAGATAAGGGGATTAATGGATTTTGGCAACACCAAAAACTGAATCATCTCGCTATGAAGGGCCCCTACCATCAACCGAATGGGAGAGGTGATGGAGGAGATGGAGCCGCTGCTGACACGGTTCCCATCCACTGCTTTTAACATTAATGGTTGAGGCAAGGTGAGTGTTGGAATTTGAAGTCCATCAACGAGAGTAGCAGAAATGAAGTTCCCGGAGGAGCCGGAATCCACAAAGGCCGTGGTGGAGAAGGGACCTCTAGGGGTGCTCAGGGTGACTGCCATAAGAAGCTCAGGAGTGTGTTTAGAGTAGGGAGCAACTGTGGATTTCCTGCATATTTGTATTTTCACCTGTTGGGTGTCATGGCATAGCTGGAAGATAAAATTACAATTGGCAAGAATTTTTTGGTGCATTGGTGCCTTTGTTTTTGAATAGAGGAGATCTGATAAGCGAAACCTATGCCATGACACCCAACAGGTGAAAATACAAATATGCAGTAAAGCTACATTTTCTGAACGCTGTAGAGACAAAGTCCGTAATGTTATCTCGGTTTCATACAAGTCCATACAGTGAAATGCATCAATACAAAGTTTTTGAATTGTATATGTGAATGTTTTACAAGCATATAGTGGACTTTATCTCCATATGCAGAATGTGTCTCTTACTAAGTTAGTAAATTGTTCTGTCTCCTGTCACTGCAGCTTACGTCTTACCCATGAAAGCGGAGATGGGAAATATGGTGCAGCAGTACGAGAAAGCCAAACTCATCCAGGAGGAGCAATTGGAAAGACTGACACAGATGTGCCAAGAGCAAGCAGTCAGTTGTGTTTCTTAGTTTGTGGCTTCAGAAATCCTTCAGTGCAGTAAAATGGAAGGGTGCACGGAGTAACCTACCAAAGCCAAGCACAACAAGTGTAGCCTTAATAGTATCAAAATAGTTTTGATTCAGCAAATCATCGTTTTCTTTATTTTTGTTTTTTTCTAATAAACTTGTAATTTTTAAACTTTATCTACAGGCTTACCCAGTGTAGAAATATTACATAAAATATGTATTCCATGTATAGAATGTGTTCTGTATAGTTCACTAAAACATACACGGTTTGGTATTATCCACTGCAGAGGCTGACAACCTATGGCTGGGGCAGTTTTGTATGTGTATATGTCTGTTGGCTTTATCAATCCAACGCTTGACATTACAATTTGATATCAAAGTTTTTTATACAGTTGAGATAAGGCTGTAAACTGTGTTGCACATACAGACAAGAGCATCACCACTACTCACCTTGACCAGTCGCACAAACTCTTGTGCTGTTCTTTGTCCAACTTTGTTGCCGACTCACACCCCCCTGTCTAAACATACAAGCCTTATAGTATCTACCTGAGCATATATGTAATCACATCATATTCCCTGGGCTGCATTCAGAAAGTGTTCCCTTCTATTATGTTTACCCAGGAAAGCACTACCCTGTGTATCAGCATATGGGATATTGGTAATCTAGTAGTAGTAATAAAGCAGTAGACCAATATTATACTGCTATTGATTTAATAGGGCATTGGCTATTGTTTTAACCATTTCTCTCAACATTTCTTACACTTTTTCTACTGGTTACCATCAGTAGAATTATCCTTCCTAGCAGCTTGGTCACTTTTGGTATATTTGTCCCCTCAGTCACATAATCGCTGTTGTAGGGAAAGATTCCAATGCAGGGTTTAGTTTATGTATATTTGGAGCGTTAGTATGTAAATGAATGTAATAATATCATTAGTTCAATAGTTAACATGATAAGCTGCTATCATGTATTGTGATGCTTACAATCTATGGAACAATGGGAGTTGAAACACAAGGGCACATGCTACATATTGCACATTGGATCAGCTAGAATGCAAAGGTAAAAAGTATTGAGTGGGATGTGTGATTAGTCACATAGCAGTGTTGGTCAGACGGTTGTTGTCTTGTGTTGGCTGTGTAGAGGGTGGTAATAAGGTAACCTAGGGAGATTAAGATGTTGATTGGGGAATATTATAAGCTTGTCTGAAGAGTTGGATTTTCAGAGAATGCTTGAAGACTAGAGGAAAGTCTTACTGTGTGAGGGAGGGAATTCCACAAATTGGGTGCAGCCCGAAAAAAGTCCTGTAACCGAGAGTGGGAGGATGTGATGAGAGTGGAAGAGAGACGGAGATCTTGTCCAGAACGGAGGTGTCGAGTTGGGAGATATTTTAAGACAAGTGAGGAAATGTATGTCGGTGCAATTTTATTGATGGCCTTGTATGTTAGTAGAAGAATTTTTTATTGGATTCGTTGAAATACAGGCAGCCAATGTAGAGATTGATAGAGTGGCTCAGGAGAGGAATAACGGTTAGAAAGGAAAATCAATCTAGCCGCTGCGTGCAAAATAGATTGTAGAGGTTCAAGTCTGACTTTGGGAAGACCAGTAAGGAGGGAATTGCAATAGTCGATGCGGGAGATGATGAGTGCATGAATTAATGTTTTTGCGGTGTCTTGTGTCAGATATGTGCGTATTCTGGAAATGTTCTTTAGGTGTATGTAACATGATTTAGATATAGAGTTGATGTGGGGAATAAACAACAGTTGTGAATCAAGGATTACACCTAAGCAACGAGCTTGCGGGGTGGGATTTATAGTCATGTTATGAACAGAAATAGAAATGTCAGGCAGGAAGCTTCTGTTTTTGGGTGGGAATATTATTAATTCAGTTTTTGAAAGATTGAGTTTGAGTTGGCGAGAAGACATCCAAGATGAAATGGCAGAAAGACAATCAGTAACGCGAGACAACACAGATGGTGAAAGACCAGGAGAGGATAGATAGATTTGTGTATCATCCGCATAGAGATGATACTGAAATCCAAAGGAGCTTATTAGTTTTCCAAGAGAAGTGGTGTAGATAGAGAATAGCAGAGGACCTATTAAATCAATTTAGAAGCTCTGTACTGTTCTGAGATCTCAAATCACAAAATGGCAAGGCTGAATGATTGCCACTCCCTTTGTTATAAAGAGTATGATGGTGCAATGGTGCAACGGCTAGCCGTTGTCATGTCCCTAATTGTCTGCATAGAGATGATGATTGAGATAATTGATAGAAATTAATTTACAGAAAATCAGTCATTTTAGATATGGTATAGAAGGGATTTGAGACTAACTTACCTACGCCCCGAAGTGGCCTAAGAACCAATTAGTGATTAATTAATGTTGAAAACTCTTCTGGGTTGTTAATGATCTGATCACAGCTAAAAATAAAGGTGATTACTCTCTTCTAATTCTCCTGGATCTCTGTGGTGCATGCGACACTGCTGACCACTTTCTCCTCATACAGATGCTGCAATCCCTAGATCTTCAAGACACAGGGCCTGATTCATCAAGGATCTTAACTTAAGAAACTTCTTATTTAAGTCTCCTGGACAAAACCATGTTACAATGCAAGGGGTGCAAATTAGTATTCTGTTTTGCACATAAGTTAAATACTGACTGTTTTTTTATGTAGCACACAAATATCAACTTTAAATTTCAGTGTACAAATAAGCTATCAAGTATTTGTGTGCTACATGAATAAACAGTCAGTATTTAAGATTATGTGCAAAACAGAATACTCATTTGCACCCATTGCGTTGTAACATGGTTTTGTCCAGGAGACTTAAATAAGAAGTTTCTTAAGTTAAGATCCTTAATGAATCAGGCCCACTGTCCTATCCTGGTTCTCATCCTTTAATCGCTCTTTCAGTGTTAATTTCTCTGGAACAACCTCCACTCCACTTCCTTTATCAGTTGGAGTACCACAAGGCTCAGTCCTAGGTCCTCTGCTATTCTCTATCTACACCACTTCTTTAGAAAATCTAATAATTGGGCAGCACAGTGGCCTAGTGGTTAGCACTTCTGCCTCGCAGCACTGGGGTCATGAGTTCAATTCCCGACCATGGCCTTATCTGTGTGGAGTTTGTATGTTCTCCCTGTGTTTGCGTGGGTTTCCTCCGGGTGCTCCGGTTTCCTCCCACACTCCAAAAACATACTAGTAGGTTAATTGGCTGCTATCAAAATTGACCCTAGTCTGTCTGTCTATGTCTATGTGTGAGTGTGTGTCTATATTAGGGAATTTAGACTGTAAGCTCCAATGGGGCAGGGACTGATGTGAATGAGTTCTCTGTACAGCGCTGCGGAATTAGTGGCGCTATATAAATAAATGGTGATGATGATGATGATGATGGATTTCAGTATCATCGCTATGCGCATGATACACAAATTTATCTATCCTCTCCTGATCTCACACCATTTGTGTTGTCTCGCGTTACTGACTGTCATTTCATCTTGGATGTCCTCTTGCCAACTCAAACTCATTCTTTCAAAAACAGAATAATTTTCCCACCCAATAGAAGGCAGTAATAGAAGCTTACTGCCTAACATTTCTATTTCTGTTGACAATATGACCATAAATCCCACCCCGCAAGCTTGCTGCGTAGGTGTAATCCTTGACTGGCTACGATCCTTTGTTCCCCACACCAGCTCTATATTTACATCATGCTGCATACATCTAAAAAGCATTTCCAGAATGCACACATATTTCACACAAGACACTGTAAAAACTTTAATTCATGTACTCATCATCTCCCACATCGATTATTGTAATTCTCTTCTTACTGGTCTTCCCAAAATCATACTCAAGCCCCTATCTATCTAGCCCAATCTATTTTGCATGCAGCGGCTAGGTTGAATTGATCAGCTGAGTCACTCTGTCAGTCTCTACTTTGGTTGCCTGTATTTTAACGAATCCAATATAAAATTCTTCTACTAACATACCAGGCCATTAACAAAATTGCACCAACATACATCTCCCCACTTGTCTCAAAATATCTCCCAACTCAACACCTACGTTCTGCACAATATCTGCATCTCTCTTCTACTCTCATCACTTCCTCCCATTCTTGGTTACAGGACTTTTTTAGGGCTGCACTCACTATATGGAATTCACTCCCTCGCACCACAAGACTTTCCTCTAGTCTCCAAACCTTCAAGCGTTCTCTGAAAACCCACCTCTTCACACAAGCTTATAGTATTCCTCTACCACTCTCTTAATCTCCCTAGGTGATCCTATTACCACCCTCTACACAGTTATCACAAGACAACAACCCTCTGACCAACATAGTTGTGTGATTGAGCATACAGCCCACTAAATACTTTGCAACCTTTGCATTCTAGCTCGACAAATATTCAATATGATGTAGCACTTACCCTTGTGTATCAAACTATTGTCCCATAGATTGTAAGCTTGCGAGCAGGGCCTTCTTACCTCTACATATGTATATATTACAAAGTATTGTTTTATTACTGATTGCTCCCAATTGTAAAGCGCTACGGAATCTGCTGTCGTTATATAAATAAATGTTGATGATGATGATGATGATGACCTCTCATTATCTTGCAAAGAGAACAGCAACTTTCTCCTGTGCCGAGCTGCGAGTATTACTGCATTCCTTAATCAGATTGGTTTTAGTACTACATATATTGACCCCCTACTTTAAACTTTAAGTGTATTAAAAGTCACATAATTATATACTCTTATAGCAGGAGTCTGCTGGACAGATATTTTTTTATCTAGGTCATGAATTTTTATGTTAGTATCATGATAAGTTTGCTGTCAACTAAAGCCTTGGTTGTTGAAAGAATTAGTTTTGCAAGACTGTCCTATGCCAGTTATAGACCAATTTTTCTCTTAAATGTAGACCTTAAATTGTTTGCCAAACACTTAGCTAATAGGCTTGTTGGGGTTATTCCTTCACTAGTTCACCCAGATCAAGTGCTTTTATCTCCAGCCGACAGGCTGCGGAAAAAAACAGAAAAGCTATTAGTGTAATTAAAGCAGCTAATATACAAGCAGTTCCCGCTCTGGTGGTGGCCCTCGATGCGGAAAAAAATTTCAACAGAGGATTTTGACCTTTCATGTCCCAGGTATTTTCCTCTGCTCGTATCAAAGGCACCTTTATCCACCGCATTGCTTCTCTTTATATTACAACCTTTTATCCTCGGTCCTTACTAATGGCTGTGCCTCAACCTCCTTTCCTATGAAAAATTATATGAAACAGAGATGCCCTTTATCACACCTCCTCTTTGCCTTGATGATGGAGCCACTAGCTGCTAAAATTCACAACACACCCAATCACTCTGGCATCCCAGTTAGTTCTCATGAGCATAAACTTGATCTTTTACGCAGATGATGTCCTTGTTACAACTGCAAACCCAAGCGCTTCTCTCCCTATATTGTTAAATGAAGTCAGGGAATATGGCCACCTATAAAATTTCAATATCAACACCCGACAAGACAGAAGCTCTCAATCTCAACTTCCCCCCGGAAACTCTGCTACAATTAAAAAGTTCTTTCAAATTCAATTTGTAAACCCAAAAGATTAGGTACCTGGGGATTCTTTCTGTTACCCTTAAAAAAAATGTAACCACATGGAATTTCCACTTAATTTCCTGGATAGAAAGGGTATCAGCCATGAAAATTAACCTCCTCCCCAAGTTGCTCATCTGCATCTTCCCTCAAAGCATCTTCAAGTCCATATATCCCGCTTGGTATGGTCAGGAGACGCCCGAGAGTTCACCAGAAGACCCTGTTTCGCCTTGCTAAATGTGGTGGCATGGGTGTCCCCTGCCTTCACAAGTACTACTTAGCCGCCCACCGCACACAAGCTGTTCTCTCCCATTCTGGTCTTATCTCCTGACTGTCACCCAAAATTGGGACTGCCCTATTAGAATTGTACAGTTAGCAGAGTGTGCTGCTGTATCTGATCTGCTGTTGCAGCTCTATCTACCTACTGTGGCTGCTGGTGTCGTAAGCTCAGTTGCTGTTTTGCTGGATCCTGAATTGTGTTGGGGCCCTGTTTGGAAAAAGAAAAATATATTACTCAACTCCTGAAAATGCCCTTGATCTCCATACCGAAACCAGCCCCAAAATAAAATCCACTGCATTTTAGTTTAATGAATAAATCTCCCTCCCCCATCCAGCCCCAAAATAGAAGATTGCCCACAAACCAGCCCTGACAAATTATTAGCATTCAAATTGAATAAATAAGCCTATTCCTCCAAATGAGTCTGAAAATAAAATAATAACTCACACATTTAACAGAGACTATAATTGCATTAATAGCACATATAATATATTAGGTTCTATAAAAGCTCACAAGAAATAAAACCCCACGGGCATAAATGCCCACAAGAAAAATGCTCACACAGAAAAATACTCACATATAGTAATTTAATATTTCTATATAAGTATATTTAGTCATTGCTAAACAAAAGTGGCCTGTGTATGATGTTATGTTCGTCTAGTTGCTATCAATGAAAATTGCTGCGTTTTGGTGTGATTCCAACGCACAAAGTGATCTAATAGCAAGACGCAACAAATAACAATTCATTAAAATAAGTACAGCCGATACATACACAAGCGCCCTGGATCCATCATACAGTCATTCAATCCTGAAGTTTGTGGTCAAGTAGACTGGTATATTGGACCCAGAGCCTGGTGTATATACAGTTTGAGTTACATAAAAAAACAGTAGTGATGTCTTGGCATGTTTCCATAGGGTCAGGATTCGGACAGTCCAGTATAATGCAGGTCATAGGTTGGTTCAAACAATGCCCTCCAAGGGTGGGGGTCAGCTCTCCAACAGCTGTATACGTGTCTTCCTGCTGAAAAGCTAGTTTAAACTGCTCTATTTGCATTACACACTCAATATCATTCTGATCATTATTTCTCTGTCATCCGTAACTTCCTTACGCAAGATGCGACCACTTAGCCGATAGTAGCGGATGTCAGATGGGAAAAAGTGGATAAGAAAGACACTAAACATGATATGTTTTCTAAATCTCAAACCTTAGATATCAACAAAGTGTTTTTAACATTATTATATTAAACTATTATATCTATTACATCCACAAATTTTATTGAGAACGAAAAAAAATAAAAACAGCAATTATTTAATAATACATTTTTAACCCATAATGAGAGAGGTGCCTGACAGAGAACCCCGACATAAATGTCATAAATAATAAATCAGTTAAAATTCTTTATTTGCAAATTTGCCAGTATTCTTAGTAATTAAGTTACTAAGTTAAGTAAGTTATTAAGTAATTTCATTTATCTTTCACCTGCTCATATTGCTGCACAGAAGTGGTGACCATGACATAAAGTGCCTCATATTTCCTCTTTTTCACCTCTAGGTAACCTGCCTGTGCATTAGCCAGCGTTAATTTGTGGCAAGCAAAGTCCCTCTGCAGTCCATCATATAGAAACCACACGCTGGGATGACTGCAGTGGAATAGGAAATAAAGAATATTGTGTAATTCCTCACAACAATTTGCAGTTTTTGGCGACCGTTCCAGGGCTGCATCATGATGATTCCATGTTGTTATAGGAAAGTGAGTATCTCTACCTGTTGCACCATCAATAAATGTAGAAAAGAAGTATGTAAGCACTTCATTATAGCTGTCTTCATCTGGAAATGTGGCGGGAAGCCTTCTGACATCATAGATTGGAACAAGGGTTAATTTAGCAAGAGACTTCAGTGTAAGTTTTAGGTTCATATTAGTTTCATATTCAGTCTTCAAGCCAACATTGTTGATTTTCCTAATGAGACTCTGACACAGATGAAAATAAAACCCTTTGTCCTCAGCATGTGGAAAGGCAATCCTAGCATTCATACAAGCCTTCTCAAAATCGACTAAAACCTTTAGAAGTTCCAGATCTGGAATCAATAGCTTCATTATTTCAAACATTCTATTATAGGGGTCATGTTCTTTTTTTGTAGTATAATTTAAATACATGGCGGATATGTATTACCCACCTGGGCATGTCATGTGTACGGTTAATAAAACATATTTGGCACTTTATCAAAGTACCATCTCCATATATGGTATTTTTGTTCAATTCCAGCATAAGATCTCTATCACCTAAAACCAGAATTCTGTCTGACTTATGCACACCTGAATCGTGAAGAATCAATTTACTATACTGTTCAGCAATGTAAAAATGTATGGTTTTTTGATTGGGCAAATTACTGTGTGTTCTGTAATAGAGAAGACTTTTTGCGAGAGAAGATTGACTGGGCATATGGGCCAATATTTCATTATTTAACCCTGACAAAACGTGTCCCATAACATTGCGAGCAGTGGCACTTGCTGCTTTCATGTCTTGCCTCATTTTGCTTCTGGAAACGTTTGCAGCTGCTTTTTGAGAACAAGAGTCATGGCAATGTTCTGTTGGTTCTTGAACTATGTTGCCATCTTTTTTTTTATAATTGAGTAGCACTCTATAAAGCACTTTTGTCTGCACCTCCAAGTCACAACTACATTGATAATGTGAAAAACAAGAAATTCAAACCCCAAATAAATCAAAACTTTGTTGTTTTTCTGGCTTCTTGAAAACTCCATTGTTTGCACTAGGATGAGCCCTGTGTGAGGGTATAGGTTCGCAGATCATTCAGACATGGAGATATCAGAGGACTAGTTTACAATAAGATACTTTAAACATATTTAAAAAAAGAAGCCTCTGGCCTACAATAATTCCTCTTAACTATCTATATCCTCACAATATTTGTATTATTTTCCAAGAATTAAATAGATGGAAAGCTCTGGCATTTAAGAGAGCATTTAAGTCCTTTTCATACACAGTTTGTATAGCAAAAAATGAATATACTTAATTAGTATTTGTGGGTATTTTTCCGTGTGGGCATTTTTCTGTGTGAGTTTTTTTTCATGTGGGTATTTTTCCATGTGAGCATTATTCTTGTGGGCATTTATGTCAGTGGGTTTTTTCTTGTGAGCTTTTTTTCTGGTTACCAATATATTAATAGCCCCACCAACCCCACATTACAATAATAGCCCCCATATTTCATAAAGAGCCACAACATAACATTAATGTCCCCACATTTAATAAAGAACCACTACATTATTGATATCATTATTACTACAGTATGTGGACAGCCAAACATTAAATCCATATGTTAGGAAGTTGGGACTGCCTCTTTAAATCATGAATCACTGTGCATGTTTTCATTACCTATTCAGACCTGGTAAGCATGATTCGTTGCACATCTGTCTCATTAATTTAGGGTGTGGTTTTCTCCTAACATGATTGGACTATTGGAGTTTAAAGCCCCTCCTGTTCTGTGCATTCTTTGTCAGTAATAGATGTTATTCAGGACTCCAGAACAGCCTGCTCTCTGAGATTCTTCAGTTACCAGTTTCTGCTTCAACTCTGACTCTGACCTTGGAAAACACCATTACTTATCCAAGCTTTTTGGCATTCAGCTTACTTTTAATTTTCTGTGAGTACTGCAGCTTGAAGAACTGCCTATATGAAACAATTGTTTACTGGCTAGGAAAGAAATCCACATCTCTCTGCCTGCTGATACTGTACAGAGGGACTCTGGGCTTGTCTGAGTTGCGCTTGGATTTTTGTTGCCTTTTGTTGCCTTTATGTAATCAGGATTATTGGATATCCTCTACTTCTAAGATTTCATCTGTGAGTATTATCTACTATCAGAACTGTTATTTATACTATTTGAAGTATTACAGACTGCCAGTATCTCTGAAGTTCTTTAATTGCTACAACTGTTTGAGGTTACTATTACTATAGACTTTTTCTGTGCTACTTAATCAGTTGCAAGCTGTGCTTCCTCTGTTTCTGATCATCGGTTCCTCTGGATGTTTTCTACATATTCAAAATAAATTCACTGTTTGAACTTCTCTCCTGCTGCTATCTTGCCTTAAATTACCTAACACCATATGTGCTCTTTGAACATCTCGTTCCATAAACATGGGTATTAATATGAAGTTGGTTTCCCCTTTGCTCCTATAACAGCCTCCAGTCTTATGGTAATAGGAGCAAAGCATTTTTAATGTAATTTAGCATCATACAATTTTCTTTACAGTCATTATGCACAGCACAATTACACCAACATTAAAACACATAATCAGTGCAGCCATCGGTCAGAAAAAAAGCATTGCACATTAAATGGCCCTAGAGCATTATTCCTCCTCCAACAATCTTTACAGTTAGCAGTATGTTTTTGGATAGGAAGAATTCTCCTATAAATCGCCCCAGATTCATAGGTCAGACTACCAGTCATCCATCACTCTAGAAAACGTGTTTCTACTGCTCCAGAATCCAATGGTGGTGTGCTTTACACCACTATAGTCGAGGTTTGACTTTGTGTATAGTGAACTTATGTGCAGATGCTTGGCCCTAGAAACCCAGTACATGATGTTTCTGACAAACAGTTCTTGGAACCCAGTAATGAGTGTTGCAACCAAGGACAGATGATTTTTATATATTAAGTGTTTCTCCACTTGACCATCTTGTTCTGTGAGTTTGTGTGACTTAACACTTCGCGGCTGAGCTATTGTTACTCATGAGACATTTTCTCTTCACAATAACAGCGCATACAGTTTACTAGGCCAGATCTAGCAGGGCAGAAATTAGACAAACTGAATTGGAAAGGTGAAATCATATGACAGTGCCATATTGAATGTCATTGAACTATTCAGTACGACCCATTATATTACTGTTGACTATGGAGATTGCATGGCTGCATTTTTTATTTTATGCACCTATTAGCAATGTGTGTGGATGAAATGTCCAAACACACTACTTAAAAGGAATGTCTACATACTTTTGGCCATGTAGTATATATTAATCTCCAACAAAACACCTGCTCTTGAATGCTTTGGGAAGCTGACTCCTCTGTCTATCTCCTGAGTGGCTTCTGCATCAGCCACAATTGAGAAGTATAGAGAAGGAGAAGACAGGAAAAGGAAGGAGAGGTGGCTTATCGCAGGGAAGGGAACAGTCAACAGAAATCCCAGACCAGCCCCTTTAGGCCCAGAAAACCACAGGCTACCCCAACCAGGACTCATGATTGCCTAGAGCCCCCTCCCCTGCTAAAGATTTGAATTTTTCTTTTAAGACAAAAACTTTGTGGTGCCAACAGTTAGGGTAATCTGCATTGCACACTGGCTTCTTGGGGTCTACTAGGCCTTTAGCTGGTAAGCCAGCCCTGGCCTGCAATCACTGCCTCTGAACATGTCACACTCATAATGATGTTACGCTTATCCCTTGCTACTAAGCCATATCCCTAAGGTACTGTGTTGTGTGAGTATTATTAGACTTCATTGAGATTGACAGAGAAGCTTTAGTTCGAACTAAATGGAGTATGGAGAATAGAAGACAATAAACATCAACTGTACTGAATTATAGATGTTACTAGGTAGTCAGGTCTACAAGCCGACTATTTAACATGATCAAAGAAACTAGGTAAAGTTGTAGAATACAAAAAGTATATATCCTGTCTGGATTCAACACTAACACCAGATGACAACTGTCAGAAAACAGTTCACAATGACAGTTATAAACACCTTCCCTCAATTATTATTATTATTAATATTTATTTATAAGGCGCTACAAGGCATCCGCAGTGCCGTACAGAGACAAACAAAATCACAATACAATGGGAGACAGCACAGTACAGTAAACACAGCAACTCAGTACGCTCAATGCACAGCTAGAGAGGGCGGGGAAGGGGGAGGGAGGATTCGAAAACGACGGGGCCCAAGAAGGGGGGCGCGGAAGACAGGGAGACCCCCAGGGGGGAGGAGGGAGCGAAAGTGGACGTGGGGTGGAGGACCTTTGAGGAGGAGGGCTAAGTAGCTGGAGAGCAGAGTTAGAAGTGGTGGAAACAGGAGGAGAGATGGCCCTGCTCAGAGGAGCGTACAATCTAAGGGGAGGGGTGGACAGACAGAGAGACGCAGGGGAGAGAGGGAGAGTAGGGGGACAGAGGCAGAAGATAAGGTTAGGAAGTTAAGTGGGAGACAGAAAGGCTTTAAGAAAAAGGTGGGTTTTTAGGGCCCGTTTGAAGCTGGACAGATTAGGGGAAGTTCTGATGGAGGGAGGGAGCTTGTTCCAGTGGAGGGGGGCTTAGCACTCTGCTAGGACCAGCAATCTAGCTAGGACCAGACTACTGCATAGTTTTCTTTACTCTGCAGTCAGCACTTAAGTGAAAAGGTGAATTGAATCAGAACATATATTTCACCTGTTATAAAGTCCTTCAGTTCTACCAAACCTTTGCAGGAGCAAGTTTTATTTTGAATTTCTCTGCATGTGCTTTTTAGGAGACTTGTTCTGTTGGACTGTGGGTCACCTTCTACCTTCTTCAATCCTTTGGCCTTGGCTTCGTCCCCACCACTATTCTACCTTACCTTGACTTTGGCTTTGTCCATCATTATTCTACCTTCTACAATCCTTTGACTTGTACCTCTTTACCAATCCTCTCAGGACTAAGTGGCTTTGCTGGACATGGTGTGTCTGATTGTTACCCAAGCCAAGACGTTCTTTCCTGGGAGTTGCCAGTGATACATCCCTTAATATTTACATTAGACACATACAAAGAAAATAAAAAACAATAGGTTAGAGTTATTTTAACATTGTATATTACAATATTGTATAAAAACATATAAATGAATATTTCCTTAATAATATTTGCTATATGGCTCTGGAATGCATTTTTTTTTTATTAGACAGCTTTTCATTTTGCTGAATTTCCTACCCAGTGCCAATGGCTTCAGTATGCAAATGAGATGGAGGAGAAAAAATCAGAGGCATAATAATCAGAAAATGCCACTTCTGCTTTTGTTAAATTCTTTTCTAGATGTTTCTTCTTACACATTATGGGGCTCATCTAAAGGTTGATGTATGTTAATTTTTTTGTGCAAGATACACATTTCAGTACTGTGCATAGGCTCCAAAAATGTGTATGCATACATCTGTGTATATATATATTTTTTCATATCATTGACTTGCATTTCCTTATGCCTGGAGAGGTCGAACGAGGGCAGGCAAGCATATGCCTGTGCGTGTTCAAATAATTATGACACAATTAGACATGGACTCATCTGCAGTTACATCTCTTAAGAGGTGTTTCCTTTGTGGGTACTGGAATGCTGATGGAACAATATGCAACGATGATGATGACTATCAGTATCGCTATCTAACCACTAGCTGATTACATATTAATTCCTTCGGTTGACAATACTTAAATCATTAGCATTTTGGCTATTAAATAAATTCACGACAGTCTATATGCATTATTTAATTGACTAATTGAAATCTACATTTGGACTATTGCAGGAAACATCTTTTTTTTTTTAAGGGGAAAGCAGCAGCTGTATATATTTCATATAATTTGTATTCTGTGACTGTATTTAATTACATTTTAACTTGAAATGTGACTTTCATATTTGTTAATAGCACTGTAAAAAGATTATTTTCTCTTATGTAAGTGACACTTTGTTATATTCTAAAATTTTGTACAAATAGGGTAATGCAGGATTAGCATTTACTGCTAACACTGTCAAGCCTAATGTTTACACTAGGACTAAGTTATTATAGGGTATGTGTATACACACTTACATGCTTGACGTACAATTGGTACAAATGCTACAGTTTTAGAGCTGGACGCATCTTCGGATGTGTTCTACTGAACATATACATATAAATACACTTTTCTTTGACATGCATCCTTTGCATGTGCATTTGGAGCGCATATGCGTCTGCTTCTAAATAAGACAATATGCCTTACATCTTTCCTTCTCTTTTATGGCTTGATTCAAAAAGGAAAGCAAAGCAAAAAAAGGAGTAAATTTGCACCTTGACAAAACCATGTTGCATTGGAGGGGGAGGTAAATTTAAAATGTGGTTACAGATTTATAGTTGGGTTAGGGCATGGCCTAGATCAACCTTAAATTTCAGTGTAAAAATAAAGCTATCAAGTATTTGTGTGCTACATGAAAAAGCAGCCAGTATTTTCCTTGCATGCAAAATAATAAACTAATCTTCACCCCTTTCATTGTAACATGATATGTCCAGGAGTAAATTTACTCCTTCTTTGCTTTGCTTGCATTTATGAATGAGGCCCTTAGACTTTAAGCTCATACATATTGTTTCAATTTATATTTATTAGTGGTTCAATTACGACTTTGTACACACCTTCTACAACACTATGGAATTTGTTGGCTCTTCTCAAATGCTGGATAATATTAATAATAATAATTATTATTATAATAATAACAACAATACTATTTATAATTTTGCAAAGGTGATAATGTAACATGAAAATATAACATATTTATATTCTGTGTTATTTATATTATTTTATCATGTTATGTTTCTTTAGCTCAACTTATTTCTCTCCATATTTGCTTTTTCTAAATATGTATAGGGCATAACATATGGCTTGCACTTACAAATTAAACTAAATGCCACACATTGACATGAACAGAACAGTGCCACCAAGTGGCACCGTTGTCATAAAAAATAAGGGAATGCATACTATTACCAAGCATTAACCTTTGAATGAAGCCTCTCTCCAGGTGATTTAAAGGATGACATTTTACAATAAAACATCTCTTTAAACACAAGAAAGACATGTTGTCACTAGTCAGCTCTGGTTGTGCCGCAGTTCCTTCTCCGCTGATTTTAATAGCTGACAAACAGTAACATTCATTGATAGTCTGTCGAGGGATGGAACTGTGTCTTTCAACTGAACTTTGCTGCAAGGCATTTTCAATACAGATCAATAAAAACACATACTGTGTTCCCCATCTCCATACTGTGAGTATAACAAGCAAATAATGCAGAGACAAGAATCCAATTCTGTGTGTGTCCATGATGTATTTTGTAAGCTTTTGTATATCACTAGTGAAACCCTCAATTGCCTGAACTGCTGCAACATTGTACTAATAGCTTCTCCTGTGTACACCCCGCAAGGAAAATATTCATAACTTCAACTTATTATTTTTTTAAATTAATTTCTTTTTTTGCTGTCAACTAGAGTTGTCTTTCAATTTCAGTTGATTCTAACTCAGCATCTCAGCATGTTCTGCAGCAGCTGAAGTCTTCTCCATTGTTGATGTCTTGCTAACTAAATAAATTCCAGGGACAATTGACCACTGCACCGGTGAATCGAAGGGAGTCATGCACTGTGCTGTTTAGGTGGCCCCTGGCCAATATAATCTCCATCATGACATATAGCTGAACTTCCTCTGGGTTTTTTTGTATTTTAAATGATCCACTTTAGTACATAGAAGCTGCAAACTTAAAGTGAGTTGCAGATAGCAAAATGTTTTTGCTATATAGAAAAAGAATTGCACTGTGACACATTTTTTAAAATCTGGGACAGGCTCTTGAAAGTTGGGTTATTTGTAGAGATGCTCAGGCTCGGTTTCTCGGAAACCGAACACACCCGAACTTAGGGGATCCGAGTACCGAGCCGAGTCGGCTTGGTACTTTCCTGCTTTTTTGGAATCGAAAACGAGGCAAAACGTCAACGTGACTTCGTTATATCTCGTGAGTTTTAGAGTCAATAAATACCGCCCTCCACTGCGATCTAGTGCCATTTGAGAGAGGGGCACAAAAGGGGTAGCATAGATTGTAGAGCAGTTGGGCAGGCAAATAGATAGAATTGAAAGAGGAGTGGGTAGCAGTGTTTAAAAAAGTAATCAGTGACATTCAGGAGAGTTCCATAGCTCCAGTGTTAAATCTCATTGCAGAAAAATACAATACAAATACAATAATAGTGCTTGCAGGGTTGATGTAATTCTGCAGTCCAATTCTACAATGTTATATAGGTAACACACAGAAAGGAGAGCTCCATTGGTAATTCTCATTGCAGAAAATACAACTACTAATGCTTGCAGGCTTTTCTTCTAAATTTGCACAAAAAAGTGTGTGGTGTTATATACACCTAAAGAGAAAAGCTCCATTGTTCCCTTGCTAATTGTCATTGCTGAAATACCACAACTAGGCCTTGCAGGCTTTACTTCTGACTTTTCTTTTCCACTGCTGTGTGCCAGTGTGTTCAAGATGTGGTAGAAACTGTTGTGTGTTTCAGTCATTGCTCTGTCGCTTAGCATCCAGCCAGGTCGCAGCAGTATTTGTCCTAAAGTGTATGAAAATAATAATGTGACCTGTGAGGTGGTCAAAATTGACTGGAAATGACTTGAAATTAGTGTTATTGAGGTTAATAATAATAATGTAGGATCAATTGTTCTAAAAAAAATACAAAACCAAAACACACGAGGGTGGTTTTGCCAAAACCAAAACCAAAAGACGAAGCTAATCCAGATCCAAAACCAAAATCACTTCACGGGGGTCAGTGAGCATCTCTAGTTAGTTTTCAGTTAGATTAATCTCATATATTCTGCATGGTCCTGGATATTATTCCCAACTTTAATCTGAACAGTGAAAACAGTTGATATTACCATTTCCCCTCACACTACAACAGTAAAATTAATTCTTAATAGCATGTAGACATACATAGGTGAAATAGTAGTTGTGACAGGATGAACGTCCTATGCCTCTGTAGAGATGTGCCCTGTGAATCTTGATGCTGTGCCCGTGAAGAGGGCGAAGATGGATCCATAGGCTGCCACTGTGCCCACGAAGAAGGCAAAGAAAGAAGAAAGGGAAAGCTACTCACCGATTCAGCGTTCCAGCTGTGAGTATTTCTTCTTTTCGGCAGGTTTTGGCAGCGGAGAGAGGATGAGCCAATCAGGGCTTGCCTCCCCCTGCTGGTCAATCGGCGCCCGATGAATGGTCCAATCCTGGCTCACCTCCGGCCGTTTGAGTTATTGAGTGCTCATGGCGGCACCAAGTGACAACGTCACGCCGGCGGTTATATAAGCCGCCGGGCGGCGCCATTGCTTCAGAAGTTTGTCGGCGGAGAGACAAGAGGACATCGTGAGCCGTCCAGAGTGCCGGATCAAGATCTAGACGGCGGAAGTGGCAGGGTGCCCTTGTCAGGGCAATGAGCTACCGTGCCACTGAAAGAAAGCAGCGGAGACGTAGGCGGGGAGCCCTTGTAAGGGCTAATAGCGCCCCCGCACAGAAGACAGAAAGAGAATGCCGGAGACGTTGGCGGGGAGCCCTTGTAAGGGCTGAGAGTGCCCCCACCCAGAGCATCGCCGGAGGCCTCGTGCCAAAGAGGAGAAGAGGCGCCGCCGGCTGGAGGGTCTGGAAGACCTGGAAAAGAAGACTGCAAGTCAAGCTGAGTATCCTGCACAGAGCAGGTAAGTATAGGCTCAGCACTTAGGTCAGTCACAAGGTCCGTGGCCAAAGTTAGGGACATAAGGCCCAGGAAAAATTGGGCACAAGGCCCTTATAGGTAGTCAGGGGGCTGTAAGCCCATTATAGCAAAAGGGCACAAGGCCCTAGTTAGTGGACTACTGCTCAAGGCAGAGAGGGGGCACAAGGCCCTGTAGTTAGCTGGGTAGAGAGCCCATGGTGTAGGGCATAGGACCCTTGGTAAAGAGGGCACCAGGCCCTGTAGGCAGCAGCGTGAGAGCCCTGAGTGAGTAGGGTGCAGTCCCAGTGTGTGGTGAGTACACTAGTTGAGAGTCCTAGGTAACAGTAGAGCAGAAGGCTCCTGTTAGTGCTATACTAAACCGTCTGGTTAGACAGCGGGTGTGTGTATTACGTGACAGCCTTCCAGGTACAGATGCAGAGTCTTATTCCTCCTGTGCGGCGAATACTGCATTGTGCTTTGTATTTTGGTGTGCTGTATGTGTTTTTTACAAGATGTCATGCCCCCATTAAAGGTAGGCTCTTGTTTCCTTACTGCTTTCCTGGTATATTCTGTACTGTGGGGACAAGGTGTAGTTAAGAGCATACACATAGCTAGGGAAGAACACACAGTAGTCTTCCTGTCCCGTAGGTCCCTGGGGTTACGCTGGTTTCCAGAGGTGGTGATTAAGTATCTCACTGGCAGTGCAGAACAGCCCATTTGAGTTCCAGGGGCATCCCGTGATTCTATTTAGGTGTTCCAGTCCTCAGTTCCGGCAGGTTCTCTGGCGGTTACAGACTGGGACAGGTGTACCGCTTGAGCGAAGGCAGCGGTTTCAAGTTTCTGTAGTGACGACTGGCGGTTCCGTGCGGCAGTCGACACTCCGGTGGTGCGCTGCTCCAGTGAGCCTATTTCGTGCTACGTGCGACTAGTCCTTAGGATTCCATGAGTGACCTTATAGTGAGAAGATAGTCTTCTCTGTACGACTTGGGCGAGGGTTTAGGAACAGCCCTCCGGAGTAGACCGTGAACACCTGCTGGTGTTCCCCATAAAGTAGAGGGAGGAGGCTTAGGAAGTACACTACGCCCAGTTTATAGTCAAGTTGCGTTCCTGGCCATTAGTTAGTTGTTAGGGTCGGGCCGCCTGTTGTTAGTTAGTGCAGTTGTGTGGGTGTACATACTAGCCTCACTGTTAGAGTAGAGGGAGACTGTGTTGTGTCTGTCGTCCACAGGTGACGGAGAGGAGCAGGAGAGCAGGGACTGGAAGTTGGATTTTTCAGAAAAAGGAATTTCTTTGTCTGAGTGATGAGCAATAAGCCATACCCATAGGACAAGCCCAGTTATTAACCCGGACGAACGAGCCTTGAGGATTTCAAAAACTATGGGATCATCCTTACTTTAAACTAGAGATGAGTGGATCCGATTGTTTGAAATCTGATTTTGGGGATCCGATTGAAAACGAGCCGTGGTGCAGTTTCTCACTCTTGTTTTCTCGCGTACCATTTTAAACCAGACCGCGTGCAGGAAGGAGGTTAGCTGCAGTGCTCTGCTCAGAAAATAGCGTTCAGGGTGAACGAGGGAAATAATAAGCAATACAATTGTGTCATTATTGTAAAGCAGTTCTGTACAGAATAGTTTGCTGATCAATTGCTTTTAATTTCAATCTTTCAGAGTTTACATGGAGGAGTGACTACTGGTTGCTGTAAATGCATATATAATAGTTGTAGTATATAGACTGAGTTAGATATCATTCTGAAGTAGTATATTTTGTGGCGGAGAACAGTGTGTTTTTGCTGTCTGACTATTAGCAGCAGAATCCAAAAAACAAATAGATTTATTTTCTAATGTTTTTCTAGTTAAAGTAATCTTGTGTGGGGTAGTGACACCTGAATTTTTTTTTAAATAAAACTGTATGTTTGCGTGTGAGATTCTGCAGCAGCTGCACACCCCAAAAAAGGCTATATATTATTATATACTAATCTTTTCTTTTTTTTCAATACTTGTCAGTTATGAAAGACTCATTCAGTGACATTCATATTGACAAAAGGTTGTTTGCGGGTGAGGTTCTTCAGCAATTCAGAAAATTCTATATACTACTATATTCTAATTTTTTTCTATCTTGACCACTTGTCAATTTTGAAAGGGCCAGTCAGTGAAATCTGTATTTATAAAAGGGAGTTTGTGTTGAGTAACTGCACACCCCAAAAAAATGCTATATCTTCTAATCTTTTCTATTTTTCACAATTTTTTTTTAAAAAGGATGTTTGTATGTGAGGATCAGCAGAGACCTACATACCCCCAAAAAAACACTACAGGCCTGAGTCATTAAGGAGAGCAAAGCAAGAAAAAGGAGAAACTTTGCACCTTGGTAAAACCATGTTACATTGGAGGGGAGGTAAATTTAAAATGTGGGGACAGATTTATAGTTGGGGTGGGGCATGTCCTAGATTAGCTTTAAATTTCAGTAAAAAATTAGGTTATCAAATATTTGTGTGCTATATGTGTACCAGATTGACAGGGAATGTGAGATGACTTTGTGAAGAAAGGAGCATTTTGGTCGCTGAGCCCTTAGGAGCCAGAGGAGAGAAGAGGATGAAAGCATTCCCAGGCGCTCAGCATTAATATGAGTCCAGACTCTAGTATCATCACAGCTACATCATAGGACACACTTAACGAGCTGGGCGGAGAAGTAATAGCGATGGAAATCGGAGATACCCAGCCCCCCACCCCGTGTGGACCTCCGAAGAACCTGAAGGCAGACTTGAGGTCATTTTCCTGACCAGATGAAGTGATAGACATGAAACTGTAGAAACTTAAAGACATAAGGGGGATTACGCATAGGCAGGGTCTAGAAGAGGTAAAGGCGTCTGGGAAGGATATTCATCTTAACAGCATTTATATGGCCAATCCAGGAGATGTATAAGTGGGACCATGTGGCGAGGCCTTGCCTTATCTGGGCAAAAATGTTTGGAGAATTTGCTTGGAATAGGTGGTGGTATTGTTTAGTAATAAAATCTCCAAGATATTTGATTTTTTGGAAACTCCATTGGAATGAAAAAGATTGTTCTAGTATTGATTTTTCTAATGCTGTAATATAGAAGTTTAAAACCTCAGTTTTGTCAGTGTTGATCTTGTAGCCCGAAAAAAAGGAAAAAAAGATAATATTTCTTTATGTGAAAAATAAACCCCCATACCTTCAGAAGTTCTGCTGAATAGTTAATTAAAAGCTGAACTCAAACAACTTCTTTCATCTATAGCAAACATCAGTGTCTATATACAGTCAATTATCTTGTCCCCTGCATATATGTATTAAATTACTGTTATTTTAGTGCAATTTTTTTAACATCTTAAAATTCACTGTGTAATTAGAACTTAAATGCTTTTTGCTTTCTTATATATAAAATTATATGTGTTATTTACTAACAAGGTACATAAGTGTGTGAATGCAGTAATTTATAGAAACCAATCAGATATGCATCACATACCATCATATAACCACATAATGTTTCACATGCTCCTATATAACTGTATGTCAACCTTTATCATATCTCCAAGCAAACTTTGGTGACCCTGAAAGTGCTAAAGGTTGTGTTTTCCTCTAAATTCTGATTGCTTGGATTTCAGCGGGAAGTGCTTTCTTAGCATTGTGAACTCTATCACAGTGCCAATAATGTTGACAGCAGCGCCTATTTTTTTCTTTTACTAGTAAACATGAGTTCACCATGGAATGAGCTGTGGTAACCATGTGACATGGTCTCAAACTATGTGATACGGTAAAATTATGAAACATGCCAAGTCTGTAGCACATTTAAGTCCAGTGGTAGTGCTGTCTAACTCCACTGATCCTGCCGTATAAGTCCAGTGGTAGTGCTGTCTAACTCCACTGATCCTGCCGTATAAGTCCAGTGGTAGTGCTGTCTAACTCCACTGATCCTGCCGTATAAGTCCAGTGGTAGTGCTGTATAACTCCACTGATCCTGCCGTATAAGTCCAGTGGTAGTGCTGTATAACTCCACTGATCCTGCCGTATAAGTCCAGTGGTAGTGCTGTACAGGGCCGCCGAGAGGGGGGGGGGGCGGGTACTAATTACCCGGGCCCGGCATGTCAGGGGGCCCGGCCCGGGCCCTTGCGCTGCTGATTTTTTTTAATTTTTTAATTTTTTTTTTCAAAACGTTTTTTTTCCTTTCCTTTTTTTTTTTTTTTTTTTGGCGGGGGGGGGGGGGGGGGTGGGGGGGGGCTCGGTCGTTGGTGGGGGGAGCAGGCTAGTTTAAAAAAAAAAAAAAACATACTCACCTGATCGCGGAGCCGGCATCCCTCCTCTCTGCTGCTCTGTGCTCTATTCAGACTGTCTGAATGCTGGGTGTGATGTCATCATGTCATGCCCAGCATTCAGTCAGTCTGGAGCAATGGAGCACAGAGCAGCAGAGAAGACCAAGAGAGGAGAAAAGGTAAGTGAAGGGAGGAAAACGAGGGGGGCACAGAGGGGTTAAAAAACGGGGGGGGGGCAGCATGACAGAGGGGTTAAAAAATGAGGGGGAGCACAAAGGGGTTAAAAAACGGGGGGGCAGCATGACAGAGGGGTTAAAAAATGAGGGGGCACAAAGGGGTTAAAAAACGGGGGGGCAGCATGACAGAGGGGTTAAAAAATAAGGGGGGGCACAGAGGGGTTAAAAAACGGGGAAGCAGCATGTCAGAGGAGTTAAAAACGGGGAAGCAGCATGTCAGAGGGGTTAAAAAATTAGGGGGAGCACAGAGGGGTTAAAAAACGGGAAAGCAGCATGTCAAAGGGGTTAAAAACGGGGAAGCAGCATGTCAGAGGGGTTAAAAAATGAGGGGGAGCACAGAGGGGTTAAAAAATGGGAAAGCAGCATGTCAGAGGGGTTAAAAAATGAGTGGGGGCACAGAGGGGTTAAAAAATGGGAAAGCAGCATGTCAGAGGGGTTAAAAATTGAGGGGGGAGCACAGAGGGGTTAAAAAATGGGAAAGCAGCATGACAGAGGGGGTGAAAAAATGAGAGGGGCACAGATGGGTTAAAAAACGGGGCAGTATGGCACAGTGGGGTTAATAAACAGGGGTCAGCATGGCACAGTGGGGTTAAAAAATGGTGGGCAGCATGACACAGTGGGGTTACAAAGGGGGGGGGAGGCATGGCACAGTGGGATTGAAAAAGGGGGGGAGCAGCATAGTATAGTCTGATGAAGGGGAGCCAGATGAAGGGGGCAAAAACAGCATGGAGGGCACAGTGTGATCATAAGGCATGGCGATGATGAAGGGGCACATTATTGTAATATTGGAGCTGGAGGAAGGCCTAATTATTAATCGTGGGTGCTATTGATTTAACGCTGGGGCTGGCTGTAATTTTCTAAATGTAGCCATTTTTTTTTCAAAATAGGTCCTTCAACATTTCTGGATCCGGACAAGCCACAACTAAAGAAAGCAGCAGCCACAGGTGGAGAAAGTGAGAAGAACAGGTAGGAGAGAGCAGCACAGTGTGTGAAATGTTGTGATTCTAGTAGGGACAATACCAATTTTTGGTGAATGTTGTGTCCAATGTAAGGTGTAGGCCAAGACTGAACTGTTTGTGTACACACTGCATTGTTTGTATACTACCCTGTGGTGGTAGATGTCCTGAAAGTCAGGAGTGCTTAAACATATGTGACGCTCCGGCGAATTGAGAGCCTAGTGGTTTTTATGTTAGCCACGCCCCAATGGCACGTTTGCCACGCCCCCAAATGCATGACCGCACCTCCCAAAATTTTTGCACTGCCATTTGGCTAGCCACGCCCCTGAATATATGACCATATAACTAATCTTTACGGCGGCGCAAAAAAATTTTGGGGCTTACTTCACTATGAGGGGGGCCCCATGAATTTGTTGTACCCGGGCCCTGAATTCTTCTTGGCAGCCCTGGTGCTGTATAACTCCACTGATCCTGCCGTATAAGTCCAGTGGTAGTGCTGTATAATTCCACTGATCCTGCATGTCCTATTTCCCCAACATCAGGGTGGGTAGGAGGGCCCAAGGACAATTCCATCTTGCACATCTTTTTTTGGCATGATGTGCTCTTTGGGGCCTAGTTTTTCAAACTGCCATCCTGTCAGCCACTGCGGTGCCACTCCTAGATGGGCCACGTGTTTGTGCCGCCCACTTGTGTCGCTTAGCTTAGACATCCAGCTACCTCGGTGCAACCTTTTGGCCTAAAAACAATATTGTGAGGTGTGAGGTGTTCAGAATAGACTGTAAATTAGTGGAAATGAATGTTATTGAGGTTAATAATAGTGTAGGAGTGAAAAAAAAAAAAAAAATCTGGATTTTAGCACTTTTTATGCTTTTTTGAAAAAAAATCAGAACCCAAAACCTTTAGTGGGGTATTTTGGCAAAACCAATCAGAACCCAAAACCTCAAGCTAATCAGAACCCAAAACCCAAAACACGAAAAGTGGCCGGTGCACACCCCTACTTTTTACTCCTCATCAGCCCTAAAGTGCAGAATGGAAAATGTGATTTAATTTGGGCAAAATTCTGCCGCAACCTTGCACATGTCTAATAGCAACATTTTTGAGCGTTTTTTGCTTTTGGTCTTCCTACAGCAGCTGTAGTTTTCCTTTAAATGTAATAAGAGAAACATGGATTGATATCTTATTTTCTGTTAAATTCATCTTTATATATTTTAATGCATGTGATATAACAAATGTATTTAGCAAAATAAATAAAGTTAGGGTGGTAGGTTGATTATATTGTATTTTTTGTTTTAGATGCATACTGTATATTTATGATACTGACTACAAGGAAGTATGAAATCTACTTTTTTTCTTAGAACACATTTCAGCCTTGTTGTTCTTATTTTAAATATTGTTTAATGTACATGACACCCTTTGGAGTGATAGAGCATTTGGCATCAATTCTCTAATTTCTGGCTTGCTTTTGTGCATTCAATATAACAAAAACAAGGACTGAGAGTAGAAAGTAGCAAATTTGCATGTTGTGACTACACAATATATTAGTTATGCGTTATTGAAATGCTATCACAGTCTAGAGTAGCTCTGTGAAACCCTTTTATTAAACTGTCAGCACAGGGCGGATATTCTATTAGAGGCTGGACGATAATATATAGTTATGTAAGATCTAAAGTATGTGTTATGTGAATGTAGATGAGAAAGTGATAGAAGGAACATAAGAAAATCATTGTTGTTACATTTGCTAGAGCTCCAGAAAAAAAGTCTATGGGGCTCATTTAGATGTGGACATATATGTGCTTATAACATACGTAGGGAAAATACGCTTGTAAAGTAAAAGCATATTTACATGCACATGTTGATTTGAACACAGTTAAAGATGCATCCAGCTCAAAACAGAAACATGTATGACAGGTGTACGTCAAGCATAACAAGTGTGTATACTTACAGCCCATGATAGCGTATAGATGGTGTAGAGCAAGCATAGAGATAGTGAAGAGATGTGGCTTTGCCATGCTATTAATAATAATCAATAAATAAATATAATAATATAATGGAGTGTCACATATACAAGAGAGAATATCATCTTGACAATGAATGCAAAATGATAATGTTCCATGTAAGATATAAACATTAGTTGTTTTCACCCTTAAAATGTCAATCGTAATCTTCTTTCTGCAGTAGTCAATATGGAAATGTCAATTTAGATAATGCAAATAGACGGCTGTGACTTCATATAAGAAAGCTGCAACACTAATGTAAAAGCACTATTGTCAGGAGGGTTCAAAAAACAATTAGCCAATCAGAAACAGCTAGCTGGTGCATCATTGTCATTGTATTTTGTTGCACCAGCCCAAATATGCCTCTTGAAAGTTGAATCTGTGAATGCATCAGCTTAATATAATGGTACGGCTGCTAATACACATTGTTTCTATTTTTCTAATAGAAGAAGAAGAAAATAGGGAAATGGGAGACATGTTGACATCGCCACTTACAAGTGAATGCAGTGGAATCAAACACAATGCAGAAAAGCATCCCCAAGTAGCTAAACAGTAAATGGTAAATAGACATAGCATAAAACTAAAGACAGTAGACACGAGTAAAGGGCAGGTAGCTTGGCAGTGGACAGAAGGGTGGGAGAAATTGAAGCAAGAGACATCCTAGCAGCAGAAACAAGGAGTGTACAGATGAGCCTAAAGGACAGTCATGGTGAATGAACGAGGAGACCATAGTTTTCACTTATCCCCAAGTTCCAGAGACAGCCCCATATCTACACAAATATAGTTTTGGCTTAAGGGAAGTTTATCACATTTTGGGAGCTACTTTTTTTCAAACACACAATATGTCTCTCTATAGTAGTGTTTCCCAAACTCAGTCATCAGGTACCTCTAACAGTGTATTTTTTCTATATCTCCTTGCTTGAGCACAGGTGTATTCATTACTGACTGACACATTATAATTATACCACCTGTGAATCTGTTACAATGTGTCAGTCAGTAATGAGAACACCTGTGCTCCAGCAAGGAGATATTGAAAACATGCACTGTTAGGGGTCCCTGAGGCCTGAGTTTGGGAAACACTGCTCTATAAAGTCAATGTCAATCTATACAAATAACCTAATATTGTGACTTTCATTTCCAAAATGGATAAATAACTTAGTGGGGATAAACAGAATGCTTAGTGATAGTGAAAAGTGCAGAAAACAGTTTGGTTTTTGTGCCAGTCAGTGCATTGTAAAATATATACTAGATGAGATGCCATGTATTTTCTGGGCATTTGTAATTTATTTATGTTTATGGTGTTTTGAATAAAACCATGAAACCTTTAGATTATTTTCTTATAACACACACTCTGGGCTAGATTTACTAAGCTGTGGGTTTGAAAAAGTGGGGATGTTGCCTATAGCAACCAATCAGATTCTAGCTTTCAGTTATTTAGTACCTTATACAAAATGACAGCTAGAATCTGATTGGTTGATAGAGGCAACATCCCCACTTTTTCAAACCTAGTAAATCTAGCCCTCTGTGTCCTATTTACATCACATTCTATGGAGGTCTATTGTCAAGCGCACCCAATGAGCACCACAAAACAACTTGGTTTTTCTTTAATCTCATGTATTTCATATTTAATCTTGAGAGCAAGGAGCTACGGGTACTGTCTTTATTACATGTGGCAGTTTTGTGTGTGTGTGAAGCTTTTTACTACACTGTATGGTGAGCACCTGGAAATGTTCTTCTATGTCAAAATGCAATATGACCCATGAAAAATGTGTAGGATACAACTGAAGATGGATTGAACTTGTACATAATTCAGGAACTTTTGTGAAGTGGAAATAACTATGTTCCAGTTAGTACAGTGGGAAACCTCTCAATGGCATTTCACACTGTATTTGCTAATTTTGTATTTTGCGGGATTCATAGTTTATAAATAGAGGTGGGGTGATAAAGGTGTCAGTTCATGCTGTTCTGCGGTATTGTTTGGGTGGAATATAAAAGAAGTGCAGATGAAATAGAAATGATAGAGAATTCTGGGCAAATCAAAAAGGATAGGGAAATTTTGTGTGTGACAATCAAGGTCAAATTGTGCCAGAAAAGGTGAGAACAACTGCTGAATGAGATGTCTTCTGTACACACTTTCACAAAGTTTTACAGATTTAATGTGTTTGCCTCTAGGGATGCAAGTTTTGGGAGAAAGGTGCTTCGGGCCGTTTCTTCTGAGCGTTCCCTCCCGTGAGTCAGCTTTGGGATGTCCCCAAGGTCCCGGTGTCCCCCAAGGGATGTGAGAGAAAATGGGATTTTTATACTTATGTAAAATCAGTTTCTCTTAATCCGTTGCGGGACACTGGGCGCCCACCCTTAACGCTCTGGTTTTTCCTTCTGTTTGACATGTTGTTTGATTGTTGAAAATGTTGTGTGAAGTTTATTCTCTTTTCTTTGGTTCTCTCTATCTCCCTTTCTGCGGGCTTGGTTAAACATAGACTGGCCTCTAGCAGGAGGTGGGGTAGAGCCAGAGCTTTAGTGAACTGAAAGTTAAAGTGCCAGCATTCGCCTGTCCTACTCTATACCCCAAGGTCCCAGTGTCCCCCAACGGATTAATTGAAACGGATTTTACGTAAGTATAAAAATCCCATTTTCCTGACATACACTATAATGAACTATGCTCCATTTTCATCTAAAGAGGAGTCGCTTAATTCATTTTATTACAGATAATAAAGTGTTACTTTTAAGCATATGAAATAGATAATAGAATAAAATAAAGTTAATGTAAAACCATTTTGCGTGGTTGTGACTCCCACATTATTATTATTATTGTTATTTATTAGGCGCCGTAGAATGGGGCAGAGCAAGCACTATCAAAGAATAAAAACATGCATCCATATATCGTAGGGCAGAGCAGCTGTCAGAAAAACAAGTTACATAGTACAGCGGGTGGGGAGTACAGAGGAGGGAAGGGAGCAGGTAGGGAGCATCCAGTGACAAGCAGGCCAGGGGCCAGGATAAATGGCAGAGGAGGCAGGGCTAGATATGCTGAAGAAGATGGCTAGGAGACTAGGCGGGAGAACCTGGACATAAGTGTGCATGTGGATTGGATGGTGAAGGCAGGAAGACATGAGGAAAGAGAGCCCTACTCATCAAAGTTTGCAATGTAGAGGGGCGATGCAGACACAAAAGGGTAATCCAGAGAAGGTAATATGTCGTGAGAGGCTGGGCAGTAAGGGAGAAAATCAGAATAGAAAACACATTTGTATGAGCCAGCGGTTTAAATCAATAAGAAGATAACATCACCATGTCTTTGGAAGCCTGAAAGTATGGATTACTGTGCAATATATATACAATACATGAGCTCTCATGTGACCCCCCTCAGTCCTCTAAGCACCAGTGTTGCCTTTATTTTATTTATTCTTTTAACAGCATTTAACTCATAAACAATTTTTATAGCATATGCAGGGCTGCCAAGAAGAATTCAGGGCCCGGGTACAACAAATTCATGGGGCCCCCCTCATAGTCAAGTAAGCCCCAAAAATATTTGGGTGTATGGTCCTGCATTCAGGGGCGTGGCTAGCCAAACGGCGGTGCAGAAATTTTGGGAGGTGTAGTCATGCATTTGGGGGCGTGGCAAACGTGCCATTGGGGCGTGGCTAACATAAAAACCACTAGGCTCTCAATTCGCCGGAGCGTCACATATGTTCAAGCACTCCTGACTTTCAGGACATCTACCACCACAGGGTAGTATACAAAGAATGCAGTGTGTACACAAACAGTTCAGTCTTGGCCTACACCTTACATTGGACACAACATTCACCAAAAATTGACATTGTCCATACTAGAATCACAACATTTCACACACTGTGCTGCTCTCTCCTACCTGTTCTTCTCACTTTCTCCACCTGTGGCTGCTGGTTTCTATAGTTGTGGCTTGTCCGGATCCAGAAATGTTGAAGGACCTATTTTGAAAAAAAAATGGCTACATTTAGAAAATTACAGCCAGCCCCGGCGTTAAATCAATAGCACTCACGATTAATAATTAGGCCTTCCTCCAGCCCCAACATTAAAATAATACTATTCACATTTAATAAATAAACCTATTTCCCTTCCTGCAAACAGCCCCAGCAATACCTATTTCCCGCAACCATCACTGCCATTAAATAATTCATAGTCACATTTAATAAATAGACCTCATTCTCCCTAAACTCACCCCAAGATTCAATAGCCCCCAAACCACCCCATCTTAAATTAATAGTCCCTACTATTAAATTGCCCCACCATCACCCTACAAACAAAATAGCGCCCATTAATTAGCCGCCACCTACCTCACACACACTACATTGCAACAAGCCCCCTGTGCCATTACACACACAATACTGTGCCCCTTCATCACAACTACACTGTACCCCCTTATGCTCACACTGCAACCTCCATGCTGCTTTTCCCCCTTCTTTTTTACTTTGTGCCTCTCTCCCACTTTTTTTTATTCCTCTGTTCCTCTCTCCCACTTTTTTTTCCTCCTCTGTTCCTCTCTCCCACTTTTTTTTCCTCCTCTGTTCCTCTCTCCCACTTTTTTTTCCTCCTCTGTTCCTCTCCCACTTTTTTTTCCTCCCCTGTTCCTTTCTCCCACTTTTTTTCCCTCCTCTGTTTCTCTGTCCCCTTTCTTTATAGTAATGTCCCTCTCTGTTTTCCTCCCCTTGCCTCTCCGTTTCTTTACTTACCTTTTGTCAACTTCTTTCTTTTCTTTTCTGCTCTTCTGTCTCCTCTTCTGTCTTCTTTCTTCATGCTGGCTGCGGCGCTCCTCACTGACTGACAGGCGTGACTTGATGACGTCACGCCCGGCAGTCAGTGTGAATAGAGGAGAGGAGGGACACGGCGCCGCGCGACCACGTGAGTATTGTTTTTTTTTATTATTTTTTTTTTCTTCCAGCTCCCAAGAAACCCCCCCCCCCCCCCGCGGGAAAAAAAAAAAAAGTAAAAAAAAAAAAATAGCGCAAGAGAGAAAAATAAAATAATAATAAAAAAAAAATGTAATTAGTAGCGAGGGCCCGGCCCGGGCCCCCTGGCATGGCCGGGCCCGGGTAAACTGTACCCGCTCCCCCCCCTCTCGGCGGCCCTGAGCATATGTCCTAAAACTATGATAGAAAAAAAACATGGACAGTACTTACCAAATACATTATTATTCAGTAAATAAAAAGTATCACAGAGACAAGCATAATTATAGCAAAATTTTGCACAAATTCATCATCATTATCATCATCATCATTTATTTATATAGCGCCACTAATTCCGCAGCGCTGTACAGAGAACTCATTCACATCAGTCCCTGCCCCATTGGAGCTTACAGTCTAAATTCCCTAATATAGACACACACACACACATAGACACATACATACAGACAGAGAGGTAGAGACTAGGGTCAATTTTTGATAATTGAGTAGCAGATCCTCTTTTGCGTTAGCATTCAGCATTGTATTTGTAAATTCTTATTTCACTGAAATTATATTTTATGAGTAGAGCAGTAATGAAGACACTGAATTCAGTGTGTTTGTCACGGGCACTAGGAGTCTTTGCCCAGGCAATCACCAGATGGTGGCTTACCAGAGTAATATAGGTGGTAATAGGTACTCTGGTAGCAGGGTGACAACGGAACGGGAGGAACAGCAGATGGTGAGAGAATGCTCAGGAAAAGTCTATGACTAGCAGCACTGGTAATGAGTATATAACTGTACACGAGGAACCAGATGGACAAGGAAACGTGAGGATAGTCAGTGGTCTGCGTATAGCAAGTTGTACCACTGCTATAGTGAGGAGGAATGTCCAGAGGTAGCGAGGAGGCAGTGAGAGTCAGCGGTCTGCGTATAACAAGTTGTACCGCTGTCTAGATGAAGGAATGGAAACCAGGTGGAGGTAGATAACAGGGAAGTCAGTGGTCTGCGGATAGCAAGTTGTACCACTGCTATGTGAGAGGATACTGGAAACTGGTGTCACAGGGAACAGGAATCAGTGGTCTGCATATAGCAAGTTGTACCACTGCAATATATATGTGAGGAGAGCACGAGGAGATGAATGCTATGCAGAGTAAACACGGGCACACAGGACTTGATCCCACGATGATATCACAATACAATGATAACAGAGCAGCACTGCTAAAGTATACAAAGTCACAATAACAATCCAGGCAAATAGGAAACAAAGTCAATGGTAGCGATAGTCTCAGTGGATAAAGGACTCCGGAGGAGAACACAACTCAGTCCAGCTAGATATGCAATACACCAGCACAGTCAATGAGAAGTATGCATACCGCGGTTCAGGAGAGCAGGCTGTCAGAGAGATGTGCAGGGATACCTGAATGGCTGGAGGCCGGCAGGATGCGAAGTCCCTGGAGGGGTGAAGCGGTAATCAAGTAGGTGCAGCGCACAGGTAGGTAGACCAGCAGGGGAACAAATACTCAGGAAGCAGTAGTATGTAGAACTGGACTCCTGGAGGACCCTGAAGAGTAGCGATGGTCTAGACGAGATGAAAGCAGTGAGGCGCAGATCCGATGCAGACTGGCGAGTAGAGACCAGCAGGAACACTGAGAAGCACGGAGAGCGGATCAGCTGCTGTAGACACGAGTAGAACTGAGGAGTAGCAGCCAGCAGGACTCTGCAGGTACACGGAGGTAGCGGATAGCAACCAGCAGGTGCAGCCACGATGAAACACGGGAGAGCAGAGCTGAGCTGGAACTGTTGAGCACGGAGAGCAGCGGATAGGAATCAGTTGTAGCAGTCTCGAGGAAACACGGGAGAGTTGAGATGAGCTGAAGACTGAAGCGCACGGAGGCAGCAGATAGGAATAAGTTGTAGCAGTCTCGAGGAAACACGGGAGAGTTGAGATGAGCTGAAGACTGAAGCGCACGGAGGCAGCGGATAGGAATCAGCTAACAGTCACGATGAAACACAGGAGAGTTGAAGTGGTCTGGAAACCACAGGAGTAGAAGTGGTCTGGAAACCACAGGAATCAGCAGCGCTGAATACACGAGGAAACACAGGAACACCTTCAGAGGCTCATGGGGAATGAGACTCCAAGATCAGGCAATGAGGTATGGACAGCAGGTGCTTTAAATAGGGAGTGTTGCCTGATCAGCCAATTAAGTCAAAGGAACAGGTACTGAAGGTTTTGAAAGGGCTGCGCATGCGCAGACCCTCAGGATGGTGGACGGCCACGGTTCCTAAACATAAGGGAAGAAGCACTCACAGTCTGGTGAGTGACAGTACCCCCCCTTTTAAAGGTGGGCACAGAACGCCTGGAACCGGGCTTGTCCGGATTTTTGGAATAAAACTTCTTAAGAAGAGCTGGAGCGTTGAGATCTTCAGCTTTGATCCATGAACGCTCCTCAGGACCAAAGCCCTTCCAATGAACGAGGAAACGGAGAACTCCTCGCGAAATTTTTGCGTCCAATACATGAGTAATCTCGAAATCTTCCTCCTGATGAACTTGAACTGGCTGAGGTGCTGAAGGAGGAGCCGAGAAACGGTTGATGATGAGAGGTTTGAGCAAGGACACATGGAAGGCATTGGAAATACGAAGGTTCTTAGGAAGTAGAAGTTTGAAACAAACTGGATTTATCACTTGAATGATCCTATATCGACCAATAAAACGAGGAGCGAATTTCATAGATGGGACCTTCAAACGAATATTTTTGGTAGATAACCAGACACGATCTCCAATTTTCAGTGGTGGAATAGCCCGCCTCTTCTTATCTGCGAAAGACTTATATTTGGCAGATGTCTTCTTTAAACAGGTTTTGACCTGAGACCAAATATTTTTGAAGGTCTGACAAACAGTCTCTACAGCAGGAACTTGGGTGGGAGGGAGGGCAGGAAATTCCGGAAGAGACGAATGATGACCTTCAAAAATATTTGGTCTCAGGTCAAACCAATTACATTGGGACACACTCTCGCCACTCACAACCACCATCCAAATGGCCAGAACAAAAGATGTGGTTGTGAGTGGCGAGAGTGAAGAAATTATTATTATTTATTATTATCATTTATTTGTTTGGCGCCACAAGGTATCCGCAGCGCCGCACACAGTACTAACAGTAGACTTTACAGGGTGAAACCATACAGAACACTGAACAAAAAGTACCAATACTTCTGAAACTCCGGCCAGTCATATGCAGTAAAGACGGAGCGGAAGAACAGGTATGGAGACAGGAGGGGAGGGGGCCCTGCTCATACGAGCTTACATCCTAAGGGAGGGTAAACAGACCAGGCACAAGAGGAGCCAGTTGAGGCAAGAGGAGAGAGGGGAGGACGAGCTAAAGGGAGGAGATGGAGGTTAAGTACATGGTTGGTAGGCTTTGAGGAAGAGGTGAGTTTTGAGTGCACGTTTGAAGGAGCACAGAATAGGAGAGAGACGGATGGAACGAGAGAGGTCGATCCAGAGAAGGGGGGCTACACGGGAAAAGTCTTGGATTCTGGAGTGGGAAGAGGTGATAAGAGTGGAGGAGAGGCGGCGGTCGTTGGCCGAGCGCAGGGAGCGGGCAGGAGTGTGAATGGACAGGAGGCTAGAGATATAAGGGGCAGTAGAGTTGGAGAGAGCCTTGTAAGTGGTGGTGAGGAGTTTGAAAATTATTCTGTAGGGGAAGGGGAGCCAGTGTAAGGCAAGGCAGAGAGGGGAGGCAGAGGAGGAGCGGCATGAGAGGAAGATGAGTCTTGCGGCCGCATTGAGTATAGAGCAGAGGGGGGAGAGACGGGAGTGGGGGAGGCCAGTGAGGAGGAGGTTACAATAATCAATGCGGGAGATGATGAGTGCGTGGATGATAGTTTTGGTGGCATCCTGTGAGAAAAAAGGACGGATGCGGGCGATGTTGCGTAGTTGGAAGCGACGGGCTTGGGCAAGGGAATGAATGTGGGGGGCAAAAGAGAGAGAGGAGTTGAGGGTGACACAAAGGCAGCGAAGTTGGGTGACAGAGGAGATGGTGGTGTTATTGACGACAATAGAGTGGTCATGGTGGGATGGGAGTCTGGGCGGAGGAAAGACAATGAGTTCAGTTTTAGAGATATTGATTTTGAGAAAGCGCTCGGACATCCAGGAGGAGATGGCAGTCGGATACCCGAGCGAGGAGGGTGGAGAAAAGATCAGGAGAGGAGATATAGAGTTGAATGTCGTCAGCATAAAGGTGATACTGAAGACCGAAGGAGGAGATGAGAGCACCAAGGGAGGAAGTGTAGAGCGAAAAGAGTAGAGGGCCAAGAACAGAGCCCTGCGGGACTCCAATGGGGAGAGGGTAGGGGGAGGAGGAAGAACCAGACGTGGATACAGAGAAGGAGTGATTAGCAAGGTATGAGGCGAACCAGGCATGGACAGAACCAGAGAGGCCGAGAGAGAGAAGAGTTTGCTGCAGGAGGGGGTGGTCCATGGTGTCAAAGGCTGCAGAGAGGTCAAGGAGGATGAGTACGGAGAAGTGACCCTTGGATTTGGCTGATAGGAGATCATTAGTAACCTTGGCCAGGGCAGTTTCGGTAGAATGGAGGGGGCGGTAGACAGATTAGAGAGGGTCAAGGAGGGAATTGTCCGCGAGGTGCCAGGTTAGGCGGCTGCAGACAATCCGCTCAAGTAATTTGGAGGCATAGGGGAGAAGAGAGATAGGGCGATAATTAGCAAGAGATGTGGGGTCAAGATTGGGTTTTTTGAGGATAGGAGAGATAAGAGCGTGTTTAAAAGAGGAGGGTACTACATCAGAGGAGAGTGATAGGTTGAAAAGGTGTGCTAGGTAAGAGCAGGCTGTTGGAGAGAGAGAGCGAAGGAAATGGGAGGGGATGGGATCAAGAGGGCAGGTAGAGGGTGGAGAGGAAAAAATAAGGGAGCGAACTTCTTCACCGGTTGTAGGGCTGAAGGAGCACCAGAGTTGGTTGATGGGGGGAGGTGAAGCGATGAGGGTGGCGGGAGAAGGGGAGGAGGAGATGTTCAGTCTGATGGCCTCAATTTTGGAAGATGGCCTCATATTCAATTGGCCTGCAGTTAATCATGGTGCCTATAAAAAGTGCCCAACAAGTGTCGGTTTATTGGAGAATGGCATTTTCTTGTAATGTTGTTCATTCTTGCTACTGCATGTATGTGTTACGACTAACGGTCTTATCATCAACCTGTAGAACCAGGTAGAAAGTTCTTCACCTCTAGCAGATGCCTTTCCTGTAGAGCTTGTTATGCTCACTGGTACTCGGATGCCCTTAGGACTTATACTCGCGGTAGTACAGGTGTATGAACGTACCGTGACGTAAAGTAACAGAGTATAGAGTCTAGCGTGGTCAAAAGACAGGCCAAGGTCTGGGTTCGGAGCAGGTATTGTGGTCAAGGTCAGGCAAGAGGTCAGGGCTGGCAGCAGATAGGGATAATCCAGGAACGAAGGGTCAGGGCAACAGGCAAGAATCAAATCCAAAAGAACAAAGCCAAAGGTCATACACCTGAATCCAATATAAATACAGGTTCAAGCACAGCAGCAGGCTAAGACACAGAAAACTGGAACTATAACCAGCAGGGAGGCTAAGCCCTCCCTGTCTTATATATAAACACTGACCAATGGCAAAACAGAGATGACAGCATGATAATCAGCCCCAGGAGCTGATTAATGAATTAATTCCAGTACTTGTGCACGTGCCCGGTTGCCCCTAATGCCAGGATGCTGCGCTATCACTCACATAGTCCCAACCGTTGTCTAGGCAACTGCCGTGGCAAAACAGGAAGTGATGTCCCAGTCGTCATAGAGGCAGCCGGGACACTTCCTGCGACAACAGAGAGTAGCGGGGGCCTGAGGCACCGTCGCGACTCGTGACAGTATGCTGCTTTTCATTTGATGGTGGCAGAAAGGAGGGCTCTGACTATTACAGGGAGAACAGAGCAGCAACAGGAAAGTGGGGACACAGGAGGGATGTAATGTGCTTGTTCGGATGTTGATGTTGAGGGGGTTAGGCATAATGAGGGAGTGAATTATATGGGTGAGAGGATTAAAGAGGTGCTTTTAATAAGACTGAGGGAGTTCATAATAAAGGGATTAATTAATGATGCTGGTGTAAATTAATTATTGTGATGAGGGAGTTAATGATTATAAAGGGGTTAATGATGTTGAAGGAGTTGTTATGATGAGGCTAAAGGATTTAATGACTATTAGAGGGTGATGTGGGAGCTGATGGTTATAAGGCAGTTAATTTGTAATGTTAGGAATTAATTAATGATGGGGAGTTTAATGTTGATAAAGTGGTTATGATGATGAGAGATTTCATTATTTTGAAGTGGTTAATAACAGGATTGATTGATGAGAGGGTTAATTATCATGATGGGCTTTTTTTTAGAGGATTTTTAAGGTTACATATGATGAACTGCTGCTGTGTGCTTGGCCCCCAGATCAAAATTTGCCTGCCAGCGCCTGCATGCAATGTGTGTTATTATAATGTGTGGGTAGTGGTGGTGAGGGGGGTATTTGTGTATTGTGTGGGGACGAATTACTTTAATGTGTGAGTTGTGGTGGTAAGGGAGCTATTTGTATAATGTGTGGGGTATTGTAATGTGTGAGTTGTGGTGGTGACAGGGGTATTTGTGTAATATGTGGGGAGAGGGGTGGGGTGGTATTATTGTCATGTGTGGGTTGTGGAATCCTATGATGGATGTTGGATCGTAGGTAGATAGCATTGCCCATCTAAACTGGTACCTGGAGTTGTTGTCATAGAAATGTTGATGAAAGTATCTGTGGGAATATCCTCTTTCTCCTGCAGTTGAGGGGGAGAAGTTACCTATTTACATATTGAGGCATGTATCCATGTTACTGTCTCTCTCACCATAACTGAACTTGACAACGTCAGGAGAGCCTGGTAACGACGAATTGAGCACTGAACGCTTACATTCATCCTCTATGTATAAGCAGCATTAATGTGATGTAGTTTAATCCTCTTTTTGGCAACAGTTCTGTTTTCACATTGCAACCCATTACAGCTTAGTGGCCCTTTTATTGCAGTGTGGTTCTTGCATTTAAGAACAAGTGATACACTAGACACCACTTGTACATTTTATTGCATGATGTTGTTATCACATAATATTTAGTACAAACCTCTATGTGGTGAGAAATAAAACATTGAAACGCAGTAACTATGAGGAGTGAAAACATTAATCCCTGACATTCATCAAGGTCAGTAAGTGACTGAATAAATACCAGTAATTGCTTTGTAGACTTGTGCTGTTGCTGGATTCTGATGACGATTTATCACACGTTTATTTGATTACGTGACCTGGAATAATTGTAAATTATTTGTTTGATCAGTTATATTTGTCCATTTCGATTCTTTCCAAATTTTTTTAGAAAAAAAAACAAAACCGTGGGCCGCGCTCACCTCAGCACTGGTCCTGATTTCACACTTAATAAGTATGAAATAACCAAAGAAAGAAGAAAAACACATTTATTTTGCATTTAATATGCTGTAAATAAGTGTGTGTGGGCTTTTGTATTCAATTAAACTTTATTTTTATTTTCAACTTGTCAAGCATATTGGGCAGTAAGGACAGACCTTAAAGACTCCAGCCCATTATACTGGGACCACTAGGGTGCTAAAGCTACCTCCCTACAGGGGTCACAATCATATTTATTTTCCTGGTACCCACAGCCCTGGGGGGTGTCAAGAATAGTCACAGCTCCTTTTACCATGAACTGATAGCCTCTCTGGGGGGCATATAAATAATCCATTCACCATGCAGTGCTGATCCTGAGGAGCCTGGGCTGGCAGTGAAGTCTCGTGGGGGGGAGGGGGGGTGTGCTGGTTCCGTTATTATTACCAGCACCCATGGGAGGTAATGATAGAGCGTAGAGCGGTAGTATTCCAGGGACTATTGCTGGTCACCACTGCTCTGTAAACTGGGGCAGTGTTGCCCGATTCCCCTGAGTGTGTAATTTATTTCACAAGTTTTGGGTAATTAACATATTAAGCTCTGCTAGTCTGTTGTCTTGTAGTCTGAATCTGCTCGGTTAAGAGTAATGGCTTCCTCCATTATCCAGAGAAAGTCATTGTAGCTGTAACTTTGAGAGAAACGACTTCTTCCATCATCCAGAGAAAGCCATTGTAGCTGTGACTTTGAGAGTAATGGCTTCCGCCATCATCCAGAGGAAGCCATTGTAGCTGTGACTTTGAGAGTAATGGCTTCCTCCATCATCCAGAGAAAGTCATTGTTGCTGTGACTTTGAGAGTAACGACTTCTTCCATCATCCAGAGAAAGCCATTGTAGCTGTGACGTTGAGAGTAATGGCTTCCGCCATCATCCAGAGGAAGCCATTGTAGCTGTGACTTTGAGAGTAATGGCTTCCTCCATCATCTAGAGGAAGCCATTGTAGCTGTGATGTTGAGAGTAATGGCTTCCGCCATCATCCAGAGGAAGCCATTGTAGCTGTGACTTTGAGAGTAATGGCTTTTTCCATCATCCAGAGGAAGCCATTGTATCTCTGATGTTGAGAGTAACGGCTTCCTTCATCATCCAGAGGAAGCCATTGTAGCTGTGACATTAAGAGTAATGGCTTCCTCCATCATCTAGAGGAAGCCATTGTAGCTGTGACATTGAGAGAAATGGCTTCTGCCATCATCCAGAGGAAGCCATTGTATCTCTGATGTTGAGAGTCACGGCTTCCTCCATCATCTAGAGGAAGCTATTGTAGCTGTGACTTTGAGAGTAATGGCTTCCTCCATCATCCAGGGGAAGCCATTGTAGCTGTGACGTTGAGAGTAATGGCTTCCTCTATCATCCAGAGGGAATCATTGTAGCTGTGACATTGAGAATAATGGCTTCCTCCATCATCCAGAGGGAGTCATTGTAGCTGTGACATTGAGAGTAATGGCTTCCTCCATCATCTGGTGAAGCCATTGTAGCTGTGACTTTGAGAATAATGGCTTCCTCCATCATCCAGAGGGAGTCATTGTAGCTGTGACGTTGAGAGTAATGGCTTCCTCCATCATCCAGGGTAAGCCATTGTAGCTGTGACGTTGAGAGTAATGGCTTCCTCTATCATCCAGAGGGAATCATTGTAGCTGAGACATTGAGAATAATGGCTTCCTCCATCATCCAGAGGGAGTCATTGTAGCTGTGACGTTGAGAGTAATGGCTTCCTCCATCATCTGGTGAAGCCATTGTAGCTGTGACTTTGAGAGTAATGGCTTTCTCCATCATCCAGAGGAAGCCATTGTAGCTGTAAAGTTGAGAGTAATGGCTCCCTCCATCATCCAGAGGAAGCCATTGTATCTCTGATGTTGAGAGTAACGGCTTCCTCCATCATCCAGAGGAAGCCATTGTAGCTGTGACTTTGAGAGTAATGGCTTCCTCCATCATCCAAAGGAAGCCATTGTAGCTGTGACGTTGAGAGTAATGGCTTCCTCTATCATCCAGAGGGAATCATTGTAGCTGTGACATTGAGAATAATGGCTTCCTCCATCATCCAGGGGAAGCCATTGTAGCTGTGACGTTGAGAGTAATGGCTTCCTCTATCATCCAGAGGGAGTCATTGTAGCTGTGACGTTGAGAGTAATGGCTTCCTCCATCATCCAGAGGGAGTCATTGTAGCTGTGACATTGAGAGCAATGGCTTCCTCCATCATCCAGAGGGAGTCATTGTAGCTGTGACGTTGAGAGCAATGGCTTCCTCCATCATCCAAAGGAAGCCATTGTAGCTGTGATTTGTAGCATTTGGAGGGGAGTTCAAAATAGTGGTATTCCAGATTCCCATGGTTCTGTCAGTCCGTTGGGGGGGGGGGGGGGGGAAGCAGTTGTTACCTTGAATCTGGGAATCTATAATCTTGGAGTCCCTTTTTCTGATCTGGGTGTACCACTGCAGGAATTGGTCTAAACAAAAGTTGGACAACACCTGCCCTATAAGTTCTTGGACCTTCAAATCTAATATCACCAAGGATGGGGGCAGCATGAGGTGACAGTGGGGGGGCCTGGCAGTGTACTCCACTGCCGACAGCTCTCCTCTCCTTTACGTATACCCTATTTCTTCATCAGTCCCCCCCAGCGCCTGGAGAGGGATTATCAGATGATTGACCCCCACAATCCAGGTAAAAAGCCAGACACCCATTTTTGTGTATGGTCTTCACATGTACATATCTTTAATTATTTAACTAGTACAATATATACAGCATTGCTGATGCTCGGATTAACCAGAAAAGGTTTTGTTTGTGTTTGTTATATGAAGAAAATATAATGACAGTAACATTGTGACAGCAGATTAGGTGTCTCTCTAACGCCCGCCATCCCCGCAGGACTGAGATTATATGTTATTTTGGTGTCAGTATATGCTGGAAAGACGCCAAGCTGAGCTACACGTATTAATATTCATAGCTGAAGAAACTACACTTATTCTTTCTCTGGGAACTGTGTGACATCAAATATAAGTGTCAATTTGGGTACAAAGAGTTTACAGCTAATGAAGGCATGAGCCAAACAAAGGCAATATGTGAGATAAACCCCTAAAGGCCTAATTTATATTTCATCATAGACTCAAACACAGCAGAGAGAACGTAGACATGAGAGTGAGGTTATTGTCTGGTCTGTGCGCTCAGCTGTCCGCCATCAATGCTGCTACTGACATTTTCTGTTCAGTAATAACGCTGCAAGTACCAGGGGCTGGGAAGGTATTTCCACTTAAACGGCTGTTTTACTGTGATTGTGGCCTTGTTCTCTGCACATGAGCTGCAGAGAATCCACTGTCTTTCTGGGTAACAGTATTTACAAATTATCTTCTCCAGCGCTGTTATAGGGGGACTGAGTTTCTGGAACAAGATTCCACATTTGCAGAAAGGAAATGTCAGATAGCACATACAGGTCCTGATTCATTAAGGAGAACAAAGCATAAAAAAGGAGTAACTTTGCACCTTGGCAAAACCATGTTGCATTGGAGGGGAGGTAAATTTAAAATGTGAGGACAGATTTATAGTTGGGGTAGGGCATGTCCTAGATCAACTTTAAATTTCAGTGTAAAAATAAATCGATCAAGTATTTGTGTGCTGCATGAAAAAACAGCCAGTATGTATCTTATGTGCAAAATAATAAACTGATTTGCACCCCTTGTATTGTGACATGGTTTGTCCAGGAGAAAACTTACTCATTTTTTTGCCTTACTTTCCTTAATGACTCAAGCCTATAATATTTTGTAAAGTTTCATAGCAAGATAATAATGATTATTGCATCATTGTAATTGTAGTTAATATATTGTGCTGGTATGCTCCACTGCAGTGTAAGGTCTTTATTTAGGTGTCTTAGTCCCTGCCATAGTGGAGCTTAGTTACGTTTCTCACCAATACTCACACAAGACCAGCTTGTCCTGCAGCCACTTTACATACCAGTTTATCTGTGACTGTGGCGATACCACAAAGCAAACACAAGGTGGTAATATAAACCCCATCTAGATAGCGTACAAGGCGGCAGAATTTACCCCTGCGTTCTGAATTCACTACACCTTGGCTACATAGCAGGGGGAGGAAGTGATGACAAAATCCCAAGATTTCAGGCAATTGATTACATCATACATACTGAATAAGGACAGCTGGATGCTAAACATCCAGTATAAAGGACAAGAGAAGTGGTACTGTGCAGTAGTTGTCTATGCCATACTTGCCAACTCTCCCGGAACGTCCGGGAGACTCCCGCATTTCGCGAGAGTCTCCCGGACTCCCGGGAAAGTATGGCAATCTCCCTGATCTGCCCACTTCCTAGTGAAGTCGGTAGAACTCGGTCTTATTATTAAAAGTAATAATTTGATTTGTAAACATTTTTATTTCCTTTTTCATCTCAATAAAAGTTGAAACTAATTTAGTAACTTATTCGCTTCCTCAAAGTTTAATTTTGTGTTATAAAAGTATGTTCTCCATTCTTCTTATTTTACAATATAGGAAAATTCAATTGATAGTAAACATCAACTGAAAAGAGTCCACTAATGCAAGTAATTTCCATAAGACCACAATATATATAATAAGAAAACCATCAACTTGTATGATTCGCACCAATAAATGTACCTGGACTGTGTAGAGGAGTGGGTCACCACAATATATATTAAAAACCCTGAACTTGTATTATTCGCAGCAATAAATGTACCTGGACTGCGTAGAGGAGTGGGTCACCACAATATATATTAAAAACCCTGAACTTGTATGATTCGCACCAATAAATGTATCTGGACTGCGTAGAGGAGTGGGTCACCACAATATATATAATAAGAAAACCATCAACTTGTATGATTCGCAGCAATAAATGTACCTGGACTGCGTAGAGGAGTGGGTCACCACAATATATATAATAAGAAAACCATCAACTTGTATGATTCGCACCAATAAATGTACCTGGACTGCGTAGAGGAGTGGGTCACCACAATATATATTAAAAACCCTGAACTTGTATGATTCGCACCAATAAATGTACCTGGACTGCGTAGAGGAGTGGGTCACCACAATATATATAAAACCCTGAACTTGTATGATTCGCAGCAATAAATGTACCTGGACTGCGTAGAGTAGTGGGCACTGGGCACCACAATAAAAAATATATAGAAAACCTTCAACAGGTCAGAATTACACCCAAAAATAGTATCTGGACTGCATAGAGGACTGGCCACTGGCCACCACAATATAATATATAGAAAACCTTCAACAGGTCTGAATTACACCCAAAAATAGTATCTGGGCTGCATAGAGGACTGGCCACTGGCCACCACAATATAATATATAGAAAACCTTCAACAGGTCAGAATTACACCCAAAAATAGTATCTGGACTGCGTAGAGTAGTGGGCACTGGGCACCACAATAAAAAATATATAGAAAACCTTCAACTGGTCAGAATTACACCCAAAAATAGTATCTGGACTGCATAGAGGACTGCCCACTGGCCACCACAATATAATATATAGAAAACCTTCAACAGGTCTGAATTACACCCAAAAATAGTATCTGGGCTGCATAGAGGACTGGCCACTGGCCACCACAATATAATATATAGAAAACCTTCAACAGGTCAGAATTACACCCAAAAATAGTATCTGGACTGCGTAGAGTAGTGGGCACTGGGCACCACAATAAAAAATATATAGAAAACCTTCAACAGGTCAGAATTACACCCAAAAATAGTATCTGGACTGCATAGAGGACTGGCCACTGGCCACCACAATATAATATATAGAAAACCTTCAACAGGTCAGAATTACACCCAAAAATAGTATCTGGACTGCATAGAGTAGTGGGCACTGGGCACCACAATAAAATATATAAAAAACCTTCAACAGGTCTGCATTACACTGCACATACGGCTGCTCCTCCATCCTCTCCATCATATACATGTTGGAGTTTCAGCGTGTGACAACCTCTTGTTTTTGATAATGTCAGTGCATTTTGAATATTTTTCAATTTGCCCCACACCACTGAATGTACTTTATCTATGATACGCATCTATCTATCTTGACTGCGTAGTGTGGTGGCCCCGGTACACAATTTGGTACCGAGGCCACAATATAATTAAAAAACCCTCCACGGGTCAGAATTCCACCAAAAAAGGGTATGGACTGCGTAGTGTGGTGGCCCCGGTACACAATTTGGTACCGAGGCCACAATATAATTAAAAAATTGGGCATCAACTGTCACCGTTGTTTAATATCTGATACACCTAAATATGGACTGCACAGTGGAGTGGCCCCGGTAGTAAATTTGGTGCCGGGGCCACAATACCTCCTCCAACTTCCAAGTGTAGTGTTTATAAAGACAGACAGCGTCGAAGTGTTATTAGTTGACTTTCTTAACCCTAAAATTGTCCCTGTTGCAAATATTCGTGCTATGGACAGTTACTTTTTTATTGAAAGACTCAAGCTTTCAAGTGTAGTGTTTATAAAATATAAACAACAATACAGTAGTTTTAGAGCACGTCAATACCTCTTGTTTTAAATTATGACAGGGCATTTTACTTTTGGTTTATTTTCTTGAATTTGTTTAAATTTGGTTTTACTTTTTGAACATGGCAAACGACTGTTGATTGGTCATATAATGCAAAAAAAAAAGTTCCAAGATGGAATTGTCCTTGGGCCCTCACACCCACCCTTATGTTGTTGAAATAGGACATGCACACTTTAACAAACCAATCATTTCAGCGACAGGGCCTACCAAACAACTGTGGCTGAAATGATTGGTTTGTTTGGGCCCCCACACCAATAAAACAATTCATCTCTCCCTGTACAAACTAAACAGGCTCTACTGAGGAAAGATGTGGTCCTCATCCTCAACCTCTGATTCCTCTCCCCCTACAGTGTGTACTTCCTCCTCCTCACACATTATCAATTCGTCCCCGCTGGACTCCACAACCACAGTCCCTCTGTACTGTCTGGAGGGCAGTGCTGTACTTCATTGAGGAATTGATTATTCATTTTTATAAACATCATTTTTTCAACGTTGTGAGGAAGCAACCTCCTTCGCCGCTCACTGACCAGGTTCCCCGCTGCACTAAAAACTCTTTCCGAGTACACACTGGAGGGGGGACAACTCAGTTAAAAAATAGAGCCAGTTTGTATAAAACTGGATTATAATATTAACTTGGTTAAATGAGGAATTATGTCTAAATAATGTCTCTTTACAATTTGTTGTGGTAAGAAATAGCCCAAACAAGGTCACAACCATAGGGGCATATTCAATTGTTGGCTGAAATCCAGCTTACTATAACCGTAATAACGGTAATAGTTTTAACGCCGCGATATTCAACAATTTAATATGCCCCATAGAATCATGCCTAAGATGACTGATACTTTGTATTTGTTTTACAAATTTAAAAATAACATGCAATACAGCAAGTAAAGGGACTGCGTAATATTAAAAAAACAAAACTTTAAACCTAACATATGTCTCCTATAGTTGTTGTCTGATTGCAGACCCACTCCTCTACGCAGTCCAGATACATTTATTGGTGTGAATCATAAAAGTTCAGGGTTTTTAATTTATATTGTGGTGACCCACTCCTCTACGCAGTCCAGGTACATTTATTGGTGCGAATCATACAAGTTCAGGGTTTTTAATATATTGTGGTGACCCACTCCTCTACGCAGTCCAGGTACATTTATTGGTGCGAATCATAAAAGTTCAGGGTTTTTAATATATATTGTGGTGACCCACTCCTCTACGCAGTCCAGGTACATTTATTGGTGCGATTCATAAAAGTTCAGGGTTTTTAAGATATTGTGGTGACCCACACCTCTATGCAGTCCAGGTACATTTATTGGTGCGAATCATAAAAGTTCAGGGTTTTTAATATATATTGTGGTGACCCACTCCTCTACGCAGTCCAGGTACATTTATTGGTGCGATTCATAAAAGTTCAGGGTTTTTAATATATTGTGGTGACCCACTCCTCTACGCAGTCCAGGTACATTTATTGGTGCGATTCATAAAAGTTCAGGGTTTTTAATATATATTGTGGTGACCCACTCCTCTACGCAGTCCAGGTACATTTATTGGTGCGATTCATAAAAGTTCAGGGTTTTTAAGATATTGTGGTGACCCACTCCTCTACGCAGTCCAGGTACATTTATTGGTGCGAATCATAAAAGTTCAGGGTTTTTAATATATATTGTGGTGACCCACTCCTCTACGCAGTCCAGGTACATTTATTGGTGCGATTCATAAAAGTTCAGGGTTTTTAATATATATTGTGGTGACCCACTCCTCTACGCAGTCCAGAAAGATACCTTGTTGCAACGTTTTGGACTAATAACTATATTGTGAGGTGTTCAGAATACACTGTAAATTAGTGGAAATGCTTGTTATTGAATGTTATTGAGGTTAATAATAGCCTAGGAGTGAAAATAAGCCCAAAAACTTGATTTTTAAACTTTTTATGTTTTTTTCAAAAAAAATCCGAATCCAAAACCTTAAATCCGAACCGAGACCTTTCGTCAAGTGTTTTGCGAGACAAATCCGAACCCCAAAAATAACGAAAATCCGGATCCAAAACACAAAACACGAGACCTCAAAAGTCGCCGGTGCACATCCCTACTGTGCTGCTGGGTCCCATAGCCGTTGAATCGGAGTAATATTGCTTCAATCACCTAGTACCTGAGAAAAGAAATAATTTGGCAACCATAGGCTAATAACAGATTAGTGTAGCACAGCCATACTGTGTCACAGATACTAAATCAGGAACATGTGTATCCAGCCTACCAAAGTCAGGGTTACTCTTCACAATCACTCAAGACTCTGAGAATAAAAGCTATGTTTCTTTGACTATGAAACTTTGTTGTTTTGTATCTCTGTGGGACATAGCCCTAACAGCGGTTTGGGGGATATTTTTTTCTTTTAAACACACACAATGAAATAGTAATAAGTACAAATTTGTTGCAATGTCAAACAGCTAAATATTTGGGCAATTATTAACTATATATGATTTAAATTGTATAATAATTATATGAGTTTCGAACATCTAACCTATATAACTTTGAATCTATGAGTTTATTTTTTATTTATCTAGTGCGTGAAAATTAACAGAAAAGTAAAAAGGGTGGGGAGGGTAGGGAAGGGAAGTAGGGGGCGTAAAGTATTGTAGTAGAATGGGGGCTTCTCATGTACATCCAGGTATTAGCTATGTTAGGATTGGTGGGTCTGCAATTAGTAGTCTTGTTTCATACCAACTCGTCATGTGAAGGCAGTTTTTAATGTGTGGTTTAATTGTTATAGAAAGTATTTTAATAAAACTCTGCCAAACCAGAAAAAACTCTGTTCTTTGTGTAAAGCTGCTTGCCTGCTTATAGCCAGTCCATTTTGAAGACGCAAAATAGCTTCTCCTTAAACAATGACATAGAAGGTGGAGTTGTCTGAATATTTTTTTTTTGGGCTTTTGTGATATGATGATTTTGCTATTTTCAACGTTTTCATAGGGATACCTAAGATAGCCCACTCTGGTGACAGGGCTACAACGTTTAAAAGTGCTGAGGTTGTATAATCCCTAACTTAAAGTAGAGATGCTCAGGCTCGGTTCATCGGAAACTGAACACACCCGAATTTAGGGGATCCGAGTAACGAGCCGAGTCGGATCAGTACTTTTGGGCTTTATCGGATTCTAAAACGAGGCAAAACGTCATTGTGACTTTGTTGGATCTCGCGAGTTTTGGAATCTATAAATACCGCTCTCCACGGTGATTTAGGGAGAGGGATACACAAGGGGTAGCATAGAGTGTAGAACAGTTGGGCAGGCAAAGTTAGAGAATTGAAAGAGGAGGGTGCTAGCAGTGTTAAAGAAAGTAATCGGTGACATTCAGGAGAGCTCCATAGCTCCAGTGTTAAATCTCATTGCAGAAAAATACAAATACTATTGCTACTGACAGGGTTGGTGAAGACACATAATAGGGACAATCATATGCCCATATGTGCACATCATGCCATATACCCGCAGTGTTGGATCCCATATGTCCATGGAATGGGCAACTTGTCAATACAACGAATCCAACAATGTATTCCTGGCAAATATTCATATTTCAGTATAATAACTTGCATCTAAGTCTGTACTGCTTATAACTTGAAAATAAACCAGTGGATTCTGCAGAACGTGGATTCCGCAGTTCTATAAGTTCCTAGGCTTGCAAACACTCGGACAAATATATCCAAACTTGATAAAGTAAACCCTTTATTTTATGCACCCTGCATGAGTACATTTCCATTGCATATCTCTTATTGCGCTGCTAATTTACACTCAGCTGGGAAGTCCTGATTCAAACCGTGGAGAGATGTAAATCTACAGAAGCCGGAGCTACGGGGAGTCCCAATCATACAAACTGATCACTTGCAAAATGATTTGTTGAGGAATATTGTTTCCTTCCTCATCCATGCTAATAGACTGTATTTGTTTTTAATATATCTGTAAATATTGATCTATTAAATAGAAGGAAAAAAACAGCTAAATAAATGACATCTGCACTGTTTATGTTTTGTTCTGCACTAGAGCAGCGAAATTGTGCTGTTATTTTTAGCATTTAAAACAGATAGATGAGAAAAAATATATTGTTATATGTCTCTTTCCCTGACTGGCTGATTGTGTGCATTCCTCACCACTTATCTCTTGCCATTACTGAGGTTTAAACCTATTAAATACATTTTTTTTCCATGAATCACTGTCTAGAGAATTTTCAATGTTGGGTGGAAAGGGAGTTAATAGGAAATATTATAATCATAAACTGTATCTAATAGTTTGTTAGATGTACTCCCTAGCAGAGATAAGCATTCAAATGTTAATCATAGTTGCCAAGTCTTGCAATTTGCTTTTCGGGAGGTCCTGGGGGCAGGTGGGCGTATGGAGGCGCAGCTCAGAGAACACATGTCCATGTGTAGGTAAGTATTAAATGAGAGGGGGAAATATGCCAACATGTTGCTAAACATCAAACAGCAGAGAACAGTGTTGTAAGGCCCTTGCCATAAGCAGACATCAAATTGTATTTAAGATTGTATTGTATTTAAAACGTGTTTTCTTTTCTTCGTCTTTAAGCTCAGTACTGACTTAAAAGAGCATTCACTGTACAATAATTATTTTAGCTGCGAAAAAAAAAAAAAGAATCTTTTTACTGTATTACTCAGGATGTCTTACATCTTGCAGTGCACCCGGTTGCTGTAGTTGGCTTATTCAGAAAATGCAATACAGTAATGTGGTGGCCTGTGCTTGCACTGAGTTCAGAGATGCCATTTGGGTAGGCTGACATGATATACAGGTGCTTATAGATATGTTTGTTGCGAAGGCTCCAGCTGACACATCCATATGAGGAAAAATAAATCTGATTGTGTTGATGGTAGTGGGACTAATTTAAAGCATTAAGATCATCTCTCAGCATGCTCCCGCTGACATGAGTACATTTAACTTTTGTGATGTGAAATGTTGGAAAACATTAATTATATAGGAAAGTAATCTCATGGCTTAAAATTATAATTGTGATCTATGCATTTTAAATAAAGTATTCCTGTGCCACTATAAAAATTGTTCATCGGCTCATCCAAATAGAGGAACACTTGGGACTTTGCAGTTATTGAAATAGGATATTATCTGCCAATTTGGAGTGCCCTGGCATTCCCCTCCTCATTATGGGAAAACCTCTTTTAATAATGTTTGTGTTTTGTGTGACATGACGGGTACTTTTAGAAGCATTTGCTGACACAATACCTATTGGTGTTCCTAAATTAGTTACTAAAGTTTACTATTTGGGAAACGCATAGCAATTTACGATTGTTGTGTTACTTCTAAATAATAAGCAATAACATGTACTTTTTGTTTTTCCTTTTTCAGTTTTATCAAGTCCTCTGGCTGGTCCAATCTTCTCGCCTATCCAGCCTTTCCCTCAACCTACCTTCTCTTCACCTCTGCCACCTTCCACTGTTCCTCCCATGAGGACGTCTGCTCCTCTCCCATACACATCTCCACCTCCTGCCTCAGGGGTACTGCTGCCTCCTCTTCACACGTCTGCACCTGGCATTTTCAGCAGTCCATTGCCGTCCTTCTCTTCGGCTTCTCTTCCTCCTCCTCTCGCTTCCACTCCTGCACCTGCCTTGTCAGCACCACCTCTGGGTCCTCCTGTCACTGGCTTCTCAGTAACTTCCACCTATGATATCACAAAGGGTCACGCTGGGCGAGCACCACAGACTCCATTGATGCCGTCATTTTCTGCACCCCCTGTCACAGGTTGTATTCTGTTGTATCTGTTACTGCTTTCTGATGTTTAAATTAACACTATAATGAGAAAATACCTTTCTGTAGATACTTTTTATAGATTTTTGCAGTTAAAACAAATATCCTATATTGCATAGGTGCATTGATCAAAATAAGCATTCTGCTATTTTTATGATATTTTGGTCTTAGTTGAACCTTTTCCATTTTTCTGTGAGAGCCGTGTCTATTTTGTATTTTGATTTATACTGTTTGATATGCTAGTTATAAGGTGTAACTTGTCCTCTGAGAGTGTAAAACATTCACCAATACGTGTGTCTTTGCTTTTGGTAGCCTTTGGTGACTTGTATTATGTATCTGAAATATGAGCATTAAAAGGCAGAATCATTAAATGAAGACTAGTAATATTACTGATGCAGTATTATGGAGCGTGTGATTGCCACTACACACAGTATAGCATACGTTTTATCTTAAGTAACTGCATAAAGTATATTGCAGAATTACTTGAACAAGAAAACCATTTCTGTACATTTTTGTTTGCATGATTTATCGATCTGTCAGTGTTTATGTTCTTACATTTCATACAAGTGCTTTGGTGTCTTTTAGTAACCTGTCTGATAATGAGCTTATTCCCTGAAGTCAGAGGATCAGGTGTTTGTCAGACATCAGCAACACTGAACAATAAAGGACATAGTTACAATACAAATCTATTAATACTGATGGCGATAGCGTCTTACACACACTAGTTATGTTTAGCCAACCTATGCATGTGTCCAAAAGAATCTAAACACATAAGAAACATTCTGGTTAATAAAGCAATGTAACATTTTCCATGTTGTGTCTTAAATATTAAACAGCCAATTCTCTCTCCCATGCCATAGGCTTTTTACACCATGACTTATTTATTATTTCTTAGACTAGCTATGCTAATTTGGTAGACTTTTGTTTCATTTTTGTGCCAATAATGTTTTTAGTATATTGAATATATATTCTAATGATTATATGGATACCAAATATGTGTTTGTTACATCAGGGCTATAATAAGATTTATATTTAGTGTTGTTGTAATTATTAGTACTTAGAACATGTAAATATGGGTGTGTGAGTCCCCCCCTCTCATGTTTTTTTTATTATGATAGCTATATGGCTTTGGATGCTTGCCTGTACTATTGCTAGCATTGTGCTTTGTTTGTTTTTTCTTAAAGGGACACCCCGTTGGAGCATAGGTGCCAGCTCTGTGGGTGCTGTAGGTGCTTGAGCATATGTGTGCAACCTCAGCCACTAATCATGGCTGGCGTAGCATTTTTCAATCATTTGGGGGTGGGGCAACTTGTGCATCCCTAATCATTTTAAAAAGTTGGCTACTGTACCACTAAGATTACATGGACATAATTCAGCTACTAATAGCTCAATAATGCATCTTGAATACCTGCATTTATTACCTTATGTTCTAAGTGATTTCTACAAAGACTTTAGATTTTAATTTATATTATTTTTTTTATGAAAGATTTTATTTGTTTTGCAGTGTATGTCACAGTAGGCTTGGGTAGGAATTGCACTTCAATATAATTGTGAGATTTTGTAAAAAAAACAAAAAAAAAACCAAACAAACAAACAGTATAACAAACTTACAGAGAAATTGTCCTAATTGGGGGGGGGGGGGGGGGGAGGAAAAAAAAAAGAGTTGTTTTCATAGTGTCTGGTACATTATATGTACAAGAGAAATAAAATTAGCGATTTTTTTATGCTCCCTCAGCCCAAGAGGCAATATAGAGCATTGGCCTGCCTTCTGAGCTATGCTATTATAATTATAAAGCTATTATAATTCCCTTTCCTCAAGTGTGCTCGTGGTGCTGTGTAGCTGAAGGAAGGCCGGTGTGAACATAGTGCACACAGGACAAACTGCGTAGTGGAACTAGTCCACCAAAACCTTGTGTTGTAGAGCCTAAGAAGGGCAAACCACCATGGTCAAGTACACATAGGTAGAAACCACCTTTTTTTGAACATTAGATACAGAGACTGGTGGGACAGAGCCTCCAGCTGCGACAACAGGTAGGAGAAAGATATCTTCCCGATATAATATATATACACTAATAAAACCCTAACCTAACTAATAAACTACTTAATGTACATGTGTATAAAAATGAAATAGAATAAGATATTTAATATCATATTTTATTTATATTATATGAATATCTAGTATTCTTATTATAAAATCAATATATAAATCATAAGTTTGGATCCAGAATATGTATTATGTGCATTGTAAAACACATACACTCAAAATTAAATTAGAAAGGTCCAATAAACATTATGTACATAATCTTCAGCCAAAAGTCTATGTCAAAATAATGCGATTTATTTTAGGAAAACTGCTCACAGAAAAATCTGCATTATTGAAAAGAATCATAACAATCACAGATAACTAAACTTGAAATGCTCAACCTTGCATCTATATTTTGTATTCTGCTGAGCTATTGTTCTTGTGAACATCATCATCCACCCAAATATTTTCAGCTCTGAAAAGCTCTTAAAACATTTAAATTATACAGATGTAGACTGTGTCAAATTGCCTTCTAGATCTGGGGGATTTAGATAACATTTCTCATGCAGCCACTTTAAGGAACCACATCACATTGTGTCAAGTCTGTTTACCAAAGAACAATATTGACATTCTCCGCAATAGATTTTTGTGCCACCACATAGCAGATCAGAAAATCATGTGTGAACCACACCCGCAAACACTCACCCATGTACTGTGCTTTGTGAATTAAGTTACTATGTTTGCATCCTAGATTCAGTTAATGAATCAGTAATGTCTAATGTCTGAGTGGAGGTAACCATCAGTCATTTGCTAATTATTTATTGTCGGTAGCATCTATAGTTCAATGTAAACTGTGTTTCTCACTGCAACCTCATAAATTTACAATGGCTTAACGGGAAACCATGTGGTTAGCCATGGTATTGCAAGTTAAACTAATACATGGTTAGTTGTTTAAAGTTAAGGTAACTCCTTTAGAAATCATACTTTATGGGCTATGCAATGGTGGCAGAATCACCCAGCTTTAAAAGATAATTTGGGAGTGCTTTTGGCCCTTCAATATATGCATCAGCAAATTATATAAAAATACAAGCAAACACTATAATGAACACAATAATGATGGGTCTCTACTTTTGTTTGCTTTCTGTTGCTCAGCTTGTCCATTGCTCAGCTTTCTTTTCTTTCTCTGAAGTGAAGCATAAATATGCATTGAGGTGTGTACGCTGCAATGATGGACGATTATCGTGCTAAAGTTCATCGTATCGTTTCATTTGATTTTATAAATGGGCTAAAAATCTTGTCCAACGATGGAACGATGTCGTCACACTGCTGCAGTGTGTATGTACTCAGGACCAGCAGTGTCCATAGATCTCTATGGAGTGCGCAGAGTCAGGATCTTTTCAGCTGATGGTTATGACAGATGAAGAGCACAGATCTGACGGTAAATCTTGTAAAACGTGTACAGTGTACACAGGAATCGGCATCGGCTGTTGATCAGGACTTTTTTCCAGTCGTTGATAAAATCATTACCGATATCATATTGGGAATTTTTTTCTGTAGTGAGTACCCAGCCTTACCCTGTAGGAACTGGGTGAATATTTGCTTATCCAGATAAGGGCTGGTGGTGTAGATTTAGAAGTTTCCTGTTCTTAATTTTATAAAACAAAGACATAATTAGAGCAACAAGTGCACTAGGCAAACAAGATATATTTTTCCTGCAGGGAGAGAGAGGCTTAATGTTTATATAGGATGCTAACAAAATACGTTATGACCTTATAATGTACAGAGCTATAAAGCTCACTCTCAGCTTTTTACACTAATAGTAATGCTAAACTCTAATACTGCAGAGTTCTATTACTTACTAATGCAATAACATTTTTGTACTGAATCGATATAAAAATGTTTATAATGTGTTTTTTTCATCTACTCATCTGAAATGATTGCTGTCGATTTGTTGTATAATAAACTAATGTTAAACAGCTGAAACTGAAATCTCTGTGCATGTGTGTATCAGCATTGCTCTAAATTTCGCTTGTACTAAAACATTAGGCTGTAAGATAGTCTTAAAGGGGCGGTGCACCCTCAGATAACTTCATTGTATTTTTGAGCAATCTATCAATGGGGACGATACAACTTTAGCAGGTGGTCAGTAAACGACACAATATGATGGACCCACATCGCCATTTCAATTAACAGTACAAAGCTAGCCTAGATCCTAGAAGTCAGAAATCTTCGGACATCCTGTAAACTGAAAGAGAACAAATACATTCAGGAAGATATAACAATTAAGGAGTAGGGGATACACTCCAGGGAAAAAAAGATGGTTGCGGAACTAAACTAGAGGTAGAAGAGAGAGAGAGGGGAGGTACAGTTGCGGGTTAGTATTATTTAAGTCTTTTGGTCTGGACATTGATTTCGGGAGGGCTGTGTGTCACTATAATCCTGATGGGTTGTGCTTTGTAGGAGATTAGGACAAGTGTGTTTTTTGTAGGGAGATTTAAAGAAAAAAGAAAATCTCAGCAAATCATATAAATTGCTAAAAGTTTATGAACATTGAGCATTGTCATCAGAATCATCAGTACAGGTCTTTGTTAGATCCTTTGTAATTTAACCAGCCATGTGGCAATGAATTCAGAATACCTGTCAGTGGGCGAGGATGTTAAATCTTTTATAGCCATATAAAGATTAATTCTCTTCAACTACGGAGAGATGGTCGGAGAGGATTATTAAAGTTATTTTATCGTTTACCAATAATCATTGTCTGTTGTGATTTGTGTGGTTCCAACTCACAAAGCGATTTATTAGCAAAAGCAAAAGAATAACAATTAAATAAATAAGTACAGCTGATACATACGCTGTGCTGTGCTGCGCACTGCTGGATCCAGCTTACAGTCATTCAATCCTGAAGTCTGTGGTCAAAGAGACTGCATGCTGGTTCCAGAGAGCAATATATATACATTTGGTGTTACAGTAAATACAATACAGATGACTAGGCATGTTTCCATAGGTTCAGGCTCCAGGACAGTCCAGTATAGTGTAGTTCATAGGTCAGTTGAAACGACGCCCGCCAAGGGTGGGGGTCAGTTCTCCGATCAGATGCATACTAATCTTCCCGCCGAAAGCTTGTTCAAACTGGTCTTTTTACATTACACACACAATACCATTCTGATCATTAATTCCCTATATTTCATAACTAGCATACGCGAGGTCCGATCTCATAGTCGATGGAACCAGATCACTGAGAATAAATAGGGGATTAGAATGACACCAAACATGATATGTTTCCTGTAACCTGAACCTTAGATCTCAGTAAAGTGCTTCTAACATATATAACTATAAATTCAATAACATTTGTTCAAAAACAACTGTGGGTTGGAACTATTATAAAAATGAACTATGTACAAGTGACTGTGTAAGTCTATGTGTGCGTTGTTTATCGTGCGATTGCGTCATAACACGTGGTGTACTGATTGCAATCGCATGGCAAAACAATATTAATCAATATAGTTTCTTTCATCCAATTATTTGACTTCGACAGGATGTAGATGGCAAGTGACGCAGGATAATAGTACTGGCTGCTTTTCAAGTTACTTAATTATTGTGAATCTCTTCCTGAAATGTTTAACCTTTTTTGGCTTCGTACTGTGCTTTCCAGCTATTTCCTTATATCATCACACAGAGTTGTAAATTTATTGTTGCCGGGAGATACGACACAGAATTGCTCCCGGGATATAACTGTATCCAATGCAATAAGCGCGCCCTATCCAATAGCAGCTAAAATAGAGAATTCTGTCTGATATAAATAGATGGATGAAAAACACAGAAAGGAGCCGAGAAGATGAAGCAGAGCACAAACTAGGCCCAGTAAATCTTAAGGTGGGATCTCCTCTCTCGTTTTCTTACCCTCCTTTCTGGAGTTAGGGGTCCTGGGACCACTGTAGTCATATTTTAATGATCTTAAAACATCGCTGGGGGTAATAATATCACCAACAAAACTAGGGCAGCGGAAAACATGGGAGAGTAGGAGAAGAATGGAGGGTGGATCTTCACGGTACAATGGGCCGAGCACCTAACGAGCACCTAACGAGCAGCAAGTCTCAAAAACAATCGAGAGACCTCAGAAAGTAGAAAATAACACTCATCCATTCCTGAGGGATGATCTCCCATTTACCTGGTTAAAGGAAAATCTAGGACCTGTCTTCCAGGCCGAAAGGGGCATCTAGGAAGGGGCAATGGAGTTGTCAAGATATACCCCTCCTTACTCCAAATGTGGCCAAGATGTACCCACAACAGCTGGTCCCATGTCTGCACAATGGGAGGGTTGGAAAGCTTAAAAATTGTTGGAATCTTTAAAAATCGAGCCACCGGAATCATGAGCTTACAATCTACAATTAAGGTACTAGTGATTTCCAGAAGTACAGACGGTATGATGATATTACATGGTCAAACAGGGCTCCTTTTTATACAGATTCTGACACAAATCCTGGCAGGAGGAAGCCCAGCCTCCTGATCCGACCAGGCACTGAAGCGTCTAATATCCCATCAGATGATCTAACATCAGGATGTGTTATTTCTCTTGATGTGGAGTTAACACAATTTAACTTCAAATTTACAGCAATCTGTGACATCCTACATTACTTGTATCCTGAGTCTACATTGTTCAGACAGGTTCCTGTCTCTCTATTAAGACGTGGCAACAGGTAATGGCCCCCTGATGGGCCTTCAGACTAAAGCAGGCTTTTGTCACTTCTGTCATTTTCTACTATCAGCAAAACAGACTTCCATTGACCTGGCATAATACATTAGATATCAATACATTTCCTATACCACAATACACACAATATAAAACAATATCAGCACATTTCTAATACACAGTATCAAAAATCAGTACATTTGCAATTATATAAATTTGCTCACTGTGCTAATTATTTAAATATATTTATACAATAAGCTATTTATAAGTGATCCAGCCACAGTATTTATCTGTATGTAACCTGTATATAGCAGCCAGTCATCACATGGTCTCCTTGTGCCAGACATTATTTCTGTGCTCTGAGTCTTATAAAGATAGGCATTTTAAAATACAAAGGAAAAAAAGAGATTAGAACTATCTTTGGTGTAGAGACGTGACCACGGGAAATATTATCTATGTCTAATTCTAACATATTCTAACCAATGTCTGCAGGACCAGTTGCAGTTAGACCTCCTAACCCCGATGCCCTCCTCGTTGCTAAATCTGTTACCAACTTAATAAACTCTGTTATGTCACCTGGTCCAATTCCCGAGGCAAAGAAAACGGCTGGAGGTATTCCGATCCACAAATGTGGTGACAGAAGCATTAAATCAAACAATATACCACTTTTTTGCCTATATTAACCAAAATGATGGAAAAGTGTGTGTCCCAAATCAGCAGCTGGTACAAAACATTTCTTTAGTCTGTCTCAACCAGGCTTTCGTACCAACCGTTCTACAGTAACAACCCTATTAATGATCTGGATTTAAATTCATTGTGGAATGAAATATGGACTGGTCATTGGTGCATTATAGCTTTTGACGCAGTAGACCACAATATACTGTTAAACTTTGGCGCTCAGGTATTGGAACACATGCGCTGCTATTTTCAGGAAGATCCCAGTTTGTGTCAATCTCTGGCTCCAATCTTAGCCCCGAGATGTTACCTGTGGGCTCCCCGAAGGCACCGCTCTCAGCCCATTAATGTTTTCCATATTTATAAATGACTTTCCCAGTTTGTAAATCACCTTCTATGGATATGAAGACGATCCTATCTTGTGTGCACACTGCCCAAACTTCTCTGACTGTAAATATATCGTGGTCTGATATTTCTCACATGGATCAGAGGATAACTAATTTTTAAACACTGATAATAGAGTGTCCTTGTTGTATAGTGTTAAGACTAGGCCCCCTCTGGCTAGTCCCTGATTTAATATGTTAGCCAATATTCACACCATAAACAATATATCATCTCTATTTTGTCAGAAAACCTCCCCTGTCTACCTTAACCTGTCACAAACCGCCCTCTGCGCACTCGTGACTTGAAAGCTTACTGTAAGGGAACACACAGGATTCCAGCCCAAATCTCACTCTCACCTCTTTCTCTATGGCTACAGATTTACTGGTCCCTTTCCCCACACAGAAAGACGCTTCCACACCTCTCAGCCACTGCCACCAGCTACGTATAAGGCCTGTAGCAAACCTATGACTTAATTATCCAATTGCACACACTCTGTGCTCTGGTAGCTAAACAGTCAACCTTTCACACTCTGGTTTCTAAAGAATTAACCCAGCCAAGCAATCTGTCTCTTTTAAACAGGCAATGAATTCGTTTAGAGCAATAAGGAGATAAACTATTACATTTTTAGATTTAATATACAAAAAGTACAATGCTTACAGGTTATTAAAACAACTAAGATGACATGACATACATAACAAGCAAAACAGTTTAAAATAAAGGGATTAAATTCAGAGTATAATTTACAGATAAGTAGTATATTCTGAGCCAAGGGAAACTGGCTTGAAGATGGACAGCTTACCAATAAAGATTGATTTCCCAAAAGACTGACAATTTCTTGTAACTTGTCTCAGCTTTTTAAAGACACCTTTACCTCTTACCCCACCTCCAGGGCTTGTGGTCTGTGACACTTTTTACAATCACTATTTGCATGTTGCCTGATTTACTCCCCAATTGTACTTTGTGACCTAACTTTTCTGTGGAGTGTCACACAGACCCAATTTTATTATTAATAGATACCCTATGAATTTACCCATCTATTGATACCAAACAGGCCTAGGTACAGGGTATCAGTTGAGCTTATACTCATTTCCTCAACTTCTCTGTGTGGCAGAATTCTTAATTTGACATATGAGCTGCCCTTCATCTGCTATTGAGAAATATTTGGTTGATCACTACTTTTATTGATTTTAAGTGGCATATTTTAAAACTGAATTAATTTTATCTATCTAAAATACAGCCAGTTATCAGATGGTCTCCTTGTGCCAGACACCATGCTGAGCGGTTCCTGAAAGTCTATTCAGGTGTCAAAACTCCACCCAGGCCAGGATATAGCTCACCGCAGGGGCCTTTTAAGCTGCCACAGGTGACACCACTATCTTCTGACACTGGGATATGCAGAGCCACCACATACACACACAACAGACCCTCTGGCTTCACATTTTACATTTTAGTAGCTCAATTTATCAATGTATTCATTGATATACCATATTTACACTGCAGTTATGACTAGGCCTTATTTCCCCCAGTTATGCTATAGGTTGATCCTTATAACTGTAATTCCTCTATGATCACTACATATAGGACAAAGTTATACCAAAACTACAACTGATCTACCTATAGCATGATCCTAAGCTTTCTCTGATTTACATATAGACAATGACATCCAAACTCTATTCCAGGGACTGAGCTTGCTTTATAGAATCTAATCCTCCCATGGACAGAAAGTCCTTGATGTTTTACAAATATCTGTAAATTAGACATTGATTAAAAGGTGCAACACCAAAGAGGCAATCTTTACAAATATATCTCCCAACGTTTGTCCATCCAGCAGCAAGGGGAGTACCTAGCGCTTTTGAAGTGCTAGACTGCCACATCTCCTCCCCTTCAAACCACTTCATTGTCCCTACACCAGTGTGCATGGCACCCGTTCACCGCTACTCTGCCATGCAGAGAAGCAGTGAAACATCAAACATTCTAAAAAGTAAATGAGATCCTAGCTAAAATTTTGTAGAAGGTGCTAGTTAAATAATAGTCAGATTCTGATTGATTGCTATGGGCAAGATCTTCACTTTTCCTTTTTAGAAGGTTTGACCCTAAGGGGAGAATTCAATTCCCCTCAGATTAACACTGCACTAAACATATTGCCGTTAATACGGTCATTTTAACCCCGCTTTCAGCTTGCAGCTCAGAGAGTTGCAAGCAAAAAGTCGCTGTTGAAATTACCTTATTAATGGTAATTATGTGCACTATTACCGTAATATTGGTAATAGTGTGCAGGTCGCATTACTTTCGGCAGTAATGCGGCTGTGACTGGATCGCTGATAATTATCTTTTGGTACAAATTTATTTAAAAGAATTTATTTATATAAATTGCCAATGCACTTATTTTTAATATTGTGTAGACCAGGGTAGAAAATGTGTTTTTTCTGTTTAGCCTTCCTAGAGGAAATGCATTATGTCTGATGTATATATCTGATACTATGAGTCTTTGTTTAGAAAGTCTGCTGTGTATTGTGATGTGGGGAAATGACGTGTTATAAGTTTATACCTTTCTTTGGGGAATGTGTATTCTACAACTGTTGGAACAAAAGGTCTAAATGCTAATCAGGCCTTTTGATGTGTGAGGTTTGACTTGGAGACATGAAGGTTTAATTTAAAACGTGCTGCTTCATTTCCTGCATCTAAAACAAAGATGCAGGACATCACAGCATTTCTAGAATTTCACAGATAAGTGTAAATATTGTTAGCTTTGCGATGCATGTAAATCGATGTTTTGGTAAACTGGGTTACATCCTGATTCTAAAAATAGCCTGTGTCCAAATCTGTATAAAATGCACTGACTTGTACACTGAAATGGATTCTTCTGATTTCAACATCTGACCTGATCACTAGTACCTCTAATCAGTGTGAGCTAATAAACATCTTGCTTCAAAGACCTGCTTGGAAACATCTTCAATATTGCTGTATTCCTGTGACCTGCAGATTAGACCTTAAAACTAATCCATTCTCTGGGTGTTCTGAGCTTTGGACCCAAGCTTTCCAGTACCACCACTCTGCCTGCTACCCATGCAGCCCTGGTCAGTGTGATAGGCCAGGGGGATCCATCCACAGCAACCCTGATCCATAGTAAGAGGGCAGGAGTACCAGCACAGGTACACAAGCAGCGTCAGTTACCGAAAAGGAACTTGGTTCTGAGTGCCATAAAAGGAGCTCAGTGGTGGCAGCAGGCCCCTCCCACTGCAGCAGGAGGGCCGTATTCGGAATAACGAAAGGGGCCGGTGGCAAAGTAAGCCCACCCGGTTCCCAGCAACAACAGACAGGGTGGCGTAAGCGGTCCATCCTGTCACAGCGGCCAATTGAAGTTTCCCCCTAAATGTCGAAAACACACTGAAATGCTTTCAAACTAATAAAAAGAAAATACTTGACACTAACCAGACTCCGTGAAATTTGGCCAAGTCACACCACATATTACTGCCGTAATTGTAATGAAGTAGTAGTTGTTATCTATGTCTTCTGGAGCTGCCCATTGCTTAAACAATTATGGAAAGAAGTTTTCAATATCATTAATAAATTATTTGGAACAGACCCATACCCCTCACTAGAATTCGCATGAATACATCATTACCATCAACAGATAATGAAAGATATGTTTTAGGACATATACTGAAAGCCACAATGGGCTATTGTCCAACAATGGAAAACACTTCTTTCCCCCAATCTAGTTTTGAGATGGAGATGATTGGTAAGCAATATTCAATCTCCGCTTTCTCACTATTCATGGTATAAATGACATGTCTATAGCAAAGTAGGAGGTCTCGCTACAGCAGACCCAAGCAGCAATGCTACACCAAACTCCTTGAGATAAAAGATAAATTAATGGAATGCAATATACCCCCTCCACTTGTATAAAATACCAAAAAATCCAGCCATTATAGACTGTACAATATTAATTGACATGGAGAAAGCCAGTTTGGTTTCTGTCTCTCTAGGCCCCCCTCCACTTGTATAAAATACTAATAAATTCAGCCGTTATATACTGTACAATATAAATTGAAATAGACAAAGGCAGTTTGGTATCTGTCTGCATCAGATCCTCTCTCCACTAGGAGTAAAATAGAAAACTATTCAGCCATTATATAATCTAGAATATAAATAGAAATTGAGAAAGGCAATTTGGTATCTGTCTGCATCATAATCATCAACATCATCATTAGCACCCTCGTCGCCTACACAAATCTCCCCGTCATCCTCTTCTAATTCCAAAGTGGCATCCTCAATTTGGGTATCACCGGCTACACTCGGGCTTTTAAGGCACACATCAGCAGAATGCTCACGATTAGACATCCCACTGTTGGATGGACTTTCCACAGGGATTGTTGTCATTTGTGAATCAGAGCAAATATTCTCCTGTAATGCCTCACTGTTATCTTGCAGCTCGGCTTTGATGCGTAATAGTAGTTGTGCACCAATTGTAGGCTGGGTAACTTTTTGGGATCTGCCACTAATACCCAAAGGTGAAGGCCTCATTCTCTCTTTGCCACTGCGTGTGTAGAATGGCATGCTTGCAATTTTTTTTTTATCGTCACTTAACTTTTGCTCAGTTACACTTCTTTTTCGCTTCAATACAGTAAATTTTTTTGGGGTTTTTGTTTTTTGCACTAATTTGGAAACACTCTGTTGTTTGACATCGCCATGGCCAGATGACGTACTGGGAACACTAACATCAGGACTGGTGACAGAACCTGGTTGCTCATTCAGATCATATGTGGACTGCTTTGAATCCATTCTGAGCGCAAACCACTGGGGAGTGCTAAAAATTATTTGGTAGATACTGCTGACAGATATGACTTTTGACAGCCAGAAATATTAATGCACAATTAGGGAGGACACCCCAAAAGCACTGAGGAGTGCTAAAAATTATTTAGTAGATACTGCTGACAGATATGACTTTTGACAGCCAGAAATATTAATGCACAATTAGGGAGGACACCCCAAAAGCACTGAGGAGTGCTAAAAATTATTTAGTAGATACTGCTGACAGATATGACTTTTGACAGCCAGAAATATTAATGCACAATTAGGGAGGACACCCCAAAAGCACTGAGGAGTGCTAAAAATTATTTAGTAGATACTGCTGACAGTTATGACTTTTGACAGCCAGAAATATTAATGCACAATTAGGGAGGACACCCCAAAAGCACTGAGGAGTGCTAAAAATTATTTAGTAGATACTGCTGACAGTTATGACTTTTGACAGCCAGAAATATTAATGCACAATTAGGGAGGACACCCCAAAAGCACTGAGGAGTTCTAAAAATTATTTGGTAGATACTGCTGACAGATATGACTTTTGACAGCCAGAAATATTTATGCACAATTATGGGGGACACCCCAAAAGCGCTGGGGAGTGCCAAATATTATGAAAAAATAGTAAACCTCTATCCTCCTCTCTGCACTAGCGATTTTGGTTAGAGCAATTGCAAGAACAATATTGTATTATCTGTCCCTGCTCTAATTAGCCTATGACTACACCCTGCTCTCTCCCTCTGTCAAATGGCGATGGATTGCTGTGGAGGCGTGTATTTATAAAGTTGAAGTATCGCGAGAACCGAGCCCCGAGATCCGACGACGTCACGATGACGTTCGGCCTCGATTTGGATTCGGAACGGGCGGGAGAGTACCGAGCTGCTCAGCTCGGTACTCGGATACCCAAAGTTCGGGTGGGTTCGGTTCTCGGAGAACCGGACCCGCCCATCTCTAGTATCTACATTATACGGGTGGATGCAGTAAATGATTTACCCACAGAGAGAAGGAAGATATGTACACACAGATGGTTCTGCTCTAGGACACAGGTTACACAGCCCAACATTCTTATATTCCTAACACACATATGAATAGTAAACAAAATCTCAGTAGCGTAAGTTGCTGATGGACCACCATATTGTGCAGCAGTTTTCCTAACAAGAGGAAAAGTTTGGGTTTGACACATCATAGCTGCTTAATGTTCTGCACTTTATAATCCCCAAAATCAAAACTCTCTAGCTTCCTCATCATTGCTTTGAGACAACCTGAGGCCTACAAGTAATTGGGGAGTGGGCTTCATCTGTGCTGCAAAGGTGGAAATTAATTGTTGTAGCCAAACAGCTGCATAGTCTTGGCGAGACAAAAAGCGTTTTACAACATATTATATTATGGTTAAAAATACTAGGTTTTTTTTTTTTATTTGATCCTGTCCAAAGTGAAAAATAAAAAAAAGTGTATGAAGAGAAAAATAAAAATAAGTTGCAAACAGGGGTTAGCAAAACAAAGTTTGACATTATCAAAATTTTAATGATTCAGAGCCAGTGAATAAATTAACAAATTAACACACAAAAGTCCAGATGTGTTAAATACCCAATGTCTTCTCACTCTCATACTTATGTATTCCATAAATGAGACTAAGCAAAGAAGTATATAAGAAAATAAAAGGGAGGTGGACCAAAGGTGGTAGTAGGTGTTTACTGTTTCTACAATGTGTATTTACTTGAGCATACAGAAACCAAAAATGTGAAAGCAAATACAGTTTACAAGATTTTTTTCCAAAGATATTGAAGTGGACATGTACCAAGAAATCAGAGAAAAAATGGTAGTTACCAATAATGATTGTCCAATGCAATTAGCGTGGTTCTAAAACACAAAGAGATTTAATAGCAAAGTATAACAGATACATACACTTGCACACTGGATCCATAACAGCTCATCAATCCCGAAGTCTGTGTTGTCAAAAAAAGATTGTTACTGTATCAGTAGCCTGTTTGAATAAAACAGTAATGATGTCACAATGTACACAAAGATTACACTAAGATAGTTCTTCATTGGTTCAGGGTTTAAGATAGTCCAGTATGATGCAGGTCCTAGGTCAGTTGAAACACAAGACCGAGAACATGCTAGTACCCATATACAATCAATACTAGTGACAACTATGCCACACTCTATAGTGACCACTATACAGTCCTGAGCCTGCTCTGGAGGCAACTATACAATGCAAACCCCTCCAATGTCTCTAGCTGCTTTATAAATGTGCGGAGGCTATACCATGCACGGTCAACCAATGAAAGTGCTGGGCTGTCCCTGAAAGACGGATATACCATCGTAGGGGGAAATGCCTCCCTCCCCCGTTCACCTTGGCCAATATACAACACTGACATCATCTTAGTGATTGATATACAATAGACAGAGAGAATTCTAATGACCAGTAACTAGTAACTAGTATTGGTAAATGACTATCACTGCACACAGAGAGTGACAAGCCTCCCCTGATTATGCTTTCTAACGTTTCTTCTCTAGCTCTCTTCCGAAGTGACGGTACATGAGAGAAATTTGACTCCCATCTCATGGTGTCATGAAATCTGGGGAATGTTATAAAATTGTGACACCAGGTTATGGAAAATCAAGTGCGAGACAAGAAGAGTACGACATCCCTTGTGGAGCACCATTACAGATTCATGTGAATATACAAATGGACAAAGATCTACATTCTGCACTTTGGTAGGAACAAGGGAGAACAATCCTAAGTATGTATTCCATTTATAATTGTGTATTGGTGTAGCAGGGGGCAAGTCTTGCAGATAGGAATGGGAGGTGGTGAAAGGCATTATGAAAGGAGAATGATCTTGGCAGATGGAAGAGAACGTGTGGGAATATGCACAAAATAAGAAATAAAACTAGTAGGACAATGTATGGAGATAAAAGAAGAGAGGCACAGAGGCAGCATCTCTGAGGACTTTGAAGGTAAGAACCAAGGTTAAAATATCAAATGTATACTCTAACCATTCAGAGTAATATATAGATACCATAGGCCTGAGTCATTAAGAAAAGTAAGGCCAAAAAAGAAGTAAAAGCTCTCCGGGACAAACCATGTTACAATGCGAGGGGTGAAAATGAGTTTATTATTTTGCACATAAGTTTAATATTGGCTGTTTATTCATGTAGCACACAAATACTTGATAGATTTATTTTTACATTAAAATTTAAAGTTAATCTAGGACATGCCCTACCCCAACTATAAATCTGTCCCCATATTTTAAATATACCTCCCCCTGCAATGCAATCTGGTTTTGCCCAGGTGCAAAGTTACTCCTTTTTTATGCTTTGCTCTCCTTAATGACTCAGGCCCAATATCTCTTCAGTGAGGGGCTTGTTTCTCAGCTTATTTGAATACATTAAAATTAGTGGGGACTTCCATACTGACTGCTTTGTTGAGGAAGAAAGAAATCTAGTTTGCAGATCCCAATTAACATAGAAAATAGAGACGTTATGCTTAATTGTATTTATGCCACTGTTATGACCTATCATAACGCTTACTATATTGTTTGTTGCATCTGTACGATGTCTGTCCAGCGCTACGGACTCTGTGGCACCTCATACATAAACAACGACGATGAGAATGTTGTTAACAAGCAATAACACTAGAACAAAACATTTATCACTTTTGAGGGCGCCCATCTGTAACCAGCAGGCAGTAATATACAAAATCATTGTTTCAGTATAATATCTCTTTAAGCAGCCTCCTTAAGTGGTATCTAAGTAGATCAATCTTTCACGCTGCTTAGCAACTAAAGATGAATAAAAGTCCTGACTGCATTATATCAACGTCAGTGTCACAAGGCTACAGCTGTTCTGTTTTTAGTACTTCAAATTTAGGTCCAAAATCATCCAGAAAATAAATTAAAAAAATACAAAAAAACACATACATTCCAAAGCTGTGTCCATTAATATCGCTTGACGTCAGCAAATTCCCAGCTTGAGAGGCAACAAAGTGGACAATGGATCATACTTAGAATTCAGCTGTAAAGAAAGTTACATGAAAAATCTAATCTAAATTCAGTAAGAAATTATGTAATGCAAAAGGTGGTCCTTTTTTTTATATGGGGCCACAAAGTTTCCGCAGCGCCGTACAATAATCACAACACAAACAACAGACCATACAGGGACAACAGTACAAAACAATTAACGAGTAATACCATAACTCTAGAAGCTCTAGGCATAGCAATTATAGTGAAGCTGGAGCAGAAGAGTAGGTATAGAGACAGGAGGGAAGAGGGCCCTGCTCGTAAGAACTTACATCTTAAAGGGAGGGGAAACAGACAGCTGACAAAAGGGGAATCAGTAGAGGGGATCAAGAGGAGCGAGTAAAGGGGATGGGAAGAGGGTGGTGATGAGAATGAGGATGGAGAGAGGATGCATCTTCATGCAACAACTTGTAGCCCCATACAAGACTGCAGCAACTCTGGCGATTATATCTGGCCCAATTGAAAATGCATCTCAGCAACATTAAAAATAGTGACCATAGGTCATTATTAACATTTTGGAAAAGAAGAGAATCAGTATATTCAGCACTGGGCACTAACTCGGACTCTTTTGGAACCAGTTTCCCCTCCTTCAGACCCTGTAATTTATCTCTCTGTGTGTAGACTCATTAACGGACTCCCAAGTGTCTACGTAGCTCTGAAATTCAGCAACAACATGGGGTTATAAGCAGATTTAAGGGAGAAGAGCATCTGATGTATAATTATGTTATCTTTATTACTCTGGAAATGAAGATCATGATGAATGAACGGGTGTCAGAGGAAGACATTAAAGCTGATCTCCATATTTATAAACATAAGCTGGGGCTGTCCTTACAACAGATGTTTATAACCACATAAATACACTTACAGCAGTTCTTATATTCCAGGACCTCCTATAGATTGTTGTCTGTACTGTGGGTTATTGAAGAACATTCCTTTATGTAACCACTGAAGACAAAGCTTTGACGTTACAACCACTGCTGTGATGAACACATAAGAGACCAGCACAGCGTTACAGCCCACACATAACGTCACACATGAAACCGCACAGAAGACCATCCCGCAGTTCTACAAATATTGCTTTATTTAGGTTTTCTCTTGCGTTTAGTTCGGCCTCCCACATGGCCACAGAATACTACATCTCCAAACTCACACAACCCACCTCTCCAGTCATTATGTACTAATCATTTTTGTGTCTTACCAAACGCTTCCACAATAGCCGGACAGCCGCAGAGTGCCAGACCTTCATCTAAGTGCTCCCATTACATTTACAGGGGTAGTACCACAAATATGTTTAAAAAAAACCATGATAGCTCTGATAGCAAATTACATGTAGCGCACAGAGTGCCACCGAGTACATTATACTGCTGTGAGGACAACTGGGTCGCAGTGCAGTGAAAAGATTTAAAATGTGGTTCCCTCCGCTGCAGCGATACCAGAATTCATGACTATGGAAAACAAAGAAAAGAAAAAAAACAAAATGCAAAAATATTGTCATTTAAAGTGTACAAGTTGACTACAAACAGTGCAGGCGGCCATGTGTGGGCTGCGCCAATTTCACGCCTCTGATGTCACCAATTCATAGTATACAGATAGGCTATCTCATGATTATTGGCTCCTCCCACAAAATGGCTACCTCCACTGTGGCCAGATCTGTGCTGTCAGAACATTGCAGGAGCCCAGGAAAGGCCTGAACGTGTTACCTAAGCATCAAAGCTGTTATTTCATTTACTGGCTCATGTCTGAAATCTGGGGACAAACCACACAGGGTCATGTAGTGTAAAATAGGTAAAAATGGAGCCGGGACAGGGGGAACATTCCCCGATAACGGTCTCTGGTGTCCACGGTTCACATTATCTCTTGGCTCGTACGAAATACAAGGCGTTGGTTTTGGGGTAATATTTGACGTTCTGTTTTTTGTCCATGAGCCCTCCGAAAATGATGAGTTCCCCCCGACCCTGCACAACAGTGTGTAAGCTGGTCTCGGGGGGACCCACCACAGAGCTGCTGCTGAACACCTTCCATTTTACACGGCCCCGTTCCCGGGTCCCCTGAATGCCCAAGGCGTACATCTGCATGGGCTTGCAGTTCATGCTCTGATATAAGGGTTTCCCCACATTGAGTGACTGAGGCGGGTGATGCCCCAGACGACGGGCGATCGGGGGCAGGGAGTGGCCATCACTCTGGGCCGAGGCTGGGCGGGCAGCTGCTGCTTCAGTTCCGCTGCTGGGTGAGCTCGGGGAGGAGAGGGTTGGGGGGCTTATTGGGTTTGTAACCCCATGTGATGAGGAGGATGACTGTGAGGACGTCGCCAGGGCTCGGACAGCTTCTAATCCCCTGCGAAGTGCTCCAGGCGACACTATTCCGGAATAAGTGGATGTGACGTGAGGCGGAGTGTGGATGCCGTTGGTTTGCTCTGGTGGGTTTCTACTTGCAGAGTCTAGATCCAGGTCGCCCCTTTTCCAATCTTCAGCACTAAGACACAAATCATTCTGGTCTGGAAGGGAGCCCCTGCGTGTAGGCAGCGGGGTCTTGTGCTCACAGCCCTCAGCAGCAGGGGGAGACAGGATCTGCAGGGGGCTGTCCAGAGCTGCAGCAGGAGATATACTGCCCCCATTTAGGACTGGGGACAGGCCGTCGCCTCTTGCTGGTGACAAGCTGCCTTCGCGGGACCCACCAGCTGCATGCCTAGGAGCCCGAGGCCCGAGAGTCCCCCAGCGGCCATTCACACAAGGGGCTTCGTCCGGCGCTCTGACGGGAGAGTGCGAACGGTACTCCCGAGTCTCCGGAGCCAGGGCAGGTGGTGTCGCACTGATCGGAGAAGGACGGGAATTCAAGCTTGGACTGAGAGGAGCGAGGCCACTGGGTGCCTGACTAAATACCACCACGCACTGACCCACCTGCAGGAGAGAAGGGGACAGTTACTGACACGGAACATTTATAACCAGAGAACAGGTCTGGCCAGTATTAGATGCACACTATGCTGGTATTACACTTCATACACAACGACCCCTGGTAACCGGCACTACAGAACGGTCACCACCTGGCAGTCATTATATCAGAACCTGTGTATTATCTATCACCCAGAGAAAGCAGCCATTGCTCAGGAGGGGGGTGGTCCTATATAATGTAGCAGGACAAAGCCAGAGCTTGTGTGATTGGCTAGCAAGTCTCCAGGGTCACGCAGTCAGGGAGGTCACAGCAAACATGTTGTATTGTAACGGTCACATATCAGATCCCATCACAAACTGACCTGTACGGGAATCTCAGGCGGAGACCGGACCATGCAGTTTATGGTATATACACCTATGGAGCCTAGTTGGACACGTGTCTTACCTGTAAGGAGGGCAGGATATAAAACTGACTAGTTAGATAATACACTTACCCTACAAGCTGGGTGACACCAGAGTTCAGGGGCCCCATGCTCCTCGTTCTCCACCTTCAGCTGCTGCCACGTCCATGGCGTAGTATGCATATGTAGTAACCAGGCGTCTTTAAAGAGCTGCCGATACACAGGATGGATATTACTGTGAGCCATCGTCACATACAATGCAGTAACAATACCACATTATAGTAAGCTACAATATACCGCACACATTAAGTGGTGACAGACAGCATAACACACTATCCTATCATATAGGTCTTACTGCACCAAGAACACCCAAGAGAACGGTGCTAGGATACAATGTGTATACAGCATATATAACATCTGTAAAGACCAACCGGATAATCTCCTCTAATCAAGGTCTGAGAAGCTGTAATTGTCAGATTCACCCAAAATATGAAATAAACTATTAGGGGGAAACAGTTGACTTTCCACCTCCCAAGACATAAATGTTGTGTCCCCTCTTCTATTATAATAAAGCCCACTCACAGCATTGGGTCCTCCGCAGCCGCCCAGGATGAGGATGGTCTCATGGTCGATGACAATCTAGAAGTAGGAAGAAAGCAGAATTAGGATCAGAGCAGACAGACAAAGGACACTGATCACTTCACTGACTGTTCTATTATCCAGTGGGAGCTGTAGAATAAGAGCACGCGGGTGGACGATGTTGTACTGATTTACAGACAGTTTTAGCTCCTTTTATATATGTCCCTTCATATATCAAGGTAAGCAATAGTTGTAGACAGTGGCAAGGCATGCTGGGACTTGTAGTCTGTACCTGAGACTGTCCTCCTCTGGGATGAGGGCTGGGTCCGGAGATATTTGGCTTTGACCACGACCACTGCTCCATGTCCAGCACCCAGACGTCGTTGCTCCTGCAAGATTGAGGGTGCACAGCGTTTTATTACACAACATATCCATAGAGTCACTGCCTGGTCTCCACATTCACACACGTTCCAGCTCACTGTCGTACCATAACCAGCAGACACCAGAACAGATGATTGTGTGCAGATACCAGGGGGTCGCTCTGTGTATGACTAACACTGCAGATTGCTCCTGGCATCAACAGAACGTTAACTTACATTTGGCGAGAACCCAGCGAGCCCCCAAAGACAATCATCTTGTCTCCAATGACACAGGAGGAGTGTCCGGCCATGGGTGGGGGGCCATGTGTGGTCACTATACAGTTCCACCTGAGGAGGAAGACACAGCTGTATCTTATAGTGAATGTAATGTGTTAGACAAGGTTTACATGGGTGATACTGTGTGATAATACTGACTGACCACACAGCGATATCAGCTGCCCATTCACAATCAGACTTTGACTGAGATCGACGATCATCAAAAAGGCCAAATTACCAAGACAAAAAGATATTAGCAGGTTATAGGCATAGTGGTGGGGGGGAACATCCAGACTGAGCAGGACTCACAGCGGACACGGATGGCTCCGTTAGCCGTGGGATTACACGCGTGTCTGTGGTTGCATTTCGGTTTCTTGAACAAGGAACACCTTCATGGATTCCCGACTTACCAGTTTTTAGAAGGTGAGTACGTATGGATCTCATCAAAGAACCGCTCCGGTTGATGTAAGGGGTACGGGCTGGGCCGAGTCCAACCGCCAAACAGCACAAGCAGCTCTTTGTATACAACGAGTGTGGCCCCGGCCTTGGGGGAGGGGTAGGAACCTGCAGGAAACACAGTCACCTATGATCACACATATATATATATAATTATATATACACACACGTCACCTATGATCACACATACATATATAATTATATATACACACGTTATCACTGGGACTGACAGTCTAACTAGCAGTGGTGGCGGCAGTGGTTGATGTCTATCTAGTGGTGTCTGGGACTGGCATTGTGGCAGCACATTGGCCTAGTGGTTAGCACTTCTGTATCACAGCACTCCGGCAGGCTGCATGCTCCTCCATTCTTTCCCCAAGTCTGTTGCAATAGTACAGTGCACGGATATTACATTTCTTAATATACTTTCATATGAGTTATTGATCATTATCACCCAGCACAATTCTCTAGTTTTTGTAATCTGGATTTGGGATAAATATGGATACAAGATACAAGATCACACAAATCTGCAGTGTGCAGTTCTCATATATCATAGTGTCAGTGCACTCACACAATCCTGAGAGCCATCTTCATCCAGGTACTCGTGCGACAGTACATATGTGTAAGTAATGAGTGTGCAGAAGATTGAGGCTCTTCATCTGCAGTTATTAGACTGCTGTAATGGATCGTGCGCATCTGTCTGTGTCAATGATACAAGATAAGAAATCTGGATTTTCCAATTTTTTTTTATAATTTAAAAAACAAATCTCATACTTATACTAATAATAAAGTAGAATAATCTTGTAATTGTAGCTCTTTCGTCTGATAGAGGATTTCACTATAACGTGACAGAAAGGAGCAGGTGATAAGTCTGTGACATCCTTATAAGTTTGCACTTAATAAACAGCAAATCTCAACAAACACCGGAGATATAAGACTGAGCATAAGTAAAAGTATCACGGAAACAATAACATTGAAGAGAAAACTATTATTCCTGTGATTCCAGTGACACCGTGATTACATTCCGTGTATCGGAAAACAGCCGAAGGCAACAACAGAAGAGTCAGCCGGTATTCAGATGGTAACAGATAAATAATTCACACCCAGCACATAGCTGCATGCCCAGAACATCTCATTCCATATGTAACTAAATGTAACACTTTCCTTGCCGAAAGGGCTACAACTTGCCTGGGTTCCTTTTCCCGATGCTGGGACTCTAAAAGAGGGACTCAGACCTAGCTCATCACACACAGAAACAGATCATTTACTTCCTAGTTTATTTAAAAAAATATGTAATTACTCTTAAAGGGCAACTTCCTTGAAATTGACTAATGTGCCTCTCATCCCCCAATTACTAAAGCTGAAGACATGACATGCCTCAAGGATTAAGGGATACCCTGACCAGAGCGGCACCCGGTCATTCTCCAGGGCTAGTAGCCGTAGCAGGAGACCAGTCCCCTCCATCCACAACCTTAGATCAGACGGAGTTACTGTGAGCTGGAGGGGATTCCAGAACCTCAGGTCTTAGCAGGAGAACCTCACTGGTCTTGTTGATGAGAGGAGGATAATATCCTTAACTATCCTTAAAGAGGCCTTTGTATTTCTCCCCAGAGGACAGAATGAAATCGACCAGCAGAAGTTAATTATTATTTTCTGTAAAATATAAGACGCTTCTGCACCATAACCGTTAACTAAAATGTAATGCTTTGTAACTGTACTTTTTTGTATTTTGCCCATATAACATTAGTAAAATTGTGTATTGTTATTGGTCCACTTCTGTAAAAACAAAACTCTAGTAGGTTCTAAATCTCTGTCAGGTTCATCTCTCACAGATGGCTCTCTACGCTGATCTCGATTCTGTGTGACCTGATGTACTACAAAATAATGTGATCTGTTAGCAGATGGATCACACAGCATAACTTAGGAGGAGGAGCTGGATGTGAACCCACTTAAAGGTTAACGAACAGACAAGTGTGCAGTGCAGATCTCTTTTCTAACTAACAAGGTGAATGATGACCTATAGCCTTTAGAAGCTCTTAAAGGTCATGCACTAACTGTGTTCAAAAAAAAAAAATCAGGTCACCTTACTTATGCTTGTAACTCACTTATAAACAATTAGTGGGCCTTGTAGCATATTTACATCTGCTAAACACACAAAGAATGTGGGTTACATAGCACATATTACTGATCACAGATAAAGACTATCCATAAAAAAAACATTAGTAATTTATTATAAATAACATAATTGTTTTCTACGAAACAAAAAAAACACAATATAAAATTTTTGGTAATAATGTTAATTTCTTTTTTTTTCAGGTGAGTTTTGCAATTTTAGTCTAGTTATCAAGAACTACAAACAACCATTTCAAACCTGTATAACTGCAAGTCATTTTTGACATTAACATCAAGATTCATGACCTGCTTTGACACCTATGAATGTGCTTTATCCAACTGTAATACCCAAACGGATATCCAAAATTTTACAAAACACATTTAACTCATGTTGACCCCTTGGTGAAGAATTAAAACCAGCATGTATTTTACAATATGCAGTGTATATTACTATATACTTGGTTGGAGTAGTAAGTAGTACAGGATGTGAACCCACAGTGCTGCTTCTGAACGGTACTTGCTAAATATGAGGCACATAGTCTAATGGGATCCCCATTTTTCACTAGTGACCCCTGCCAGGGAGTGATGGACTTCACAGGTCATGGCTGATAAACTAGCCTCACTTGGCAGCAGCTGCCTATATAGAGAAACAAGACATAAACCACGGTAAATATACACTCCAAGGTCACGCCAGGCAGAATTGGTTTTAGAAACGTTAAATAAGCTGTCAGTCAGGGTCACAAGCAAATGATGGGAGTCAAGAACTAGCCGTGTCAAAAGTCAAGCGGTGTAATGCTTATGCAAGGAATGCAAACACACCCTGTAAAGGTACTAAGAATAGTCCCCTAATCACACGGTGACCTATCACTGGAAACACCTATTCAGACTATATAAAAAGCTATTACTAGGGCTCATGTGCTTGATAGTGAAGGAGGACAAACAGGGACAGAGCATCTAAAGTGCTGGGAACACAAGGACAGGTTCATTATGGTTGGATTTAAATCTATGCAATTTGTCATCAAAAGCAATAACAGCTTAACTTGAGCCAAATACTCAGAATAAGTTATTAGACATAGGAGGTCTTGTGTCTACTGTACATTTGTGCTTTATGTTGGTTGTTATACTACAAGAGATGTTCCAAACCTGGAACTATACCTCCACTATAGTCACAGCATTCTATAGAATGTTCTCTAATAATGAGGAGGAACATGGCATGAGAGGGGTTAAGTCCTGCATTTGAAATTTCAATAATTGGGTAAAAACTGTGGAGTGCATTAGTTTAGAGTTTAGTAAATGTGGTAGGGTGGAAACTATACATTTCATGGGACCAATTTTCTACAGAAACAAAAATATATCCACACAATGGAAAGTAATAAAATCGGTAAGGTCTTAAATTGTGTTTCTAGATGTTATGTCTCTATTTGTACTTTCATAGGATTTTCACTACTCAAAAAGCAGTTTCCACAAGCACAAAAAACATTTGTGGATGTTGTTAGTGATTATGTGTGTGACAGCCGGCAGCACGAAGATCTGCACTGCAGCAACATAAACAGAATTTAAACTAAGGGTGTGCACCGGGCACTTTTAGTGTTTTGGATTCTGATTAGCTTGAGGTTTTGGGTTCTGATTTGTTTTGCCAAAACACCTGACGAAAGGTTTTGGGTTCTGATTTACTTTTAAAAAAGCATAAAAAGTGCTAAAATCTAGTTTTTTGTTTGTTTTTCACTCCTACGCTATTATTAACCTCAATTACATTCAATAACAATCATTTCCACTAATTTCCAGTGTATTTGGAACACCTCACACCTCACAATATTGTTTTTAGTCCAAAACGTTGGACCGAGGTAGCTTTCTGGACTGCGTAGTGGAGTGGGCCCGGTACCCAATTTGGTACCGGGGCCACAATATATCACCCTCAACTGGTCTGAATTCCACTGCACAGTTGCCTGCTCCTACATCCTCTGCAGCATATACAGGGTGTAGTTCTAACGCGTCAATACCTCTTGTTTTTGACGATGACAGGTCATTTTAATTAATTTTGGATTTGGCCCCAACATTGAATGTAGTTTAATATCTGATACGCATCTATCTGGACTGCGTAGTGGAGTGGCCCCGGTACCCAATTTGGTACCGGGGCCACAATAAAAAAACCTTAACTGGTCTCAATTACACTGCACAGCTATCTGGACTGCGTAGTGGAGTGGCTCCGGTACCCAATTTGGTACCGGATCCACAATATAAAACCCTCAACTGGTCTGAATACCACTGCACAGATGGTGGACACCGGATGCACGTCTAACACCAACATAGCAGTTAAGGCTGCAATTATTTTTTTTTGGAACTACAAAAAAAAAAAACATAGCAATAGAAATGGCAGTTCGTCTTTTTTGGAAATACAGAAAGAAAGTAGTAATAGAAATGGCAGTTCCTCTTTTTTTGAAATACAGAAAGAAAGAAAGAAAGTAGTAATAGAAATGGCAGTTCCTCTTTTTGGGAACTACATATAGAATGAAAATATCAATAGAAATGGCAGTTCCTCTTTTTGGGAACTACATATAGAATGAGAATATCAATAGAAATGGCAGTTCCTCTTTTTGGGAACTATATATAGAATGAAAATATCAATAGAAATGGCAGTTCCTCTTTTTGGGAACTACATATAGAATGAAAATATTAATAGAAATGGCAGCTCCTCGTTTTTTGAACTACACAAACAATGAACGTAGTAATAGAAATGGCAGTTCCTCTTTTTGGGAACTTAACAAGAATTAGAGCATTTTTTTTTATTCAGAAATGATGAGTCTCTCTATTAGAGTGTAATGTCCCTTAAAACTCCTTTAAATAAAATAGTACGTATTCTAGGAGACCCTGTTTATATATTTAAATTGGTTCTGCAAAAATATGCATGATGATCACAGTACAGAGATCTGTAATAGAGCAGCGATTAAAGTGGCCTGATTAAAGGTCATGTAAGATCTTAAAGCACTCACAATTATATAGATACTGTATTCTCGTTAAAGACGCTGCCTAACGTGTATAAAAGTTAGCACTTATATAGCGCTTGCTTCACTGGGTGATGTGAGCAAGCGGAGTGTGTTAATATGTAGAGACCCTATCTAAACATTAATATGATAGAACAAATAGCAGCGCTGTATACGCAGTGTGTAGGTAAGGTAAGGATCTCAAATACCATGACACTCTGTTTAGCCTAATCCCTGACAATGTAATATCACGGAAAGCCTATTTGATTATCAAGGCCAATGGCTAGCTTCTGCTAAATCAGACAGAGTATGCAGTGCACGTCTAACACCAACATAGCTGTGCCGGTGACATGGCCTGCAGGAATATCTCTGATGGAGATAGAACTAGGCCCCAAAGAGCACATAATGCCAAAAAAAGAGTTGCAAGATGGTATTGTCCTTGGGCCCTCCCACCCACCCTGATGTTGTTGAAATAGGACATGCACACTTTAACAAACCAATCATTTCAGCGACAGGGCCTACCAAACTACTGTGGCTGAAATGATAGGATTTCCCTAGGTGGCCAAAATCCTTACCCCTGCTTATTTGAGCTTTACATAAGCTACATATGGCCATACATTTGTTGTCTGGATTCGGATAAAAATAACTCCAGACAGAAGAGGTGGATTTTTGGGTCTTCTGACCAGGCATGACGATGAGCTTTTTCATCCCATGGACAACAACTGTTTCCCTCCCTGGTGGCTCATTTATGATAACCACATCAGCATCCTCCTCGTCAAGTTCCTCCACAACGCCAGCTACATCAATAGCCTCCTTGACACCTTGATTATCCAAATCTGAATCTACACTGTGGGTCATCCTTCCAGCATATGCAGAGGGTGTGCTGCAAATGGTGGATGGAGTCACCTCTTCCCGTACAGTGATGGGAAGGTCAGGCTTCGCAACCACCAACACCCTTGGACTCGCCTTGGGGATTTGTGATGTCATCTGTTTAGAAGACAGAGTTGTTTGCTGTTTTGTTGTTGTTGCTGACAGCATAACTCTCTTCAATTTTTTTGAGAGGGGGGGAGGAGGAGGGCTTAGATCCTTGGGTGAAGCTGAACCACTAGTCCTGAACACGGGCCAGGGCCTAAGCCGTTCCTTGCCACTCCGTGTCGTAAATGGCATATTGGCAAGTTTTCGTTTCTCCTCAGATGTTTTTAATTTTCTTTTTTTGGAAATTTTAGTCAACTTTGGGTTTTTGGATTTTACATGCCCTGTACTAGGAGATTGGGCATCGGCCTTGGCAGACGACGTTGATGGTATTTCATCGTCTATGTCATGACTAGTGGCAGCAGCTTCAGCATTAGGAGGAAGTGGTTCTTGATCTTTCCCTACTTTATCCTCCAAATTTTGGTACTCCATTATATGCAGCACAAGAGAGCGTACCCCTAAACCACACACACTGGGCAAAGCCTTTACAAATTATCTGCGGCACAGGAGAGTACCACTGGACTGTAGTTATACAGCAGTACCTATTTTTAGTGACAGCTGCAAGAGTGAACGTAGTGTGACTTTGAATTGAAATAGTACTACCTATTTTTTTCAACCTAATTTTTTTTTTTTCGTATAATTTTTTTATAATTTTTATATTTTTTTTATATTTATTTTTTTATAACTTTTTAATAAATTTTTTATAACTTTGGAATAATTTAGAAATAACAATGCCCTTAGCATAACAGAGCACAGGACACAGCACCACTGGAATCAGCAGGACACAGCACTGCACAAAGCACCACTGGACTCAGCAGGACAGAGCACAGGACACAGCACCACTGGACTGGACTGAGCAGAACACAGCACAGCACAGCACGAGAAATCACAGGACAGAGGACCACCTAACACACCCTCCCTCTTCCCTGATCAATGCCCGAGTGAAGATGGCGGCGGCAAGCGGGGAATTTAAAGGATGCGGGTATCGCGAGATCCGACAGCGGGATTATGAGTCAGAGCCTCGTTTTCAGTTTCGGAATCGGCGGGAATACCCGGACATCGCTCGGATCTGACTCGGAATCACACTGTTCGGGGTGGGCTCGGATTCCAGACATCCGAGCCCGCTCATCCTTAATTTAAACCACTACCGACAACAAATGTGAATCTGTCTGAAAACTGCATTTAAAAAGGCCTTCCACTTAAAGGGAAATTTCTAAACTATGATATCATAGTATGGATTTGAGGTGAAGGTGATTCTGTTTAAGTTTCAGTTGTTATAGAATATGACAAAACTATCCTTAACTATGTGAAAGGAAGGTTCACTGTTTGGATTTTTAACATATTATAATATTATAAAGTACTAAAATATTTAAGTACATGTGTAACTGTCTGTCCATCAGAGTGTTAATGTCTCAGTATCAGTGTGACCTAATATGTATCAGAGTATATTTTGGTGTCTGCATTTGTGCCCATGAAATGGTATATGTGTAATGTTGTCAGTGACCTCTGGTTCAATCTAAGCCAGGCTGTCAACATGCTAGGGAGACCAGCTCTGATTAAGGTAGCTGACAACAGACAGCAGCTAATTACAGCTCATAGTGATTGTGGTTTGTGATTGGATAATCGTTGAGATTGGTTGCCTATGTTCTGCAATTTCCTCTATCTTGTATCAGCACATATACATACTTACTTATATATCGCATCTCTCTGGTAAGCTTACAACCATGTATCATTTATAGCAGTCCAACAAAACTTGTTAAAATGCTTGTAATTCTAAACTGCTTCTATCACAGAGTTTTCAAAATGGTAATAACATTGGTCCGGGCAGTAAAAGCCTATTTACTACTTCCTGTTTTAATGCCCTTAAAATAAATGGTGGTGTGGTCTGTCCTGTGGATTAAGGATCTTGTTACATCAATCTCACTTCATTATTTCAAAACAATCATGAGCTCATACTTTCTACCATTTGATGTCACAAGGTTTGTCATGAACACATTGAGCTTGCTCCTACCGATACATAGGCTATTCACTCATTAATAGCCATGAATATTTCACTTGCCCAGAAGAAATCCCATCACTATGAGCTTTATGCAGATAAGTAAAATATTAATTTAGAAGAAACTGTAAAGCTGTAAAAATAACAATATTATATATTAATTTATATGTAACTCCCCGGTCTCAGCGTTGACCTGGAATGGGGAGCCATGGTGCAGGGGCTGACTGAAGGAGGAGTGGGGACTTCTGGTGCAGTGCTTTCTGACCTTGACCTACTGAGACAACATTCCCCATCATGCCTGGTTGTGGGGGAAAGAAGAGGAACCCGTCCCTAAAAGGCTGCCGAGTGTGTGAGATTCAGGAGGAGAAAAAAATCTCCTATAATTTCACATATTTACCACCAACATTTATAATCTTTGAGAAACACAGGTGAGGAGCAAGCATGAACACTATGGAGAGCAGGAGGGAACAGAATGGTTGGATCCCTTCCATAGCAGTATACTCTGTGCCTGTGCCCAGCTTGTGTCCAGAGCCTGCATCCAGTGTGTATTTAGAGTCTGCAGCCAGACGGTGCTCGGCGTTCAGAAGATGCTGTGTTAAGAGGGCGTCCAGAAGGTATCCAGCATCCAGCTGATTCCAGGTCCTGAGCAGCCAAGGCCTTGAGTGAACTCAGCATCCAGAGAGTCCTGAAATTTGATGACCAGGAGTCTGAGACTACAGAGAGTTTAGTGCAGTGGTGGGTAACAGGCAGCCTGCCGAGCCTTCATCAGTGGCTCCCCACCTGCTGCTTCCTCATCATGTGACCTCCTCTACACACTGCATGGAGGTCACACAGCACAACCAATTAGAGGAGGAGGAGTTAGTGCAGTGCATTCTGGAGCACATGCTCTCCCTTTTTCGCCTCTTGTTGTGCAGGTTGGCTAGGTACACACTAGGGGTTTTTTCATCCAATCATTGTGCTAATCAGCCAACATACGACCGTTGGGTCAGAATGTGCGTTAGTGTGTATACTTACACAATGAACGAAAGACGTCACAAAGTGCCGATCATTGTTTCATTTGGTGGGTCGTACTGTTTGATAATATTGTTTCAATCAGCTTCCGATCATGTAGAGTGTATGAATTCACGACCGATTCCACGACCAACTGCCATTAGTTCCTCAAATTGTGACTCCTTTCGGGGCCTGTGTATGTAAATTTCTGATGACTTCACCTCTCCTACATGGTGCAGTGCCCACACGTCAGTCAAATGGCAATTAGGTGTTTCTAACAGAGAAGGAATAGTAGCTGTGTATTGCATTGATGTGTGTAGCATATGTCTGCTTGCCTGAATATTCACCTTTGTCAGTACAGTCTACAAAAAAGGCACAAACATTTGAAATACTAAAGATATGCATTGGATATGTGTGCTTCCATAATTAAACACCTGTGTATATCTAGGCTACAAGAAAAGTACATAGCTATGTATTTTATAGATGTGTATTTGGATATATCTGCGTGCATAATTGTACACCTAATAATAATATCATTATATACATAATTATACTCCCACAGCTCTCTAATGAGCAGGGTCCTTCATACACTTTGTTTTCATGTTTTATGTATGAACTGTTTTCCCTACTGTTCAGCGCTGCAGAGCACTGTAGTGCCTTACAAATCTGTGATAATAATAATAATAATAATAATACACATGTGTACATCTAGTCTACTAGAAAATCACATAGCTATGTATTCTATACATGTGTACTGGATATGTTGGTTAGCATAATTATACATCTGTGTATAATTCCCCACCATGGCCTTATCTGTGTGGAGTTTGTATGTTCTCCCTGTGTTTGCGTGGGTTTCCTCCAGGTGCTCCAGTTTCCTCCCACACTCCAAAAACATACTGGTAGGTTAATAGGCTGCTATCAAAAATTGACCCTAGTCTCTTTCCTCTCTGTCTGTATATGTCTATCTGTGTGAGTGTGTGTCTATATTAGGGAATTTAGACTGTAAGCTCCAATGTACATCTAGTCTACAAGAAAAGCATGTAGCAATGTATTCTATACATGTGTTTTGGATAAAACACTACATGTGCATTCAACATGTCTCATACTTATGGCTTTATTGTAAGTAAATATATATATTATTGCAAGTGCACCAAAGAAACCACACTTTTTTTTAATCCAACACGTTTATTAGTAGACAATATCCATAGAAATGGATATAGCAAAAAAAATAATTATATAACTTATATCCACTGACATATTTAACGATTAACTTGGCTACTGCTTTCTGACATAACTTTCTCATATACTTGATGTTTGTTATTCCCATCACCTGAAGAACCACAAATATTAATACTTGTTGCATCCTTCTCTCCTTTTGAACTTTAATTTTTTGAGATGTTCTGCCCTTTATTTAAATTTCTTCAGCATGCTGCTCCCGGGAGCCCATATGTTGTTTTAGTGTGAAAGAAATCAAAATCTTTTAAGACGACAATATGGCTGTCAAAAGTCGCTGCCTGGATGGTTGGTCTTCCACAAATCGTTTAAAACATGTCTAGTGTGCATGCATGAATCACTGTAGATAAAACATCGGTCGGAAGATTCTCTAGTGTGTACCTTGCCTAAGTGTAGGAGGGGTGTGAGTGGCATGTGGGGAGGTGTGGGTGGCATGTAAAGTGGTCTGACAGGCATGTAAAGAGGTCTGAGGGGCATACAGTGGGGGTTTGAGGGGGTATGCGATGTTATAAGTACTGATACCTGTAATTTCTTTGTTTCAAGCACAAATCACCAAGGATTCTAGGTGTTACATGTTTGTCCTACAAATGGATGATGGGCATGCTTCTGTTTCTTCCATTAAATATTGTTTGTAGAAGTTTGCCTACTCTATCTATAATTTAGAATACTTTTAGGGTGAACCTCCCTTTTAGTCTCCATATCAAATATATGTATATATATATATATATCGATATCTATGTATCTAGATATCTATCTCTCTCTCTCACCCTCTCCCTATATATATATGGGTGGTCGCCGTGACCCGAACGGGCTGCACATGTGCATTGGATGCCTCCCCTGCAGGCAGAGTACTACATATCCAAGCATGCAGTGTGGAGAAGGAGTTTGTGAAGGAGCAGTTACGAACGGCAGTTGGAATTCTGAGGGGGTCTGAGATGGACAGACATCTTGGGAGAGTGAAGGAGAAGGAAGAAGAGGCAAGCAGACCATGGAGAGACCCCCTGTATGTCAGCCAGAACGAAGACCTTGGGGAAGTCTGAAAGGTCTGGAGGAGAGCCGGGGAGAGAGATATAAAGCTTTACTGGACGTCTGCGCAGAGAGGAGCCATCTAAGGATCCAGAGACCGGGAGCAATACTGTTAAGTAACCCATGTTTATCTCACTTTTGATGTGACTGGACTGAGCCATTTTTTATTAGTAAGGTAGGGAACAGGGGGGGAGACCTGAAGAATATTGTGTCCTGCCCTTTTGCTGGACTGAAATATAATAACAAGGGTGAAGTGTAGGGACAGCCAGCTAGGGGAAAAAGACTAAGTTATATTGGTGAGGAGTTACATACATTTCTTTTCTACTATCTACTGCATGTGAAAACACCCATGTATCCAGATGGTGGGGAACCTGTATTATCAAAGTGACTACATGATCATGTATAGGGAATAGAGGATGTAACAAAAGTGTAAAGTATAGACTGCCTTTATTGTGGAGTAACGACAGTCTACAGGAACCAAGTGTTGTTTGAGGAGAGCGATATAATGAGGAGCCTAGGGGAACAGGACACTGCTTTGTTCTAACAGGTTGGTCTGATCAGATTAAGAAGGTGAAGGAGAGAATTGTGTTGATACTACCTTGTGGCATAAATTGCATAATTACCTGTATTTGCCTGACTTCCAAACATATTTCCATGCTATGTGTTTATAAAGTTAATGTGGCTGTGATAGAAGTGTGTGTGTAGTTTTGGTATTAGTTATCCTTGCTAGATAGATGTTGTGGAACAGTGTTAGAGGGTAAAGAGTGTTGAAGTTTAATAATTGTATGAAAATGGTAATCAATATTTTCTGTACACTAATATTGGTTGCGATGCGATTAGTACACAATTGAATAATTATTTTAGCAAATAACAACATGCAAATAAGTTTAATCTATTTATTTTAGTTAATATAAAATATAATGTGGTTGAAAAGTTAATTAATGTTTCCAACGTATTAATTAAAACAAGATCTTATTCTGTTTGCAATTGCATGAGAACTTTTCCGGTATTATTTATGTAGCGTTTGTACACTGCAAACACTAATTATAACTAATATTACTTTTCATACAACAAATAGCTACTCCAGAGAGGTCATAAAATAACCGGTTTATACAGGTCCAGGGACGGGAGACTGAGGAAGGACACCTACCTATCTCAAGGAACAGAGGAATCAAACAATGGAGATAATAGATAATAGTATAAGTGCGCAACGTGGATGGTTAATAATACTGTATAATGTGGCAAATAGTTTGTATTGGTACGCAACGCGGACAGTTATTAGTACCGTCTAGCCAAGAGATTAAAATTTTTACAATATAGAAAATAGTATACTGTATTTTACAAGCTATAGAATATACTATATTAATTAAAACGTTTACCTCGCTGGGAAAAAAAGAGTTTCCACATGGGAGAAGTTTACCTCACAGAAAATAAAAATTCCGGCAGAAGGAGTGTCTCATTGGAAGAAAGCATTTCCAGTGGGAAGAGGGAGAGAACATCGCTTTAGAAATGTGAAGCTCCACGGACGCGCAATTGTGTGAGACCTGTATTGGTAATAATTGGGCATTTTTACTTAACCTACTCTAGAGTTCTGAAGGAACACAGACCATTGGAGCCAGGCAGACATGACATGGAGCAACATAAAACCAGCATAAGTATATGGTAGAACCTGAACGGTTTGAAATTTACATTATGAGTAGAAAATATGGTCAGAGAGCAACTGTGTATTGTGAGAAGTGGACAAAAATAACTGCTGAATGTGTGAACTAATGTTGGTAGCTTTGACCCTGATATAATGGAAAGTTAAAGATCAAATTTGCATGATAAGTTCAAGAAAATTATGGCTTAAACATGTGTTTAAAATTGTGGCAGTGTGAAGGCAAAGTTTGGTGTGAAAAATTAGCGCAGGTGCAGAAAGTTAATAATATGTTCCAACCATGAGCGTGCAACAGCTCCACCTGTGGATAGTGACAAAAGTGCAGCCAGGGAAAACAGTGAGCCCTGTAAATTATACCTTATTTTGAAAAAGTAAATGTATTATTTTTTGTTTAAGGGATGATGATCAGCCTACATTATTTCTGCAGTGGCTCATACATTACAGTTACAGAAAGGTTCACAGAGATCAGGGAGAGGGGATACTGTCCCACCCTCACTTACTGCTGCAGACACCAATAAACTCTATCACATTAAAGTAAGCACATAAATATCCATTGTGCAGAGAAAATAGTTCCAGCTATTGACCTTGGGAGTAGTGATATTGTATAATTATATCCAGTAAGAACAATATCTGTTCCCAAAGATAAGGCAGATAAGGATGAGGTGATTTCAGTCAGATACATGGCCATACATTGACTGTGGTGTAAATACAAATTGCTTTCTACTATCTCTGATTTCCATGACTCCTGGGAAAAATAATGCCAGAAAGAAGGTAATGTAGAGTGATAAATTAACGACAGTAAGTACAGTAGCTTTAAAGGAACAATGCTCATTACAGCGAACGAAGGAGTATGCAAACAAAAAAACGTTAAAACTGTGGAGGAATAGGGAATTTTGCTAAACAGTGCAGAAAAGATAGGAAACGTTTTTATCCCCATGTAGATAACACGAGACAGAGTAATTGGCAAATAATTTACAATAGGCTAGACAGATTAGCTTCATTATTCAATGGCAGCAAATGTCATGCAGGCTAATCACTGAAGTATGAGCCACACCTGTAATCTACAGACAGTGAAATTCATAATCAGAACAAAAAACAAAGGAAAAAAAATCTGTATTAACTGCTCTCTGTTTTAGAGCCAAGCCCATCACATATGCATATATATATATATATATATATATATATATATATATATATATATATATATATAAATATATATATATGTATACACACACATATGTATATTATATGTACATGCATACATATACATACATACAAACATACATACATGAATACATATACATATACCCACATACATGCATATATATATATACACACACACACGCATATACATATACACACATACATATATATTATATATACATAAATACATACATATACATATACATACATACATAAATACATATACCCACATACGTACGTACGTACATATATATATATATATATACACACACACACACATACATACATACACACACACACATATCTACACACACACACACATACTACATATATATGCACACATATATATATATATATATATATATATATATATATATTCATATACATATATACACACAAACATACACATGTGATGTGCAGCCTTTTGGAGTTCCTGGGAGTATATTAGGATGCCCATCACTGGCTTAGTGTGTAATCAGTCAGAAAGACGATTGGAGTTGGTAGGCAGACAAGGAGGTGGAGTTGGACTACTTCTCTCCCCACAGTGCACATTCACATTTCTACCAAATGTCCCATCACTCACGTTCACATATTGTGAAGTACATACTGTTAGGATTTTTAACCCATTCTCTATGCGTATCGCTGTGATCTACTGCCACCCCTGGACCCCACCAACAATTTCTTGAACATATCTCTGCATGACTCCCTCATTTCTTATCTTCTGACATCTCCCCCATCATCATGGATGATTTCAACATCCCTACTGCTAATCCACTTTCCAATGCTGCTTCAAAACTGCTCTACCTAACCTCCTCACTTGACCTCTCCCAGTTGATTGAATCTGCTACTCATCAGGATGGCCACTGTCTTGATCTTGTTTTCTCTAGACTATGCTCAGTTTCTGATTTCCTTAACACTCCTTCCCCCTCTCAGATCATCACCTTATTAGTTACTCGCAAACTCCCAGTTCTTTAACCTCCCTACTGTCAAACTCTTCAAAGTCTCCTCATACCTGCAGAGAAATTAACTTTATTGAGTTTCAACAGTTTTCCACCTCTCTCCAATACCATCTCTCCCCAATTTCTACATTCTCCTCCCCTGATACGGAAGTTCCTCATTTTCACCATACCCTAGCAACTGCCCTTGATCAAGTGGCTCCAGTGACTCTTCATACTCCGTGTAGACTTCGTAGTCAACCATGGCACACTAAAGTAACACAAAATCTACAAAAACTTTCTCGTAAAGCAGAACGTGACTAGCGCAAATCTTGTACTTCTAATGATTTCAGCTGATATAATGCTCTCTACCACTCTTATCGAAATGCTGTGGACACTGCTAAACAAACATAGTTCCAATCTTTCATCTATGCTCAGGCTTCTAACACCAAACGCCTTTTTAACACATTTAAATCTCTTCTCAATCCCCCCACCTCAAACCCTTCGACTAACATCAGTGCCCAGGATCTTGCCTTTTATTTCAAGGACAAGATTGTGTTATAGGAGCAATGCCTTTATTGGCTAACCACAAAAAAAAATTATATTTGCTAGCTTTCAGAGCACAGAGGCCCCTTCATCAGGCAAGTTTACAAATGAATGACTGAGAAAAATGCACAACATTTGAGAGCTGTTACATCAAGAAATGTGTACAGGGGGGGAGGAATGCATCATTAAGATAAGCTAAAGTAATAAAACTGAGGTTTTCGTTATGGATGCAAGAGTATAAATCCTAGGAGTTCAGAGATCTGGAGTCACTCTGCTGTGGGGTGTGGAGTGTGTCCATGTAGTGGTTCATAAATCCAGGTGGTAGATTGAGTCCTTGAGTCAATGAGTGGAATGTTCTTATCAGCTTGATAAGAACATCAGCGGATAAGAACATTCCACTCATTGACTCAAGGACTTAATCTAACACCTGAATTTATGACCCACTACATGGACACACTTCACACCCCACAGCAGAGTGACTCCAGGGTGTAAATGTATCAAGCTGAGAGTTTTTCGGAGGGTTTGAAAAACCAATCAGATTCTAGCTATCATTTATTTAGTACATTCTACAAAATTATAGCTAGAATCTGATTGGTTGCTGTAGGCAACATCTCCACTTTTCAAACCCACCAGACAACTCTCAGCTTGATACATTTACCCCCAGATCTCTGAATTCCTAGGACTTATACTCTTCCATCCATAAGGAAAACCTTTGTTTTATTACTTTAGCTTATCTTAATGGTGTATTCCCCCCCTGTACAAATTTCTTGATGTAACAGCTTTTAAGCCTTTTCCTCAGTCATTCATTTGTAAACTTGCCTGATGAAGGCTCTGAAAGCTAGCAAATATAATATTTTTTGATGATTAGCCAATAAAGGTATCACTCCTTTAATACTTTTGTCTTTTTTGACACAAAAGTATTTAACATAACATAGATTTTTCCAGTGGTTTGAAGGATGGAATAGAATGCACAATAACAGACTGAATTAATGGATGTTCTATTCTCCCTCACTTTAGCACGTCTGTACTGACCACACAGCCTGTTGGTTGGTGCCTACAGGAGTAACCGCAGTGTCTAAATTATGTCAAAATATTCAATATGCAGCAGATTATTACAATCACATGTCCTGTACATGTTACTGTCAGAGGTACAGAATTAGTAAAGCGGCTAGACAGAGCGCTAGGTGAAGGCGTTAGAGAAACGCTCGTGTGAAATCCATTTTCATATGTTTTTTTTTCTTTTGTTTTGAAAACAGGCTGGACTAGTAGTAAACTACTACACATTGAGTATAATTGGACAAGTGTGGGATACAAGTATATGTAGTGTGACCCACTATGCAGTGATATAGGTAGCATCAGGAGGACTAATAGAAATCTACAGAGATTTATAGATAGGGTGGCGGGGCACATGGAGCAGCCTCCGATGAGGGTAACAGTGGGTGATATTTTCACCCTACTCAGCACTGCACATTTAAAATGGTTTAAAATATTAAAAATACAATCATCTCTTAATATTTATATTAGATACATACAGAGAACACAGCTAGTTCATAATTGCATGGTGCAGAAAGTCCAAATTCAGAGTAACAACAATAAGATACTGGATAATCTTTCACTGCTGCTGATCGCGCGGGTGACTCCCCTGTGCTGCGCTATGCAATGGATGTCGGATGTGATGACGTCACCCCCGACATTCACTGCGAGCGCCACACGGAGGAGGAGACCAGGGAGGGAGCCGGAGCGCCAGCTGACGTGACCGCAAGGTAAGTATTTTTTATTTTTTTTTGCAGGATTTTTTTTTCAGCGCTGCCCCCTTGCCACAACCAAAACTCCTGCTGGGCCACATTTACAGGCATGCTGGGCCGACCATGTGGACAACCATGTGCTAAGGCATAATTGCTCATGCACTGCAATGTTCTTTTCAATGCAACACCGGTTGATGTCAGCAGTGATAATACAGACATGTGGCCGCACTTTGCAGGGGTAAACGCAGGATTTGTAGAGGGGGGGTTTCCACACCACGCCACCAGTGGGCGTGACCAGCATGCATGGGGGCGTTGCTATAATATTAGACAGTGCTTGGCTGCTCTCCAACTCTTCCTATCCCCATAATATACATGGGCAATGCTGCGTGTACTACTGTTAGGTGCACGCAGCTCTCCCTTTTCAAGCAGAACCGTGTGAAGCGGTAGCAGGGTCCAGCCACCTCAATTATACAGTGTCCCAGGCTTGGAGGGGGGGTTTCCAGTCTCTAGGAAACCCCCCTCTGTTTGCCTATGCTTTGGGACAGAATGAAGGAACGCAGCGATGTGCCTATGCAAAGAGCGGTGTCTTCCAAAACCTGACTCTTATGGATGACTCTACATCAGAGGTCCAAAGTGACTACAGTCTTAATCTGCCACACGGTTGGGTACTGACTTCTGATCATACAGCAAAGGGTTAATAATTATGTCTTTTTATCCAGACGTCAGAAAGTTATAGCGGCGTGTACAGTATCAGATATTAACATGTGGCGACCCAGTCTATGAATATACAAATAGACACTTCGGTTGATTATTCTTCATTCAGAATACGCACAAGACGTACAATTAGTAACAACTTATATTTGCAATCAAGCTCTTTTATAAGCCGTAACCATTATCCATGAGATCACAGTGCGCCGTGCAATATATGTGGAAATCGCAGAGATGTGACTGGAGTTCAAATTCAACAACAAGTTCTAGTGATAAAGTACAGCCCTAAAAGTCTAAGTCTATATAATTCATTGTGGGTTTATACAGTATGTATATCTGGTGGTCATGTGGATATAAGAAGAGTCTAAATTCAGGGTACGACTGATCATATTGTCTTCATGCTTATGTATGAAAATGTGAATATCGCAGGTTATTTGGGCTTTTAAATGATAACATCACCCAAAACTAAAAAAACTTTCAAACATAAATGTTTACGCTAAACAAAATTAGGGGTCATTGTTCTTTTTTCTGATTTCTATTAATTACTGTTATATATGAGAAACAAGAATAAGAGAAGCTAAAAGCACAAACTTGCTGCCTCCGCTGACTGCTGACAATGTACCCTGAGCCTTGGACTGTACTCGAATCATGGGTCCTGTCCAGCGCCTCGTTTTAATGTGTTTTGTTCTTGAATGACCCACACCTCTCTCTTTTTAAGAGATTGTCTTGTTTTTAGGTCTGAATTTGTTCCTAAAGTTATAACATTATCCACCCTGTGAATTCTAAGATGACACAATATTTGTCATTAAGCCACGCCCCCTTCCACTTGTCTAATGCGGGGAAGAGAAGCGGGAGGTTGCCCTGCTCTCCTGGGAGCCCGGGGGGTCTCCCAGAAATTCGGGAGCCCCCCGGACATTCTGGGAGAGTATGCGTTAAAGGAAAGCAGCTAATGAATCTCTCTAGACTGAAGTGTCTCCATTACTGAAGTCATGTTGTCTTACCTGTCAGTCTTTGATTAAATTTTGGTCTCCATGAAAATGGCCGCCTTCATAGACATCAACACATGCACATCTGACACAATTTCTGAACTGTGTCATCATGCCACAGATGGCGAAGCCAACCACGTCTTGTACTGGCTCAGCATCAGGGAGAATGCCAGACTCCTCAGGAAGTGAGGGAGATCACCCCTATTTCAGGGAGTCTCCCTGACAGTCAGGTAGAGTTGGCAAGTATGATATAGATTCCAAGGAATGAGGAACTTACAGTTTATAACTAGAACCAACCAATCATGAGCATTCCGCTCATCTCTGTCTGTTCTATGCAGCTGCCTAGGTGCATAATTGTGTTTATGAAACTGGTGTACGTCCCACTTTGCATCACTTCTGCCTGTATTGAAACAGTCTTTGAATAAAATACATTTATTGATTGACACTTCAGAACCATCAGCTGACAGAAGGTAATGACAGGAGAGGGTTAATGCGACAACAGCTCAGCCAAAATGTCAGTCTTGGAGGGGCAGGGAATTTGTTTAGTGCAATGTCCTCATTTTCGCACACTAATCCTGTTATTATAATCATCTGGTTGAGAAAATGAATACATCAGCTTAATTATTTTCAGCTCCAGCCTGGTTAACAAAGGCCCCTTCACCAGCGGGCAGAGAGCAGAGCGTTTCTTGGTTCCCGGAGCAGCATGACTCCACAGTTCTTGTCGGACATGTGACAAACTGGGGGGGCACAAATATCTCAGTATATTACCTTTCTTCTTAGTGCCCTTTCCAATCCATTGGACAGAAATCTCCTATTTGGTGGGAATTTGTGTGTATTTTTGTTGCCACAGGAAGCACCCAATCAAAAGTGATTATTCTAATGAGCTTTCGGACAACCACTGTAACACATTGTTGTATCTGCATGTGCAGCTATTCTGCTTAGTTAGTGCTGCCTATTTTTGCTACCAAAAATCTTGAAATCCAAATTATGTTTTTCCAAGAAATCAGACTTTTTATGCTCCTAGAGCTACAGATTAAGTAGTGATGTTTAACTAGTAAGCCTTGGCATAGTGTTGTGGAACAGCAATGGATATTATAAGACTGGCGCTGTCGGTTGTACTCTAATCCAACCGACAGCGCCAAGTTTGTATGTTCTCATCAATGTCCTCCTGGGGTTCTAATTTCCGCTTTTGGTCCAAAAGCATACTGGTGTCTGCATAAATTGAACTTGGTGTGTAAGGTAGGCAAATTAGGTCCACTGGGGCAGGAACTGATGTGTCTTAATAAACTTCTCAATGCAGCGCTACAGAATAGGTTGGTGCTATATAAATAAATGATACTAAAAAAGAGGTGACATTTATAGACTAGACAAACATTATGTCAGAAGGGTGTCCTGTTTCTATGCACTATGGGAGACGGTAGTGATGTCATGTAAGTGGGAGGAACTTGTTTATTGGATACAAAGATACTGACAGATGGATCCAGTGAATGAGCCATTTAAAAACCTTAATGGATAAGGATATGGATGAACATATATAATAGCCTATCACATCATTAACTCTTAAGTACGGTGCTTGGTGGAACAACACACTAATATTGTATACAAACAGAGAACTTATTATACTATACTAGAGATACTCAGGCTTGGTTTTCCAAAAACCGAGCCCCTCCGAATATCGCCAATCCGAGTGCTGAGCCGAGCCGACTCGCATCTGAATTGAGGCAAAATATCAACATTGTGTCGTCGGATCTCGTGGGGTTTTGGATTCCATAAGTACCTCCCTCCCCAGGAGATCCAGTGCCATTGCTCACACAGAAACAGAGGTAGCAGTGTTCTTGTCACTCTCCAGTCTCCAGTGACATTGCTCAGTGCCATTGCTCACACAGAAACAGGTAGCAGTGTTATTGTCACTCTCCAGTCTCCAGTGACATTGCTCAGTGCCATTGCTCACACAGAAACAGGGGTAGCAGTGTTATTGTCACTCTCCAGTCTCCAGTGACATTGCTCAGTACCATTGCTCACACAGAAACAGGGATAGCAGTGTTCTTGTCACTCTCCAGTCTCCAGTGACATTGCTCAGTGCCATTGCTCATACAGAAACAGGGGTAGCAGTGTTCATGTCACTTGACAAAAATTGACTGGGAATGACTAGAAATTAATGTTATTGAGGTTACTAATAATGTTGGAACAAAAAAAGAGCCAAATAATGTGATTTTAGCATTTAAAAAAATGTTAAAAAAATACAGATGCAAAACCAAAACCAAAACACGTGAGGGCGGTTTTGCCAAAACTAAAATCAAAATCAGAAGTTCATACAGATCCAAAACCAAAACCAAAACATGGAGGTCAGTGAACATCTCTATACTATACATATAGTTGCTACTTGTAGGGTCACCACAATATATATTAAAAACCCTGAACTTGTATGATTCGCAGCAATAAATGTATCTGGACTGCGTAGAGGAGTGGGTCACCACAATATATATTATTAATAAGAAAAGACTCAAGCTTTCAAGTGTAGTGTTTATAAAATATAAACAACAATACAGTAGTTTTAGTCAGAGGACGTCAATACCTCTTTTTTTAAATTATGACAGGGCATTTTACTTTTGGTTTAATTTCTTGAATTTGTTTAAATTTGGTTTTACTTTTTGAACATGGCAAACGACTGTTGATTGGTCACATAATGCAAAAAAAAAAGTTCCAAGATGGAATTGTCCTTGGGCCCTCACATCCACCCTTATGTTGTTGAAATAGGACATGCACACTTTAACAAACCAATCATTTCAGCGACAGGACCTACCAAACAACTTTGGCTGAAATGATTGGTTTGTTTGGGCCCCCACACCAAAAAAGCTATTCATCTCTCCCTGTACAGACTAAACGGGCTCTACTGAGGCAAGATGTCATCCTCATCCTCAACCTCTGATTCCTCTCCCCCTACAGTGTGTACTTCCTCCTCATCACACATTATCAATTCGTCCCCGCTGGACTCCACAACCACAGGTCCCTCTGTAGTATCTGGAGGGCAGTGCTGTACTTCATTGAGGAATTGATTATTCATTTTTATAAACATCATTTTTTCAACGTTGTGAGGAAGCAACCTCCTTCGCCGCTCACTGACCAGGTTCCCCGCTGCACTAAAAACTCTTTCCGAGTACACACTGGAGGGGGGACAACTCAGGTAAAATAGAGCCAGTTTGTACAGGGGCTTCCAAACTGCCTTTTTTTCCTGCCAGTAACAATATGGACTGTCTGACATGTCTACTTGGATGGTGTCAGCAAAGTAATCATCCACCATTTTTTCAATGGTGACAGCATCCAATGCAGCGAGAGTAGACATGTCTGCAATGGTTGGCAGGTCCTTCAGTCCGGACCAGATGTTATCAGCATCCCCGCCAGTGCCTCTTTTGGGAAAACTGAGCTTTTTCCTCGCAGCCATAGATGTGGAAGAAAATGAGGGTGGAGCTGTTGGCATGTCACGGTCCTCTTCAGAGGACAATCTCCTGACCAGAAGGTCTTTGCACCGCTGTAGACTTGTGTCCGCCGGAAACAGAGACACAACATGCGCTTTAAACCGAGGATCGAGCACGGTGGCCAGAATGTATTCCTCTGACTTTAAAAGAGTGACCACCCTCGGATCCTGGCAAAGCGTACGAAGGGCTTCATCCACAAGAGCTACATGCTTTGTTGGATCGCAATGGCTTACCAGCTCCTCCCTCACTTTCTCCAGCTGCTTCTGCAACAGCCTGATCAGGGGAATGACCTGACTCAAGCTGGCAGTGTCGGAACTGACTTCTCGTGTGGCAAGTTCAAATGGCTGCAGAACCTTGCACAACACGGAAATCAGTCTCCACTGCGCTTGACTCAGGCGCATGCCCACTCCTTTGCCTATGTCGTAGGTGGCTGTGTAGGCCTGAATGGCCTTTTGCTGCTCCTCCATCCTCTGCAGCATATAGAGGGTGGAGTTCCAGCGCGTCACAACCTCTTGTTTGAGGTGATGGCAGGGCAGGTTCAAGCTTTTTTGATGTGCCTCTAGTCTGCGGTAGGCACTGGCTGAATGCCGAAATTGTACACATCTTTGGGGATGCATGGCCCTATATCTACCACATACCCCATTATTCACTTCTGACAAAAGTGCAAGTGAGCAAACACGACTATAACTGGACGGTATCTCTCCAGATGTCGGTCTGTGATTTAGGTCTCTCACTTGTATAGTGGATATTAGTCTGTTCTATAAACACAAGACTCGTATTCTGAATAAATACCGTCCAGTTATAGTCGTGTTTGCTCACTTGCACTTTTGTCAGAAGTGAAAGTCATTCCCTCCATCCAATATTAAGTGGGTTTTAGACAATCGACACAAGTTATTAATTGCCCACAGGTTGTAAGTCTGACTACTAGTCAGACATTACTATTTTCTGCGATAAACCCAGAATCCTACCAGCATCCAGTACCAGCGTTCTGCCCACTACCTGCAGCTCTGGCCAGTGTGATAGGCCACAGCAACCCTGATCTGAAGGCAAGAGGTCAGGGCTACAGCAAGGGGGGTACATTAGCAGCGAGAGTTACCCAGAAGGAATCGGTTCTAGGTGACGGCGAAGAAGCCTTGTGGTGGCAGTTGACCCCTCCTACTGCGGTTAAAGGTGTGCAATTTGGGATAAAGAAAGAGGACGGTGGCAAGGCAAGACCAGCCGGTCCCCAGCAACACAACAGACAGGGTGGCATAGGAGGTCCATTCTGTCACAATATAACATTATCTACTACTGGGAGGGTGATATCCGGGAAGTTGATAGTAACCAAGTTAACATGAATGTGAGATTATAAGGGTTAGTGTTTAAATAAACAATAACATGTGAAATAGAATCTAAGAATCAGAATGAAAAGCACATTGTCTATGTATCACCTGTAGAGGACCAAGTGTACTATGAATTCACCATCCCAAATATACAGTTGTTCTAGATCACCCATGTAAAACTTGGGGCGAACCTAGTCCCCATTGCAGTGCCGAGTACTTGCAGATAAAAACTGTTAAAAAAAAATAAAAAAAATGATTGTGATAGAATAAAAGTAATAGATGACAAAATGTAAACTCCCCTGAGGTTGAACTATTGGCATATAAATAGGATTTTACTACTACTTATTTACCCTGTCTGTGGGGGATGTTGGTGTACAATGATTGTACATCACATCACATAAAGATATATTTATATATTCTCACGCAATGTTTTCAAAATTGTGTGGTATCTCGAATGTGTGACCCTAACCCTCTAGGACATTGCATATTATTGCAATAAAGAATAAACATAAAATTAAAGATTTGAAGTTAGTGATCCCACACCAGAAAGAATTGAATGCCCAGGGGGTTTAGTATCTTTATATAATATATAATGAGTTTTTGTATTTCTGTATCCAAAGCTACAATGCCAGAACCCATCTTTACACTAATAGATTGTTGCTCAATCTGGCTCCACAAGTTGGCGGATGGAGAACATACTGGACCTTGATCTCAATACTTTCTATTTAATGATACAGATGTTTAGACTTGCAAGATTCTAGCCCTTGAGGCCAAATTTAAGAGTTGTGGACCCAATGTGTTCTCTTCTGTATCTTATACTTGCAAGTCAATTAGCTTTAAATAATCTTTTATTCTTTGCTTATATGTGTATATATATATAGTAGACCACAGTGACGCAGTAACATCGCGGCCTTTACTTGCAAAAATATATCCAAGGTCTCTTAAAAGGAAAAGACGACAGCGGGGCCTATTGTTACCAGGAATTACTACAGAAAGAGGCAAGTATACCGGTGAGACGTGCCACCCCTTGTCATGTGTCATCACGTTGGGGTCTTACTAATGGGCGTTTGCTTCCTAATGTGTTGTACTAATTGTGCAGATTGCTGCTTGCAATAATATTACCTGAAATACATTTTCAAAAGCAAACCTGCTTTTAATACTTCCAAAAAGAAATTCCTTGTGATTATTGGTCAAATCATTCCAATCCTGATAATGTTGCTGTTATTTGATTTATTTCTTTGCTTTTCTAGACCTTGAGGAGGTGTTTAGACAGTCTGCGCAGGGAGATAATGGAAAGCTGTCCTTTCAACAACTGGAAAACCTGCTGGAAGAGCCGCTACCTATGTCTCTTATGGAATATGATGAAGATGGAGATGATCTCTTCTCTCTCACAGAACTGAAGCCGGCTGTGGGTGCATAGTGAGCACATTGAATGTTTACTGTGACGTTAATTAGTCCTCGGTAAACCCAGCGCAGACTATGCCCAGTGATGTTCAAAATATGAGAAATGTATGATTTTGCTTATTTTTTTCATATAGTCTTCAAAATGTATTAGTAATTTTTTTTATGAAATTATTACTTTTATGTCTAATTATTTAAAGTCATTGAATAATTACAGTACGGTGGCATGGCTTTGTTAAGTGTTGAGGGTAGACCCCCTCGTCTGTATATTATGTCATGTGGACCTGTTGTTTACACAGTGCTGAGGCGGCCATTTTGTCTGTTGAATAGATATCCATAAGGATTGTAGCCTATACCTCTGATAGCGAATGAATATACAAAATGGCTGCCTTCTCCTGTGGTAGACAACAGGTCCGTTTCCAGGGTACTTGTGACCTGATGCGCCATTGGTTGGTTGGCTGTTTTATTTGTTCGCTTGGATATCTATAATATATTATGAAGTCTATTTCAATACATCGTGTGGAAAATCAGATTTCTGTCTGAAAGCTCTGACATCGTAACCTGTCCACCTCCGCTTCCCACTGCTTCCATGGTCAGGCAGGCTTAATGTTATAACTACTAATATATTTTGCTTTCTTGGCGTGTTTAATTTCATAACACTTTGCATGTTCCTCCTTTCTCTCTCTCTGCTGCATCCTGGCATCTCACAGCTATCACTTAATCAGGTAATTCTGCTGTCCAGCCCCTCAGTCCTCCCCTGTCTGTCTGACTCTTATCCATCATGGCGGAAATGCCGGAAGGCGGAGCTCTGTGTCTTCATAGCTCATGGCTGGATGGATAACCTGCTAGCTCCAGTTCTCAATACGTTCATATAGTCCCACGCACAGTATTCTGTACATTGTAGGGATCGCAGTTGGTGTAGAACAATGTGAGCGCGCCTGTCGCCTCACACGGTGGAGACGGCCATATTGTGGGCTGGAACCAAACTCCTATCAATTCGCTAGGAACCAGTGACCTCACTGATCGTGCCTCAGTGCTGTCTACAGTTCCTAATGAAATGATATGCTTGAAAAAAATTGGTTCGTCCCACAAAATGGCTGCACTGATGTGACGTGAATGCTTTAGAGCCGGGCTGGCCGACTTGTGGCTCTTCAGATGTTGTGAACCTACAACTCCCAGCGTGCCCTGACAGCTGTCTGGTGGCTCTCTACTGGCAAAGCATGCTGGGGCTTGTAGTTTCACAACACCTGGAGAGCCACCGGTTTGGCCATGCCTGATTTAGAGGATAGCTGAAGTATATAATACCTAATCGTGTATATAATCGTGTTATTTTTGTTCCTGAAATCTGTTTAGCATTTGCGACATGGTATATGTATGGCCAGCAAACCATACATCCGTTAAACATGACGCAAATGACGTACTTTGGGGAGAAAATGTTGACACAAATGGCAAAATGTTCAACAGTTGTCATGAAAGGGGTTTAACGTGTACCTGGGACATGGATGTAGTAATACCACCGTAACCAGGGGCCCCCATACCCTGGGGCTGGGGGGAGGGCGTCCTGTCTAGAACAGGTTATAAAAGTGACGGATGACGCCAGTGAGGGTGTAGAGATACCTCATCTGCAGTTTTATAATACGACTTCTGTAGAGAAATGCAAAATACGTTCTGAAGTTGAAGTTTAAACCAGTTGATAAGTAGACGCTATTTGTATGTTTGTTCCCGTCCTTCACCTGAGCAATAGTTCAGCTCTGTCCCATCTCACATCGCCGATCATTCATCTGATCTGTTTCTCAAACAACCGCATAATCATCACAATTCTTATTCCAGAGGATCTCGCTTTTGGGATTCTAGCGCCTTCAACTTGTGTAGCAGAAAAGCACCTCACCAGTTCAGGTACCTCCGAATAACTGGCTATGTGGAGTGATGTATTAACCTGTATACTGTACTTTCCTCCCTTTAGGACAATGTAGAGGTGCTATATTAGGTATAAATCTACTGAATCCATCTAATTAGGTTCCAGTCACACGTTCTTTAATACTGTTCCTACATACCTAGTCTGTTGGCTGGCAGGGCATGCTGAAACTTGTAGTTCCACAAGAGAGCTAAAGCCTGCTTCTGATTCAAGGGCTTGTGCGTCATCCAAGTAATATCTGTGCGGAGTTACACACACTCCGTTCACAACACAGGCGATTAAACCTTCCCCTATTAAGGAGAACAGACTTCTGAGAAATGCCATTTATTTGGAAGCCCTTATATTCAGTGCGTTGCCCACTGGGGTTTTACGGCGTGACGTGGGCCAGTTGCTGACAGTAGAGACTGTTTCGTCCTCTCTAGGGCTCATCAGTGCAGGGTAGGATTTTGTGGTGCGTATGTGGAGTGCTAAAGAGGTAGTATCAGTGGTAGACAAGGACAATGGTAGGTGGAGGAAACATGCAAGTAGACAAAGCATTGTTATAATGAGATCAAAACAGATATTGCCATATGCTACTTTCTTGAAAAATGTGATACACTTAATACTTTAAGAAAACAGTTGCAAGGTATGCTGTTAATGTAATCTTTGCGCTAGACCACAACATTTGGGTGCTACCCAGTGGAGTCCCCTTGTCTATTCAATCAGACCTATTGTACTAATATATGGACAAATGCTGGATTTACATGACCACTTGTTCTTACTTTTTATTTTACATCACTTTATTTAATATAAATTTTGTCGGATAAGCGGTACAACATGCAAGGCATACATGTAGGTCAAATCAATTGCGCAAACACATTAACAAAGAACAGAGGTACAAACAATCTAGTAAAATGAAAGCGTCATGGGAAACAGAGAAAGGCAGGTGCACAGCGTACGTAGCAGAGTATCTTACCGCATTGGGAAGGCGGATCGGGAATACGTGTTGGGCGGTGGGGGGGGGGGGTCAGGGGGAGTAGGGCATGTTCTGGAGGTATTGGGAGGTTAAGCATTCCACGGATCCCAAATTGTGTGAAAGGAGGTAACCTTGTTATTCTGGAAACTGGATTATATTCTGGAAACTGACCATATGTGGATTATAAGCGCTTGGCGGAAAAGGGGGGAATTCAGTTTTTGAAATTTGAGCTATTTGAAATTTGGCACCATAGGAGGTGTGTAAGATTAGTTTGTCAATGTATTTATCAATGATGGGGGTGGGAACGCAGAGAAGCAAATTGGTGATGGATACATGGAGGGTGAGCCCAGTAACATCCGCAATAAGGGCCATGATGTCAGTCCAAAAGGCAGCGATGACCGGGCAGGAACACCAAATGTGTTTGAAATCGCTCGGCTGGCCGTATGCACTACAACACCTATCAGAAGTGTTTGGGAAGATTATGTATAAACGAGTGGGGACCAGATACCACCTGGTACAGACTTTTTAGGAATTTTCCTTTATGGCAACACTGATGGAGCCTAAAAGTTTGATATGCATTTTAACGCAAGTCAAAAGCTTATAAATAGATGTAAAACTAAAAATCCTTGTAATTTGGGATTCAGCGTTCCCAGTCCTATGTTATCCCCATCACATAGCAGGATAAATTGACGGTAATAGTTCTAGGTCTATATTACAGGAACTTCACAACTCTGCAAAATTTGAATTTGTTCAAAGTTTCACCGCGTTTGCTCATCTCTAGTGCGTACTTTACAAAGAGAATGTAACAGTGTAATCTATACTCCACTGACCAATAGCAAAGGTATTCCTCTCTGTATATGTATCTCAATGATGCATTAGAAACATAAGTAATAAGTAATCAAAGCCTTTGTCATTTCATAAAATAGTCTTATATAGTCTATAGAGTCTTGGCTAGGAAGTTACCATACCTGGCTCTGATAGAATTGATTATTCTGTTCTCCTATTTCTGTATGGCCTATTCTCTGAGATTAGTGCAGTAGGGAGGGGTCTCACTGGCACTCACTCCTATTGGCTCCCCTCGCTACTTAAGGCAGTGAGGACAGAGCCTCATTGCCAGTTATAGCTCCCTGTGTAGCTAGGCTCCTTGTTCCTGTTTCTGCTCCTTGATTGTTTATTCTAGACCTGATCTCCCGTGTATGACCCTTGGCTTGTTTCTGGACCTTGTTGTATTGCCTGCGACCTCTGACCTCGGCTTGCTTTTGGATTCGTAGTCTGCTGCCGGCCTCTGACCCTTGCCTGGATATCACTCTGCTGTTTGTTTCTACACTCCTTTGCTGGGGTCTCTCCAGTCGGTGCTCATCTCCCGACCCTCTGTTGTCTGCGGTCAAGTCTGTCCCCACCACTAGGGGCTCCAGTGAACACCTGACTTCAGAGCAGACTCGGGGTTTTGAAGTTCCGGCTGGAGGGGTTCCTAGCAACAGGTTCATATAACACATATAGTAGTTGTTAATGAATTTCTAATTAAAATACAACTAAGCTCAAACATGTTGGATGTATGAACTTTGAGGTGCATTTGATACAATTTTCCTGCACCAGTTTGACAAGAGCCTCAAATTATTCTCTGGGCTGTCACCATTTAGATGCTGGGATTGGCTACATGTTGGCCTAACCACTCCCGCTTAAAACTCGCCAATGCATGGATATACAGGAGTAGAAATGATGTGCTGCAATTCACATTCTTATGCTCTGATTGGTTACTGGTTGTTCTGTTCCCACCCACTTTCTCTCCTGCACATCTGTTTGTATCCAATAATGCAGAACATATTTGTGTGTGTTGAAGAATGAATATATTAGGTGATCTCACCCTAGTCAAAATGTAATACTTGTGTAAAAGACATTTATTTAAACGTAATACTGACACCCACCAGGATGACGAAAGTCCAGCTCTTAGAAGCAGTTGTGATCAGCTGAACCCTATAGACCACCATGGTAGACAGTACTGGAAGATCATGATAAGGTTTGGGGACAGCTCCATAAATCTTAAGGTTCAAGGCACCATATCTATCATTTTGGTGATATATATAGATTATCTCATTGCAGATAGATAATTTATGTCCTTCATATAGATGGGAGAACCTGATTCACAGATAGGTCACTGATATCCTTCACATGGACAGGAGGACCTGGCAGATACTCTCCTCACAGATAGGTCACTGATGTCCTTCACATTTACAGGAGGACCTGGCAGATGCTCTCCTCACAGATAGGTCACCGATGTCCTTCACATTGACAGGAGGACCTGTAGATGCTCTCCTCACAGATAGGTCACCGATGTCCTTCACATGGACAGGAGGACCTGTAGATGCTCTCCTCACAGATAGGTCACTGATGTCCTTCACATGGACAGGAGGACCTGGCAGATGCTCTCCTCACAGATAGGTCACCGATGTCCTTCACTTTTACAGGAGGACCTGGCAGATGCTCTCCTCACAGATAGGTCACCGATGTCCTTCACATGGACAGGAGGACCTGGCAGATGCTCTCCTCACAGATAGGTCACCGATGTCCTTCACATTGACAGGAGGACCTGTAGATGCTCTCCTCACAGATAGGTCACCGATGTCCTTCACATTGACAGGAGGACCTGGCAGATTCTCCAACACAGATAGGTCACCGATGTCCTTCACATGGACAGGAGGACCTGTAGATGCTCTCCTCACAGATAGGTCACCGATGTCCTTCACATGGACAGGAGGACCTGGCAGATGCTCTCCTCACAGATAGGTCACCGATGTCCTTCACATGGACAGGAGGACCTGGCAGATGCTCTCCTCACAGATAGGTCACCGATGCCCTTCACATTGACAGGAGGACCTGGCAGATGCTCTCCTCACTTATAGGTCATAGATGTCCTTCACATTGACAGGAGGACCTTGCAGTTTCTCCCAGCATAGATAGGTCACCGATGTCCTTCACATTGACAGGAGGACCTGGCAGATTCTCCCAGCACAGATAGGTCACCGATGTCCTTCACATTGACAGGAGGACCTTGCAGTTTCTCCCAGCATAGATAGGTCACCGATGTCCTTCACATTGACAGGAGGACCTGCAGATTCTCCCAGCACAGATAGGTCACCGATGTCCTTCAGATTAGCAGGAGAACCTGATAGAGCATGCATGTCCTTCTCTGTGACAGAAGCCATAATGACAAGTTCTAGTTCAATCCAACAACTGCCTGTTGTCTGCCCAAGTAAATCACTCCATACTTAAACATTGTTTGCAAATTTTGCATCTTGTAATTTCTAAAAACAATTGCCAGAGGGAAACTGTCCTATGGTAGAGGGAATGGACTCTGCTTCTCCCCCATAGATTAACACTGCTTAAGATAGTATATTCACCCTTTAGGGATCACTGTGGGGCTGTCACCAGGGAAGCATTCTCCCTATGTATCGTGCTTAATGTGTATTTGTAGTAGAGATGGTCACTGACCCCCGTGATTTGGTTTTGGATTCGGTTTTGGATCTGGATTACCGTCGTGTTTTGGTTTTGCAAAACCGCCATTGCGTGTTTTGGTTTTGGTTTTGTTTTGCTATTTTGTTGGAAAATCAATGTTTTTGGGCCTAAAATAACCAAATTTAGTGCTCCACCTGTTTCTTGGATAAGCAATGTAATTGTAAAGCTAATAAATTATCCAAAAAACAGTTTAATTCCTGGTAGGCCTTCATTAATTCTACACACAAACCAGATTGTCTTCCTCTCCATCTATGCATATTGGCAATGCAGCCATCATCTTTGGGTGTATATTACACCCTACACTTATAGTTAAATATCTAAAGAAATGGACAAAAGCAGTTTGGTTTCTGTCTCTATAGCCACCCCCCCCCCTCCTCCACTTGTAGTTGAATAAAAAAAAAGCAGCCTGGATAGACTGAACAATATAAAAAATAAATAGACTAAGGTAGTTTGGTGGCTGTCTGTGCCCCCCCTCCCCCCACTTGTAGTTGAATAGAAAAAAGCAGCCTGGATAGACTGAACATTATAAAAAATAAATGGAGTAAGGTAGTTAGGTGGCTGTCTGTGAAACCCCCCCCCCCCCCTGCCCTCCACTTGTAGTTGAATAGAAAAAAGCAGCCTGCATAGACTGTAAAATTAGAATATTAAAAGAAATGGACAAAGGCAGTTTGGTATCTGTCTGCATCCTAATCATCCACATCATCATTAGCGCCCTCGTCGCCTACACAAATCTCCCCCGCATCCTCTTCAAATTCCAAAGTGGCATCCTCAATTTGTGTATCACCGGCTACACTCGGGCTGTTCAGGCACACATCAGCAGAACTGCTGAAAGGGCCCTTCTTTATGGGTACATTAACAGAATGCTCACGATTAGACATACCACTGTTGGATGGACTCTCCACAGGGATTGGTCTTAGTGTTTTCTTGCAGCTCGGCTTTCACACGTAACAGTAGTTGTGCACCTCTTTTGGAATTCAAATTACTTGGTCTTGCAAATTCTATAGACAAGCCTGCTTGTCTTCCTCTTCATCAATGACTCTTAGCAATTGAGCACTCGTCTTTGGGTGTATATTACACCCAAACCTTATGACTGTAAATTAGTAAAAATACAGTTTAATCCCTGATAGGCCCTCCACCATCCTTTGCATGTTAATAGTAGGATTGGTTGGAGTTGTGGTCAAGGTCACACATTTTTTAAAAAAATCTTTCAAACCAGCCCAGATGTTAATCTGTTGTGGTCTGCCCCCTGCGTCATCCCTGCTTGTGTTTGGAAAGTGCACATTGGTGCCAGAACCTCACGTGCCAGAACTGCTCCCACTGGTGCCACACTGCTGCAGGACTTACACAATCAACCGCATCCTCATCGTCGGATACCCAAATCTCCCCCACATCCTCTTCTAAAGACAAAGTGTCATCCTCACTTGGTGTATCACCGGCTACACTCGGGCTGTTCAGGCACACATCAGCAGAACTGCTGAAAGGGCCCCTCTTTATGGGTACACTAACAGAATGCTCACGATTAGACATCCCACTGTTGGATGGACTCTCCACAGGGATTGGTGTCATTTCTGATTCAGAGCAAACATTATCCTCTAATGCCTTACTGTTATCTTGCAGCTCGGCTTTGACGCGTAACAGTAGTTGTGCACCACTTGTAGGCTCAGTAACATTTTTAGATCTGCCACTAATAGACAAAGGTGAAGGCCTCATTCTCTCTTTGCCACTGCATGTATAGAATGGCATGTTGGCAATTTTTTTTTTATCGGCACTTAACTTTTCGTCAGTTACACTTCTTTTTCGCTTCAACACAGTAAATTTTTTTGGGGTGTGTGTTTTTTGGACTGATTTCGAAACACTGTGTAGTTTGACATCGCCTTGCGCTGATGACGTACTGGGAACACTAACATCAGGACTGGTGACAGAACCTGGTTGCTCATTCTGCTCATATGTGGACTGCTTTGAATCCATTCTGAGCCCAAAGCACTTGTAGTGCTAAAAAGTATTTGGTAGATACTGCTGACTGATAGTAATTTGGACAGCCAGAAATATTTATGCACAATTATGGGGGACACCCCAAAAGCACTGGGGAGTGCTAATAATTATTTGGTAGATACTGCTGACAGATATGACTTTTGACAGCCAGAAATATTTATGCACAATTATGGGGGACACCCCAAAAGCACTGGGGAGTGCTAAAAATTATTTGGTAGATACTGCTGACAGATATGACTTTTGACAGCCAGAAATACTTATGCACAATTATGAGGGACACCCCAAAAGCACTGGGGAGTGCTAAAAATTATTTGGTAGATACTGCTGACAGATATGACTTTTGACAGCCAGAAATATGTATGCACATTTATGGGAGACACCCCAAAAGCACTGGGGAGTGCTAAAAATTATTTGGTAGATACTGCTGACAGATATGACTTTTGGGTATCAGTTACACCAATGCATGTATTACACCTTGCATCTATCCTCCGTCAGTAGGTCCTAGTGAATAGTAATGAAAAAATATTCCAATGTCCGTGTCACTATGAATAAAAAATGAGATGAGTGTGTCTCTCAGATAAAATTTCTTGAACTGAGTGGTCAGTTACCACACTCAGAGATAATGTATGATGTCATAAAGCCGAGTGGTCACAGTCAGGAAAACTGACATCCAATCATTTTGACTCCTGCTGATGTAGTGTGATGTCACAATCACTCAGATGTTCTTCTGCTTCTGGGCTTTATGACATCATACATTATCTCTGAGTGTGGTAACTGACCACTCAGTTCAAGAAATTTTATCTGAGAGACACACTCATCTCATTTTTTATTCATAGTGACACGGACATTGGAATATTTTTTCATTACTATTCACTAGGACCTACTGACGGAGGGGTGCGCAAGCGCACCAGCGTGGTCCCAGCTGTGAACGGAAGACTGTGCATAGGAAAGAGCCGGCCGGCGTCTCTCCAGCAGTAATTACTCTGACTAGGAACAGGAGTCATTTTTTGGAAGACGAACTTTGGATTATACAATAATACTGAGGTACCAAACTTTTTTTTACCGTTTAGGACTAAGTGCATTTTGGATCACTGCTTGATGATCTGAGGCAGCATTGCATGGAAATTCCGTTGCAGACCCAATAGGGATTTGACATCTCTTTCTAATATACATTATCTTTATGAATACTCCATCTCCCTTTTTGTATTTGCTTTTATTTTTATTTTTTATTTTATTTTTTATTTTTTTTATATTTAGTTTTTGTCTTGTTCATCCCCTTTTTTCTTTTTTTGTATATTGCTATGTAGCACTGTCTGCAGACATATTTCGATTTTCCTATTTATGTTGTGTGTATTTATGCATTGTATTTGGTTTTAGCCAATTGTGATATTCACTTTTAAATGTATTGACATTTATGCTAGCTACATATAAATTTATTTACCCCTATTCCCCCTTTCCATTGTTATTTTGAGGGCAGAGGAGTGCATTCTATTACCATTAGCTTGCAGAGTAGATTGAAGATTATGATGGAGGAGGAAAGAGCTGAGCTGTACAACAGCCTGCTAGACGAAGATCTCATAGAGATTACAGGAAGGTTAGAAGTTTGGATTGATCTTGAAGGAGATGAAGGAGAGAAGTATGATGGGGTAAAGAGACCGGACCAAGGAAGGTATAGAAGAAGGTGCCCATGGCTGAAGCCGTTCTGTATTGTAAGAATGGTTGCGAGAATACTTGCACGGGTATTCAGGAGCTACTTCAGATGCTTCTGCCCCGCCGAGAGGCAAAATAAATACTGATTATATAAATCTTTTCTTGGAATGTTCTTTTTTTTCCACTTTTTAATTCATGCAGAATTTTAAACTTAGACATTTAATAATATGTTGTTATATAGTCCATGGGTTAATTGTGTCTGTAACCTGCTATAACATGGGGGAGAACCTCCTAACATTTAGAATCACAAAATCAGGACAAAGTAAGCCCCACACACGTTCCGTCCAAACTCCACACCAAATTACATTTTTGTAAATTCCACCCACACATAATCAAATTGTAGGGTAAATGCCACCCTCTATGGGCAAGACACTTTCATTTTGCTGTTCGCCAATTGGGATGTCCTGCCAAACTCGGGACAGATGGGAGATATGCTTCAAGTGAGAACAGATTCATAATCACATATAGATGTAAAAGTAACCTAAATAACATCTAACGTACTGTAACTCTGACTACATAAATAATATGATGTGTACTGGAAGTTGTGGGGGCTGCTCTATGCAATTGTACTCCTATAATAGTGTAAGACTATTATAATGATACTAATATCTAATGTTATTTTATTGCATACCCCCCCTTCACTTGGGTAGGTGGCCTCGGATCAGGGGGCGTGACAACTGCATGAGAGGGGTATGGCCACATCATTAGCACTTTTAAAGTTGTGACCACGCCTCCCATTGCTACATGACCACACCCCCATCTTGTCATGGCCATGGCGGAACTGCATGCAGTAGACACATATCAGTATCTGATAATGCGTTACACGTCTTTACAGTCTGTGACTGTCACTGGAAATTAGAGACAGAGGCAACTATGTCATTGTAGCATCTTAGGGGGACACAGCACATAGAGGTCCCACCATACACATTCTGGGACTCACATAGTTCCTGAGCACCTATATCTTCAGAGTTGTGACCTGGGAACCAAACGCTGCCATCTATAAAATAACAGTAATACAATTATATTAATGAAGCAGAAATGTAATACGTCTGGCGATCTAACTCTGCCCAGGAGCTGGCTGGAGTGGGGGACATGGGGGCATCTGCCCCCTGGGCCAGTCCCATAGTGGGCTACCTTGGGCTGGGTCACTGGGCCAGCTGCTTTTGTTTTTGCTCTTACATGTTCCTAATAGGCTACAGAATCGTGTCTTGCCCCCGGGCTAAAATTTGCCAACCCTTCCCTGACTCTGCCCTTATTGCAAAAGGAGTATTAACGACTATTTACTGTTACGGTACAATAGGGATATTTATGAAAAACGGTGCACAAGTTACTGGGCAAAACAACTACAGCAATTCATAGCAACTAGAGATGAGCGCACTCGGATATATGAAATCCGAGCCCACCCGAACGTTGCCGATCCGAGTCGGATCCGAGACAGATCCGGGTATTGGCGCCAAATTCAAATCTGAAACTGAGGATCTGACTCATAATCCCGTTGTCTGATCTCGCGATACTCGGATCCTATAAATTCCCCGCTAGTCGCCGCCATCTTCACTCGGGCATTGATCAGGGTAGAGGGAGGGTGTGTTAGGTGGTCCTCTGTCCTGCTATATCTCGTGCTGTGCTGTGCTCAGTCCAGTGGTGCTGTGTCCTGTGCTCTGTCCTTCTGAGGTCAGTGGTGCTGCTGGGTCCTGTGCTGTGTCCTGTTCAGTCCAGTGGTGCTGTGTCCTGTGCTCTGTGCTTCTAAGGGCATAGTTATTTCCCCAATATTCCCAAGTGTTTAAAAAAATAAAAAAAAGTTATTTAAAAAAATACAAAAAACGAATTTTTTTTTAATTACAACAAAATTTGCACAACCAATCTTGCAGTATAAGCCCATTGGTACTGCAATATTACCAAGTTCACACATTCAGCAGTAAAAGTCCAGTGGTACTGCAATATTACAAAGTTCACACATTCTGCAGTATCAGTCCAGTGGTGCTGTGTCCTGTGCTGTGTCCTGTTCAGTCCAGTGGTGCTGTGTCCTGTGCTCTGTGCTTCTAAGGGCATAGTTATTTCCCCATTATTCCCAAGTTTTTAAAAAATGAAAAAAAAGTTATAAAAAAAATAAAAATTAAAAATTAAAAGAAAAAAATAATTATAACCAAATTTGCAAAAACAATCCAGCAGTATAAGTCCATTGGTACTGCAATATTACCAAGTTCAAACATTCAGCAGTAAAAGTCCAGTGGTGTTGTCTGCTGTGCTCTGTCAATTTTGAGTTCAGTAGTGCTGCTGGGTCCTGTGCTGTGTCCTGTTCAGTCTAGTGGTGCTGTGTCCTGTGCTCTGTGCTTCTAAGGGCATAGTTATTTCCCCATTATTCCCAAGTGTTTAAAAAATTAAAAAAAAGTTATAAAAAAAAATACAAAAAAATAATTTTAAAAAAAATTAATTACAACAAAATTTGCAAAACCAATCCTGCAGTATAAGCCCATTGGTACTGCAATATTACCAAGTTCACTGATTCAGCAGTATAAGTCCAGTGCTACTCTCCTGTGCCGCATATAATTTTTAAAGGCTTTGCCGAGTGTGTGTGGCTTAGGGGTACGCTCTCTTGTGCTCCATATAATGGAAAACCAAAATTTAGAGGATAAAGTAGGGAAAGATCAAGACCCACTTCCTCCTTATGCTGAAGCTGCTGCCACTAGTCATGACATAGACGATGAAATGCCATCAACGTCGTCTGGCAAGCCCGATGCCCAATCTCCTAGAACAGGGCATGTAAAATCCAAAAAGCCCAAGTTCTCAAAAAATAGCAAAAAGAGAAACTTAAAATCAGCTGAGGAGAAAAATAAAGTTGGCAATATGCCATTTACGACACGTAGTGGCAAGGAACGGCTTAGGCCCTGGCCCGTGTTTATGACTAGTGGTCCAGCTTCACCCAAGGATCTAAGCCCTCCTCCTCCCCCCCCCTACAAAAAATTTAAGAGAGTTATGCTGTCAGCAACAACAACAAAACAGCAAAGAACTCTGCCTTCTAAACAGATGACATCACAAATCCCCAAGGCGAGTCCAAGGGTGTTGTTGGTTGTGAACCCTGACCTTCCCATCACTGTACGGGAAGAGGTGACTCCATCCAGCATTTGCAGCACGCCCTCTGCATATGCTGGAAGGATCACCCACAGTCCAGTTACAGATTTGGCTAATGAAGGTGTGAATGTTGTACACCGGGAGGAGGATATTGATGTAGCTGGCGCTGAGGAGGATGTTGATGATTATGATGCAGACAGATACCAAATTGCCGTTCTCAATTTCTATTTATATTCTAGATTATATAACGGCTGAATAGTTTTCTGTTTTACTCCTAGTGGAGAGGGGATCTGATGCAGACAGATACCAAACTGCCTTTGTCCATTTCTTTGTATATTTGAATTTCTAGTTATACAGTCTATGCAGGCTGCTTTATTTATATTCAAATACAAGCGTAGGGCAGGGGGGGGGGCATAGATAGCCACCAAAGTAACGTGGTCCATTTAATTACACTTTCTAGCTCCACAGTCTGTGCAGCCTGCTTTTTTTATCTTCAAAGTATTTATATTTACAAGCCTTGCAATCTAAATTAACTAGAGGTAGTGACGTGGTAGAACTACAAAAGGCAGTTTGGAAGCCCCTGTACAAACTGGCTCTATTTTTTAACTGCGTTGTCCCCCCTCCAGTGTGTACTCGGAAAGAGTTTTTAGTGCAGCTGGGAACCTGGTCAGTGAGCGGCGAAGGAGGTTGCTTCCTCACAACGTTGAAAAAATTATGTTTATAAAAATGAATAATCAATTCCTCAATGAAGTACAGCACTGCCCTCCAGACAGTACAGAGGGACCTGTGGTTGTGGAGTCCAGCGGGGACGAATTGATAATGTATGAGGAGGAGGAAGTACACACTGTAGGGGGAGAGGAATCAGAGGTTGAGGATGAGGACGACATCTTTCCTCAGTAGAGCCTGTTTAGTTTGTACAGGGAGAGATGAATTGTTTTATTGGTGTGGGGGCCCAAACAAACCAATCATTTCAGCCAAAGTTGTTTGGTAGGCCCTGTCGCTGAAATGATTGGTTTGTTAAAGTGTGCATGTCCTATTTCAACAACATAAGGGTGGGTGGGAGGGCCCAAGGACAATTCCATCTTGGAACTTTTTTTTTGCATTATATGACCAATCAACAGTCGTTTGCCAGGTTCTAAAAGTAAAACCAAATTTAAACAAATTCAGGAAATTAAACCAAAAGTAAAATGCCCTGTCATAATTTAAAACAAGAGGGATTGACGTGCTCTAGAACTACTGTATTGTTGTTTATATTTTATAAACACTACACTTGAAAGCTTGAGTCTTTTAATGAAAAAGTAACTCTCCATTGCACGAATATTTGAAACAGGGACAATTTTAGGGTTAAGAAAGTCAACTAATAACACTTCGACGCTGTCTGTCTTTATAAATACTACACTTGGAAGTTGGAGGAGGTATTGTGGCCCCGGCACCAAATTTACTACCGGGGCCACTCCACTGTGCAGTCCATATTTAGGTGTATCAGATATTAAACAACTGTGACAGTTGATGCCCAATTTTTTAATTATATTGTTGGCGCTGTAAAAAATTGTGTTCCGGGCACACCACACTACGCAGTCCATACCCTTTTTTGTTGGAATTCTGACCCGTGAAGGGTTTTTTAATTATATTGTGGCCTCTGTACCAAATTGTGTACCGGGGCCACCACACTACGCAGTCAAGAAAGATAGATGCGTATCATAGATAAAGTACATTCAGTGTTGTGGATCAAATTGAAAAATATTCAAAATGCCCTGACATTATCAAAAACAAGAGGTTTTCACACGCTGAAACTCCAACATGTATATGATGGAGAGGATGGAGGAGCAGCCGTATGTGCAGTGTAATGCAGACCTGTTGAAGGTTTTTTATATATTTTATTGTGGTGGCCAGTGGCCAGTCCTCTACGCAGTCCAGATACTATTTTTGGGTGCAATTCAGACCTGTTGAAGGTTTTCTATATATTTTATTGTGGTGGCCAGTGGCCAGTCCTCTACGCAGTCCAGATACTATTTTTGGGTGTAATGCAGACCTGTTAAAGGTTTTCTATATATTTTTTATTGTGGTGCCCAGTGCCCACTACTCTACGCAGTCCAGATACTATTTTTGGGTGTAATTCAGACCTGTTGAAGGTTTTCTATATATTATATTGTGGTGGCCAGTGGCCAGTCCTCTACGCAGTCCAGATACTATTTTCTGGTGTAATGCAGACCTGTTGAAGGTTTTCTATATATTATATTGTGGTGGCCAGTGGCCAGTCCTCTACGCAGTCCAGATACTACTTTTGGGTGTAATTCAGACCTGTTGAAGGTTTTCTATATATTTTTTATTGTGGTGCCCACTACTCTACGCAGTCCAGATACTACTTTTGGGTGTAATTCAGACTTGTTGAAGGTTTTCTATATATTTTATTGTGGTGCCCAGTGCCCACTACTCTACGCAGTCCAGATACTACTTTTGGGTGTAATTCATATCTGTTGAAAGTTTTCTATATATTTTATTGTGGTGCCCAGTGCCCACTACTCTACGCAGTCCAGATACTATTTTTGGGTGTAATTCAGACCTGTTGAAGGTTTTCTATATATTATATTGTGGTGGCCAGTGGCCAGTCCTCTACGCAGTCCAGATACTATTTTCTGGTGTAATGCAGACCTGTTGAAGGTTTTCTATATATTATATTGTGGTGGCCAGTGGCCAGTCCTCTACGCAGTCCAGATACTACTTTTGGGTGTAATTCAGACCTGTTGAAGGTTTTCTATATATTTTTTATTGTGGTGCCCACTACTCTACGCAGTCCAGATACTACTTTTGGGTGTAATTCAGACTTGTTGAAGGTTTTCTATATATTTTATTGTGGTGCCCAGTGCCCACTACTCTACGCAGTCCAGATACTACTTTTGGGTGTAATTCATACCTGTTGAAAGTTTTCTATATATTTTATTGTGGTGCCCAGTGCCCACTACTCTACGCAGTCCAGATACTATTTTTGGGTGTAATTCAGACCTGTTGAAGGTTTTCTATATATTATATTGTGGTGGCCAGTGGCCAGTCCTCTACGCAGTCCAGATACTATTTTCTGGTGTAATGCAGACCTGTTGAAGGTTTTCTATATATTATATTGTGGTGGCCAGTGGCCAGTCCTCTACGCAGTCCAGATACTATTTTTGGGTGTAATTCAGACCTGTTGAAGGTTTTCTATATATTTTTTATTGTGGTGCCCACTACTCTACGCAGTCCAGATACTACTTTTGGGTGTAATTCAGACTTGTTGAAGGTTTTCTATATATTTTATTGTGGTGCCCAGTGCCCACTACTCTACGCAGTCCAGATACTACTTTTGGGTGTAATTCATACCTGTTGAAAGTTTTCTATATATTTTATTGTGGTGCCCAGTGCCCACTACTCTACGCAGTCCAGATACTATTTTTGGGTGTAATTCAGACCTGTTGAAGTTTTTCTATATATTATATTGTGGTGGCCAGTGGCCAGTCCTCTATGCAGTCCAGATACTATTGTTGGGTGTAATGCAGACCTGTTGAAGGTTTTCTATATATTATATTGTGGTGGCCAGTGGCCAGTCCTCTACGCAGTCCAGAGACTATTTTTGGGTGTAATTCAGACCTGTTGAAGGTTTTCTATATATTTTTTATTGTGGTGCCCAGTGCCCACTACTCTACGCAGTCCAGATACTATTTTTGGGTGTAATTCAGACCTGTTGAAGGTTTTCTATATATTATATTGTGGTGGCCAGTGGCCAGTCCTCTATGCAGTCCAGATACTATTTTTGGGTGTAATGCAGACCTGTTGAAGATTTTCTATATATTATATTGTGGTGGCCAGTCCTCTACGCAGTCCAGATACTACTTTTGGGTGTAATTCAGACCTGTTGAAGGTTTTCTATATATTTTTTATTGTGTTGCCCAGTGCCCACTACTCTACGCAGTCCAGATACTATTTTTGGGTGTAATTCAGACCTGTTGAAGGTTTTCTATATATTATATTGTGGTGGCCAGTGGCCAGTCCTCTACGCAGTCCAGATACTATTTTTGGGTGTAATGCAGACCTGTTGAAGATTTTCTATATATTATATTGTGGTGGCCAGTCCTCTACGCAGTCCAGATACTACTTTTGGGTGTAATTCAGACCTGTTGAAGGTTTTCTATATATTATATTGTGGTGGCCAGTGGCCAGTCCTCTACGCAGTCCAGATACTATTTTTGGGTGTAATGCAGACCTGTTGAAGATTTTCTATATATTATATTGTGGTGGCCAGTCCTCTACGCAGTCCAGATACTATTTTTGGGTGTAATTCAGACCTGTTGAAGGTTTTCTATATATTATATTGTGGTGGCCAGTGGCCAGTACTCTACGCAGTCCAGATACTATTTTTGGGTGTAATTCAGACCTGTTAAAGGTTTTCTATATATTATATTGTGGTGGCCAGTGGCCAGTCCTCTACGCAGTCCAGATACTATTTTTGGGTGTAATTCAGACCGGTTGATGGGTTTTTAATTATATTGTGGGGAACACTCCTCTACGCAGTCCAGAAAGATACCTCGTTGCAACGTTTTGTACTTAAAAAAAAATAATTATGTGAGGTGTTAGGTGTTCAGAATAGCCTTTAAATTAGTGGAAATTATTGTTATTGAATGTTATTGAGGTTAATAATAGCGTAGGAGTGAAAATAAGCCCAAAAACTTGATTTTTACACTTTTTAGTTTTTTTTCAAAAAAATCCGAATCCAAAACCTTAAATCCGAACCAAAACCTTTCGGCAGGTGTTTTGCGAAACAAATCCGAACCCAAAACATCGAGAAAATCCGGATCCAAAACACAAAACAGGAGACCTCAAAAGTCGCCGTTGCACATCCCTAACAGCAACCAATCAGATTTGCTTTCATTTTCCCATCTGTTCTAGATAAATGAAAGCTACAATGTAACTGGTTGCTATGGGTTACAGTACGATTCTATTACACAGTTACCTTTGTCCCAGTTTTCGCAGATGGAGGATCAGGGGGGAATGGCCATGTGTGGATACAGCGACCACACAATCTAGCAGGAACATCCATCCCTGTACAAAAGACCAGGGGGTAAATGTATCAAGCTGAGAGTTTGAGACAATTCAACAAGGTACAAATTCTTTGTGACGCTTTACAAATAAAACACAAAAATAGTAATAATAATCACTGTAAACCCTGATTGGTGGGTTTTCTATTAGTGCTGTCATGTCATTAGGTCACATGTACACACACGCCGTGATGTCACAGAGTACACACATATGCGCCAGCTGGTCAACGAGCAGTGAAAATGTGAGGGTAGGGAATTTATGGCTCAGAAAAAATCTTTTAAAGTCCCCATTATTCTGCATGTACCCAGAGTGGCACCATTAAAGAGTGTACTCCTTTGAAACAAGGATACTCTGTCTGCATGGGCAGACTGGTCATCTGTCAAATGCCAGATGCACACCCGAACAGTAGCACCTCCCGGCGCTCTGCTTGGGCATTGCTTCAGTTTCGCTCGGTCGCGCAATGTGACGTCATGACATCATGTGCAGCCGTGTAGGAGCCTTCCACATGCGTGTTTTAGCTTCTGGCCAGGGGTGAAACACATAGTGAATGCCAGCAGACTGCTGAGGTAATTTATTCACTAATTTGTGTTTTCTCTTCCTTCATTTAGAAAATGCTGTTAAGTACAAAGAACATTTTTTTTCTCTGATGTCTTTCCTTGGGGAAGGGGGGACCAATAGCTGCAATCAATGAAATTAATTTTTTATTATTAAGAATTCTTTTAACCATACATATATTTTATAGACTTGTATCTATTTATGTATATATATATATATCTATCTACCTATTTATCTATATATTAGAGATACTCAGGCTCGGTTCCTTGAGAACCGAGCACAACCGAACTTAGGGGATCCGAGAACCGCGGAGCCGGCTCGGTACTTTCACGCTTTTTCTGAATTGAAAACGAGGCAAAATGTCATCGCTACGTCATCGGATCTCAGATCTTGCGACTTTTGAAATCTATCAATACCGCTCTCCCTGGCGATCTAGCGCCATTTGAAAGATGGACACAGAAGGGGTAGCAAAGTGTTTAAAACAGTTAGGCAGCAGCATCATAGATTTGAAAGAGGGGGGCAACAGTGTTCAACAAAGTCTACAGTGACATTCAGGAGAGCTCCATTGCTCCATTGCTAATTCTCATTACTGAAAAATACAAATACTAGGGCTGGCAGGCTTGGCGTAATTCTGCAGTCACATTCTACTGTGTCATATAGGTAACACACAAAGAGGAGAGCTCCATTGCTAATTCTCATTGCTGAAAAATACAAATACTAGTGCTGGCAGGCTTGGCGTAATTCTGCAGTCACTGTCTACTGTGTTATATAGGTAACACACAAAGAGGAGAGCTTCATTGCTAATTCTCATTGCAGAAAAATACAAATACTAGTACTGGCAGGCTTGGTGTAATTCTGCAGTCACATTCTACTGTGTTATATAGGTAACACACAAAGAGGAGAGGTCCATTGCTCCATTGCTACTTGTCATTGGTGAAATACAAATACTAGGCCTGGAGGCATTTCTTCAGACTTTTTGCCAAATTGTATTGTGTTATATAGGTTACACACTAAGAGAAGAGCTCCATTGCTAATTGTCATTGCTGAAATACAAATACTAGGCCTGGAGGCATTTCTTCAGACTTTTTGCCAAATTGTTTTGTGTTATATAGGTTACACACAAAGAGAAGAGCTTCATTGCTCCATTGCTAATTGTCATTGCTGAAATATAAATACTAGCCCTGGCAGGCTGTTCTTCTGAATTTGCAGTCAAAGTGTACGGTGTTATCAAAATGGATTCACAGCTGTACACAGAAGAGCAGGAGCATCAAGCAGCTGCTGACACCAGTCATGATGATAGTAATCCCTGAACATCATCTGGTAAAGCTTATGTAAAAGTACAATGTGTTTTTAAGTCAGGGAAACAAAAAAAGTAAAAAAAACACCTTTTACCTTGGTCAAGAAAAAAAGAGCTGTAATCCATGCAAAGTTATCTGTAGAAAAAAATAAAATTGCCAACATACCATTTTACACACGTAGTGGCAAAGAAAGAAAGAGGCCTTCACCTTTCTCTATGAGTGCGAGATATGCTACTGCTACTGGACTCGAAAAGTGGTGCCCAAATACTTTTATGTGTAAAAGCCGAGCTGGAAGAAAACAGTAAGGCATTAGAGGAAAATGTATGTTCAGATTCAGAAATGACACAAATCCCTGAGGAGAGTCCATCCATGAGTGCTATGTGTAATTGTGAGCATTCTGATAGTGTACCCATAAAGAAGGCCCCTTCTCAGCATTTCTGCATGTTACAACATTTGATGCGAGTTCATGGCAAGGTGTTGGGAAAATCAGAAACTTATGCTAATAAAATAACAACAAGCAGTCCATCATCAGCTTGAAGCCTTCACTCACCTACACACACACAGGATTTCTAGAGTGGAGGTATCCAGGTGTTAGATTTCGGAACAAAAAACACAATAAATCTATGCACTTGTTAAAAGCAATGGGCAGCTCTAGCCTGTCCCTCCATCACGCATATCTCCCTTCATCACACCACTGCCCCCTCCTCTGCATCACACCACTGCCCCCCCTCCTCTGCATTACACTGTCCTCTCTCTGCATCACAGCACTGCCCCCCCACTCTGCATCACACCATTGTCCCCTCTCTGCATCATACCACTGATTCCCCCTTCTGCATCACAACACTGCCCCCCCTTTGCATCACATCTCTGCATCACACCACTGCCCCCTGTGCATCACACCACTGCCCCCCTGTGCATCACACCACTGCCCCCCCCTCTGCATCACACTACTGCCCCCTGTGCATCACACCACTGCCCCCCTGTGCATCACACCAGTGACCCCCATCTGCATCACACCGGTGCCCCCCATCTGCATCACACCACTGCATCCCCCCTCTGCATCATACCATGGCTTTCCCCTCTACATCATCACACTGCATCTCCACCTCTGCATCACACCAATGCCCTCCCTGTGCATCACACTACTGATCCCCCTGTGCATCACACCACTGACCCCCTCTGCATTACACTGCCCCCCTAAATCACAATGTCCCGCCTCCCCGCAGCAAAAAGCCCCTCTCCTCTGTACACTATTCTTTCCTTACGTTAAAACTTATCTTCGGGCTACTGCTCCTCTCTGCCGGGCTCCTCACTGACACTGTCAGGATGTGATGATGACATCACGCACAACAGCCAGTGAGGAGAGGGGAGGAGGGGAGGGGAAGAGGGAGTGACAGTGTGGAGGAGGGGGAGTGGCAGCTCCTGGCACACATAATCAGGAATAAGATCCCAGCACCCCAAGCTGCAGCCTGATCAGCCTATTGGTTAATCAGGCCCTATCAGATCCTAGCTATCATTTATCTAATACATTCTAAAATATGATAGCTAGAATCTGATTGGTTGCAGTTGGGCATTATACTGTAGATATACACCATATTATTATTTTCCATGCTTATATCTTTCTAAACTGCCTAACGGCTGATTCCCCCTCCCCCCCCTCTTGCTACCCACCAATTTTTGCTTGAAATAAAAACATGAGATTTGTTTGGTGACAAAGAGGTCACAGCTTTATTTTACAATCAAGCTCTTGAAAGGTGGCAAAGAAAACAGTAGTGCATCCATCAACTCTATAACCGTAATTATCACAACCAGTAAGAGGGGGCCCTCAATGCCCCCTGGCACCTCCCGGCCTTGGGATCCCCCCCCTTTACTCTGGCTTTGTTCAAGACCCCCCCCCCCCCCGATAAGGCTGGTATTGAGCATTTCAACCACACATTCGAAGGGGGGTATCCCCACAGCAGATGTGGAGCTTTAGAGTATGAGTAATTATGGGGGTTACCTGTGTCGAGTCCCAACTAATAAATTGTCTATAATAGCTGGTGAAACTAAGAATGTGTTGGGTGACATTTAGATCAGTACGTTGAGGCCAATTAAGAACTGCTTGAACCTTTTCTGAATTCATTTATAACCCTGAACCTGAAACAATATATCCTAGAAAAAGGCTTTTGATCTTGCTCAAAAAGTGATTATGTTTGCGAAGACGTGGAAATGCTTTCACCACATGAGACCGGTGCATAATGAGATCTTTGGATAAAATTAAAATGTTGCCTAATTATAACGCTACATATTGGGGACCTGATTCATATATAGTGCAATATAGATGCAACTTGTGATTTTCAAACACGCACGTAACTTGGGTGTAACTTGGACAAACATAGGCCTGTATTCAACTACATATGTACCTAAGTACTATGTTCGGAGTTGAACATGGTAGTGAGTTCCATGATGTACAATCACATGTATATGATATTGTGTTTATTTGCCCTTCTATTAATTTGGGAGCAATTGGACCTTTTGTACTACATCCCTCTTTACTCATAATTCACCGAAGAATGCACATGCGTACATTTCGCCGGGCTAGTCCACGTTTGGTCTCCACTTTTCAGAACCCACCAATTCTACCTGAGGAGCCCATGCAGATCGGGCATTCGCGTCTAACTGTGGAGGAGTGGGAACGAATGTTTAAAAACCATCTATGCCCCAAGAGACCGGGGAAATGCCAGATCCTAGTCGGTGCCGGGAAAGCCGGTCTAGGACTGAGTACATCTTCCCCTTATTCCCCAGACAAGATGGACTTTTTGATGCCCATCATCATCCATGCTTCCCAGGGTCTGGTCTCCCTTAGGGCCTTCGTGGATTCAGGGGCAGCTGGAAACTTTATTTCTGCATCCTTAGCAGCTAACCTTCATCTCCCCGTGGAATCATTATTGCAACCCTTGGTTCTGACAGCGGTGGATGGTAACAGAGTGGCCAATGGATCTATCTCTCAGGCCACCCGGCCAATCCGACTGCAAGTTGGTCTCCTCCATTTTGAATGGATCTCGTTTCTAGTCCTTCCACAGACTGTTATTCCGGTAATATAAGGACTACCCTGGTTAAGGGACCATTCACCCCAATTTGATTGACATCATGCTCAGGTTACTTCCTGGGGTCCGCTCTGCGCTGATCGATGCCTCAATAACCTACCTATTAGATGTCACGCTCTCAGACACAGTCTTGGGTTGCCATCTAAATCCGCTGCCTTCGTGGATGTCTTCAGTAAGACTGCCGCTGAGACTCTTCCACCCCACCGTCCTTGTGATTGTTCCATTGAACTTATTCCTGGAGAAAGGATTCCTCATGGCAGAACATACTCTCTGTCCCTCCCTGAGACTCGAGCCATGACCGAGTATGTATCTGAAAACCTCGAACGAGGATTTATTAGAAAATCTTCCTCACCTGCCGGTGCAGGATTTTTTTTTGTAAAGAAGAAGGATGGTTCTCTAAGACCATGCATCGACTACAGACTACTCAATGTCATTACCGTGAAGAACAGGTACCCCATACCCCTGGTTTCCGAGTTATTCGATCGGATCAAAGGTGCCACAATATTCACCAAACTAGACCTCAGGGGCGCCTATAATTTGATTAGGATTCGTGAGGGCGATGAATGGAAGACCGCTTTTAACACTCGGGATGGCCACTATGAATGCCTGGTGATGACTTTTGGCCTATGCAATGCCCCAGCGGTCTTCCAGGAGTTCATTAACGACATCTTCCGAGACCTACTCTATCTCTCAGTTGTTGTCTATCTGGATGACATACTTATATTCTCCAGAGACTTAGAATCCCATAGAGGTCACGTCAAGGAGGTTCTCTCTCGACTACGTTCCAACCACCTTTACTGCAAACTGGAGAAGTGTGTCTTTGAAGCCTCTCAGGTCCACTTCCTGGGATATATTGTGTCCGGTGCTGGTCTTTCCATGGATCCTGGGAAAGTGGCTGTCATTCTCAATTGGCCACAACCATTGGGCCTTAAGGCGATCCAACGCTTTATTGGTTTCGCCAATTATTATCGGAACTTTATCCAAGACTTTTCAACTCTCATTTCTCCCATTACTGCTCTCACCCGCAAGGGAGCAGCAAAATCATGGTCTTCCGAAGCCATCAGTGCCTTCCAGTCATTAAAAAGGGCGTTATCCTCCGCCCCTATTTTGCTACAACCTGACTTGTCTCGGCCTTTCTTTGTTGAAGTTGATGCATCCTCCATTGGTATAAGAGCCATTCTTTCACAGAAAGATTCCGATGGAAAGCTTAAACTATGGTATCGGGGATAAAGAGTTATTGGCCATCAAAACAGCACTAGAGGAGTGGAGACATTTGCTAGAGGGGGCTGAGCATCCTGTTACTGTCTACACGGACCATAAGAACTTAACGTACTTGCAAACAGCTCAGTGTCTGAACCCACATCAGGCCCGCTGGTCTTTGTTTTTTGCCCGTTTTAATCTCATTTTGAACTTTCGACCTGGGGTTAAGAATATGAGGGCGGATGCTCTCTCCCGGTCATTTGATGATAAAGATCTTCAACCCGCCCCCACCCCCAGAACCATCTTGGATCCTACTACCATTGTGGTCCTCACCAGAACTTCAACCAAGGTTCCTCCTCCTGGTCCCTCCTTTCTCACTTCCAGGCTTTGGCCTAAGGCTCTCAAGTGGGCCCATGATTCTCTGTTTGCTGGGCATACGGGTGTCAAGAAGACCTTCTCGTTGATTTCTAGGCATTATTGGTGGCCCCCTATCCGGGCGGACGTTAAGGCCTATGTTGCCGCTTGTGGAATCTGTGCCAGACACAAGACACCTAGGCAGTCTCCTGCAGGACCCTTGGTACCTCTTCCTATTCCAGAGAGACCATGGACTAGTATTTCTATGGATTTTGTCACCGATTTACCAGCTAGCCATAGATTCAATATTATCTGGGTGGTAGTGGATAGATTTTCCAAGTTGGCACATTTCATACCTCTCAAGGGACTTCCTTCGGCTTCTATCCTTGCTAACCTCTTCATCAAGGAGATTTTCCGTCTTCACGGCTGTCCCCAGGATATTATCTCGGATACAGTTTGTGTCCAAGTTCTGGAGATCATTCTGCAAAGAGTTGGGGGTCAATCTAAAGTTTTCCTCAGGGTACCACCCTCAAACCAACGGCCAAACAGAAAGGGTCAACCAAGACTTGGAACAATTTCTCAGGACCTACTCTTCGGTTATTCAGGCTGAAAGGAGTCGTTTCTTGTGTTGGGCAGAATTTGCTCATAATAACCAGGTGCATGTATCTACTGGTTCGTCTCCATTTTTTCTTACCTATGGGTTTCACCCTCTCCTTCCTGAACTTTTCCAACCTGGTTCAGCGCTTCCGGCCGTGCAGAATCTCATTCAGGACTTTTCTCAAATATGGTCTCAGGCGAAGTCCAAATTATTGGAATCCTCCCGACGCTACAAAGCTAGCGCCGATCATCGCCGTACACTAGTCCCCAGTCTTCGAGTTGGGGACAAAGTGTGGTTATCCACAAGGAATTTAAGACTTCGAGTTCCCGCCATGAAGCTCGCACCCCGTTATATCGGACCTTTTCAAATAACTCAAGTTATAAATCCCGTGACATTCAAACTCCTTCTTCCTCCATCACTCAAGATTCACAATGTGTTTCATATTGCTCTACTTAAACCCCTCATTCTCAACAGATTTGTCAAGAGAACCCCACCCCCGGTCCCAGTAAAGGCTGATCATGGGGAGGAATATGAGATCAATCAGATTCTGGATTTCCGGATCTCCAGGGGTCGCCACCAATATCTTGTTGACTGGAGGGGTTATGGCCCAGAGGAGAGATCTTGGTTCGATGTACAAGAGATACATGCCCCTCGCTTATTGGCCAAATTCAAGAAGGAGAGAGAGGCGACCTTGCAAGCCCTGAAAAAGAAGAAAGGGGAGAGTACTGTCAGTCGCCGGCTCCGCACTGACACTTGTTGCAGGAGACGGATGCCTGCACCTTCCAAGCAACCACATCCTGTTGCCTAGCAGCGGGACGCTATCTCTGCTCACCTGTCTGCAGCCAGCATGTCTTACCGCCAAAATCTCCCTAACCCTATCAGGAGGCACCTTAGGGTATATAAGGCAGCCTCCGACACATGTCTAGTGCCAGAGTATTTGGTCTTCAGCCTTGCTCCAGCGTTTGTTCCTGTGTTGCTGTTTTGGATTCTGACCCCGGCTTGTTCCTGACTTCTCCTTGGTTCCTGATTCTGACTTAGACTGATATTTGGTATTGACCCGGCTTCCTGACCATTCTCCTGCTTCTGATTTGACTATATCCGTTCCTCTGGTTTTGACCCGGCTTGCTGACTACTCTTCTATCCTGCATCCTGGTGGGCTCTCACCGCTGCCTCAATTGTTACCTCGCCAGCTGACTGATACTGAGGGCCGCGACCTGCACGTCCCTTGCAGCGTAGTCCATATCTCCTTGCGGGGGTTCCTGGTGAAAACCAGGGGCGTGTTAGACTCCGCCCCTCAGTACTCAGTAGCGCCAACTGCTGGCAGGTGTCATCAATTCCACCTAGTGATTCTGACACAGTGACATTATACTGTGCCGTAGCTCACCCAGAAACAGGAGAGGTGGCAGTTTTCAGTGCTGAAAGACACATTCTAGGACTGGCAGTGTAATTAAAAGTTTCCAGTGACATTCTACTGTGCCATAGCTCAGCCAGAAACAGGAGAGATGGCAGTGTTCAGTGCTGAAAGCAAAATTGTAATAATAGGGCTGGCAGTGTAAATAAAAGTCTCCAGTGACATTCTACTGTGTCATAGCTCACCCAGAAATAGGAGAGGTGGCATTTTTCAGTGCTGAAACTAAAATTGTAATAATAGGGCTGGCAGTGTTTTTAAAAGTCTCCTGTGACATTCTACTGTGCCATAGCTCATACAGAAACAGGATGGATGGCAGCATCCTTGTCACTCTCCAGTAACAATGCTCTGTGCTATTGCTCATACAGAAACAGGAGGGGTGGCAGTGTTCTTGTCACTCTCCAGTCTTCAGTCAAATTGTTCTTGTCACTCTCCAGTCTTAGTGCTGTTGGTCACACAGAAACAAGGGTAGCAGTGTACTAGTCACTCTCCAATCTTCAGTCACATTGTTCTTGTCACTCTCAAGTCTCAGTGATGATGATTCCTCTACGGCATGTGCTACAGCCTACGTTCAAGTGCACAGTGGTTTTAAGTCAGGGAAACAAAAATGTAGAAAAAGCTTGTACTTTTTAAAGAAAAAAAACACCTGAGGATGATGACAATGTAGATTGCAGGTGTGCTTGGTTTGTTAAACCGTACATGTCCTTTTCAATAACTTACATAAGGGTGGGTGGGAGGGCCTAAGGACATTCCATCTTGCACCACTTCTCTTTTTTTTTCTGTCACTGTTGTGTGGCAATGTTTCCTAGATGTCCTTTGAACTGCCATGTGTTTGTGCTTGCTGCAGTCTTGAAAGTGTCCGAAACTGTCCAAAAGTGTATGAAAATAATATTGTGACTTGTGAGGTGGTCAAAATTGACTGGAAATGACTGGAATTTAGTGTTATTGAGGATAATAATAATGTAGGAACAAAAAAAAGAGCAAAATGATGTGATTTTAGCATATTTTAGCAATTGTTCAAAAAAATACAGATCCAAAACCACAGCCACAACACACGAGGGCGGTTTTACCAAAATCAAAGCACGAAGTTAACCCTGGTCCAAAATGAAAAACAATAACACGGGGGGGGTCAGTGAGCATCTCTAGTTTTCTGTGATGATCCCATGGAGAATAACCAAGTTATAAATAAATGCATATGTAAAATTGCTATCAATCCAAAAATATGAAGTTTGCACTTTATGCTTACTGTCAAATCATTTGATGTAATTGTTTCTCTAAATGATCCCATATATACACACCTCATAACATGTGAAAGTACTAACTACTGATATGATGCAAAAACTTGGATGTTATTGATAAAACTATACATGATTATGATGTGTGTTTTTTTTCTTCCAGTATGTTAGATGTAGATGCCGAGTAGTCAAGTGATGTGGAATAGGACCTATTTACCCTCCTGCCACTGGGGGACCTTTTGCTTGGGGTTGTTTGGGGACCGGAGCCAGCTACTATCAAGCAACACAGGGAGGGCGCAAATCAAAATTATTTTTGCGTGTTTCACTTGTGTATGCCACTATTTTACGTGTTTGTTCCACTAAACGCACTGTTTATAAAAAAAAATGTTCCCTTGGCTATTTGTCCATTTATTGAAAGCATTACATTTTAAGAAAACCCAAAAGGTACTTACATGTCAAGTAAGATGAAATGCCTTGAAGGTTGAATAATGTTGTGAATCTGCAGGACTAGACCAACGCTATGTTGGTCCTAGTCCTCCTGGCCTCATCCACCCATGGAACCTCACTCCAGATGGCAATATTGTGAACAATTACCTTGTGCATTGCAGATTTTGGCGTCCCCCTTGAAATAACACATTATATACAAAGCCTACTAACAGCTAACAAAACGTGGTCCATCTTAATATTTCAACTTTTCTAATATTCTGTATAAAAAAAAGATAATGCATGCAAGTAAACTGTAGCACATAAGCATCACACTCCTAACATTTTAAAGCATAATAACACATTGCCAATGTATGGTGTATTTTTTAATTCTCACAATGAATGACATTTTTAAAAGAGCCAATTAAAAATATCTTGACATGCTAACGTATGCAATGCTTCTGAAATAAAATACCTTTGATGCTACTGAGGCTCACATATGAAAGTTCCACCTACTTCTTTTAAATAAGTACTCAGCTGTTTTTTGTTTGTAATTTTTTGGGGAAACAAAATGGCACAATCGCATCCGCCTGCCGTGATCTTATAATGTTCTTTGCTGAGATGAGTGGTATCAGGTGTGCAGGTAAAATTGCCAATCATTCCATTAGATTGCGAGAGTGAATGTCATGTTTAGTCATTACTATCTTCTGTCAGTTACACCTGCCCTAGAGCAGGTGAAATTTGTCTGAAAACAATCATGTTTTTGCTTGTGGCTTAACTTGAATTGCCGGCATCTGCTTGGCAACTAACTGTGCATAGCAAACATTCATCCACCCCTTCCCTCACCTATTCTGCCCTTCAAGTTATAGGCAGTAGTAAGTGTCATTTGTGTTCAATGAATTTGAATTGCATACAATTGTGTTTGTTGGAGTAAAGTCCATTTCTGAGTATGCACAGTGCAATTTCACACAAATATGGCATGCTACAGGACTTACGTCCGCAGGTGAATCAGGCCTTGATAGATTAAGTTTTAGAATATCTCATTGGTTAAACTTTGGAACCCTGCAGGAGCCTTGCACAACTCAAGCATCGTTGCCAGATATTCATAGTTACCAGTTGTTAAAAAAAGGTTTCAATTCATCTCATTGACAAATACAAATGAGATTATAGGCCCCACAGAGATCTAACTTGGTGAAGACAATAGCTGCTTTGAACCAATAGCTCAGGGGGAAGAGGATAATGATTTTTGATAGCTATCAAATTCAGTCCATAATAATCAATATATGGGCGGAGGCTCCCTTTTTTTTTTTTATTTTTTTTTTTAACAAAAATGATGCCTGCTTCTCTGGGGGAAGAGGAAGGCCTAAAGAAAAATTATGGGGAAGCAGCTCAAACTGAATAGAGTACTGGTTTAGGGTCACCATCTTACTGAGCATGAGAAGGAATCCACAGATTGGAAGGAAGTATGGAAGCCACTGAAGTGACAGAAAGATTAGGAACACCTGAAGGAGATGTTGGATTACCCAGTGTATTCTGAATGGCGTTCTGTCCCAGGAATTTCTCTGCACTTCTTTACAACCTGAAATGAAGCAGAGCAATCCATTACATATCTGCTAAAAATAGAGAAGACAAAGTGCTATTGCATAATGTAACTGTGTGCTATACTGTCCTGTGGAAGCCTTGGCTGGGCACTGGTCCCATGTTGCAGTCCGTGTCAGTAATTTGAGCAAAGTCAAACTGTAAATCTCAAGTGGTAACTCTGGTGATAAACAGCTCCTACACATACCAATATGATTGTCCTGTTGACAGGGCATTAAGAAAGAGTTGTCCATCCATTTGTGTCTGGCAATAAAATCAAGTATGTGTGTATGTGTGTGTGTCTGACCAGTAAGTGCTGTGCATATGGGTGACAGTTGTCCACCATATTGTTGTTCTGGGCTATCTGGTCTGACTGCTCAATTCACTCATTCCAGACATGGGTGCTCACAGTCCAATAAAAACCGTGTGTGTGTATGTGTGTGTTTGAGACCAGTAAGTGCTGTGCATGTGGGTGACAGTAATACATCATATTGCTGTACTGGTCTATCTGGTCTGACTGCTCAATTCACTCTTTCACCTCAGACATCTATTTTTAGAACTAACACACCTATACCTTTCATTATTGAACTTCCTTGTTTCCCTGCCAGGTAATCTCAATAAGAAGGTTGTGCCTCAGATTGCTGACATTCACTTTACTGTCAGAGGAAAAAGAGAATAGAAAATCTACTTACAATACACATGTTATCAGTGAGGGACTATCTGCACTATGGATTGGAGATCAATATACTTTTGGTTTGGCGAAACGTTTAATGGTATTATAAGTATCAAAGACATTAATTGTGACAGCAGTATCTGACAGCTATGAATGGAGAACTATATTGCCTTTAATGCTGTCAAGAGTAGAGAGCATACATCACATAGCTACAGCATTTAATTTTTCATCTGAGTGAGGAATCATCCATGAATTAAAAGACTGATATGCTTCTGAGATAAGTGTTAAGTACAATTATACATTTTTAATTCTGGGAGAAGACCAGCATTCTTTTGAAAGTAACCAGTGAAGGAGGATCTCTAGTGGTGGCGGACAGCTATTTTCATCATGTTAGATAGAAGCCTTGACCTTCCATTCATTCAGGTCTGATATTAAGAAGGATTATAATTATGTTATATTTTATACTTTTATATTGCCAATTGGCGAGTGTATTGTGTAGGCCTCCACAAAACATATTTGACATTGAATACTGCCTGACAAGATTTGATAAGTGTAGATAATGTGAGATATGTAATTTTGTATTTACCAACTGTATGACATTATTTCAATAATTTTTGACTAGAACATTATTATTTTCTGAAGAAATAATCATAGAGGTGTCTGCTGTTACCTAACAGCAGTATGACTGCTTAGTATAACATTTCAGATAAGAGTGAAGCTTAGGTTGTACCAGTATGTGACATAGGAGAGATAACATGCTAGACAACAGATCATTGCACATTTGTTGAAATTTATTTTCCCTATTGCCACAGTCTCTGTAGCACAAGCCTGGATAGCACTTGCAGCATTTGGGACAAGAATAAGAAACTTGTAAAAGCTACTCAATTAATTAGAGTTTACCAATGACCTGTAAAGACATATATGCTAGTGTAATTTATGTACAAGTAAATAAAAAAAATAGCCCATGATTTATTATCTGATATAAATATTGATGCTGAAAAAGGGGCTGCATTAAGAATAGCGAGTTAAGTAGATATCTCGTCTATTATTGTAAAAACAATATCTATGCATTTATATTGAGGAATAATATGAAAAAGACTTTATGTTGTATGAACTTATACTGATCATAAATTTAAACAGAGTACCTTTTTCTTTTCTTCATTTTTATTTTTGTTCAGTATATATAGGTTATTGTGGGTACTGAAGCAATGGGAAGAAAATAGCTTACTGTGTAAAGAATATTTTGTTAGAACGGTGGCTGAATAAGTCTGTTCCTTAGTTCATATTTGCTACACCAGATTACTAATGTTCAAAAGCTGTATACAAGCATTTGCCTCTTTAGGAAGAATGATATACATTGTATAATCCAATCATCTCAATAAATAACAGACAGTTGTCTATAACAGACAAATATATATTCTAAAATATAATACAAGAGCCTACAAGCAGAAATATATATATTATTACACAAGGCTGTGATGGTCATTTATGAAACAGTGATTTGGGGGAAGTATTGTGATGCCACTAAAGTGTACTGTATTTGTGGATTGTGGGCCTGATTCAAATCCAAACACAACTTGTACACAACTCGTTTACAAACTATTCAAATACAGGTGTATCTGAGGAATATGTTCTGATGCAAATATGTTAGCAACTCAGTTAAGAGACGTAAATCGTACATAATCATAATTGCTGGGGGGGGGAGGGGGTTAAGTTCGGATTGTTTTTGTAGAAATTGCACTTTTTTTCACTACATGGGTGTTTACTCCTAATTCAAAAGCATGCATTTCCTTTATTACCCTTTTTGACTTTAGTCATAAACATTGATGTTTCCTTACGATTAAATAATAGCCATTTCACTGCATTACCTCACCAATCTGCACTATTCCATACTAACAATAACCCCTTTATCACATCATTTACTGTCAAATATGTCTCATTATTACACATTTGCTTTCAAGATCACACACAAAGGTTTTGTTTAACTTCAAACATATATATAGCAAGAGTCTAAACAAAAAAATAGTAACAGTATTGAAAAAGAAACAGATTGTAAATATTTTTTATTAATTCAATATAAGACAAGTTTTTATTTTAGTTTTTTCTTCTTGCTAATGACAATTTTCAGGGGTTGGGGGGTGTTGGTTCTGCATCTGCAAGAATATGCATTAAAATACTACATCTAAACATCACAACATTATTACATTTTATAAACATATCTTTGATATATGGGTGTAGATTGGTCCCACATTTTTCTACCTCTACACAATTCAGAGGTGCTACATTAATATAAATTATCCTAAATATTCACCTTATTGGTAACACAGTACAAGTCAGAAGACTGCATTTTGAAAGCACATGCAGATTTATTGTAGTGAGGTTGGTTTAATTAAGGGCAAACAGTTATTAGGCCCATTAAGTCATACATATGCATAATAGCAATCTTTGCCTAAGCCTAGGCAAATATGGATTTAAGAAATTATTTGTGAGGCCTATACTTTTCTGCAGAAACCACACGATAGATAGATAGATAGATAGATAGATAAATAGATAGATAGATAGATATAAATAGAACACCAAACATTAGTATTTTTACAATTTTGTAGGGGATGCTCACCCAGAACAATAGCCATGTATATAGTGGCAAAAGAAAAATAATGTTCTAATAATGGGGGGACTTCCTTACATACCAGTATGTAGACTCCTCCTTAATCTTGTCTTATTGATATATATGCACACATTTTTTAAAATAATATTTTTTAAATTTCACATGTTTAAAATGATTAAGTGTGGAAATGCTTTATTGGTATTGCGAAATATATGGTAAAATAAGTAAGTTAGATAAGAAAAGTGAAAATAGATTAAAATCTGGGGAAAAGAAGATTTGTTATCCCCCCATTCAGGGCCGGACTGGGACTAAAAATCAGCCCTGGCATTTAAAGCACACAGGCCCACGTGTTGTGGGCTCCATGCACTATATTGTTGCACACTGATGCTGGCGCAGTGCGCGTTGTTGGTGCTGTACAATATGATGTAGTATGAGTGTGTGTGGGGGGGGGTATTTATTTCTCCTAATGACCCTCAACATTACATTGTTAGCACCCCAATTACATCAATAAATACCATGACAATACATGATTAGTACCCAAATTACAGCAATAAATAACCCCCACACACACTCATACTACATCAATCACCCCCACATTACAGCAACCAGCATTACCCCCACATTACAGCAACCGGCATTACCCCCCACATTACAGCAACCAGCATCATCCCCTACATTACAGCGTCCGGCATCACCTCCCACATTATAGCAATACCCTCTCCTACTTATTAGCAATACTAAGCCCCAAACACACTACAACATTGCCACTACTACGTCACCCCATACTACAGAAATATATTTTTTGTACTACAGTAACTGGATATGCGTCTTTTCTAGCCCTTTTAAATAACACAGTATATAAATTAAGGGGGATATTGGAGGTGGGTGAGAGATAATTGGATGTGATCCATCAGTTTGATTAGATAGGAAACATTTAGATTATTTACCTAGAGACGTCTACCCCCTTGACTCACAGGCAGGGCCGACAAGAGGAATTTTGGGCCCCGGTACAGCAACTTTTTTGGAGTGCTATGTCATCTAAAACTACAATAAGCAGTATCAGTTTATTGTATGCGGGTTAAATTTGCATGACTAAACCAAAATCAAAAAGCTACAAGTGGTTTAAAAACTTATGCACATGTACAGTTCCTCCATCTTCAGATTTATTGCCTCTTCAGAGGACAATCTCCTGACCAGCAGGTCTTTGCACCGCTGTAGACTTGTGTCCGCCGGAAACAGAGACACAACATACGCTTTAAACCGAGGATCGAGCACGGTGGCCAGAATGTATTTCTCTGACTTTAAAAGACTGACCACCCTCGGATCCTGGCAAAGCGTACGAAGGGCTTCATCCACAAGAGCTACATGCTTGGTGGAATCGCAATGGTTTACCAGCTCCTCCCTCACTTTCTCCAGCTGCTTCTGCAAAAGCTTGACCTGACTCAAGCTGGCAGTGTCGGAACTGACTTCTCGTGTGGCAAGTTCAAATGGCTGCAGAACCTTGCACAACACGGAAATCATTCTCCAGTGCGCTTGACTCAGGCGCATCCCCACTCCTTTTCCTATGTCGTAGGTGGCTGTGTAGGCTTGAATGGCCTTTTGATGCTCCTCCATCCTCTGCAGCATATAGAGGGTGGAGTTCTAGCACGTCACTACCTTTTGTTAATTTAGATTGCAAGGCTTGTAAATACTTTGAAGATAAAAAAAAGCAGGCTGCACAGACTGTGGAGCTAGAAAGTGAAATTAAATGGACCACGTTACTTTGGTGGCTATCTATGCCCCCCCGCCCTACACTTGTAGTTGAATATAAAAAAAGCAGCCTGCATAGACTGTAGAACTAGAAATTCAAATATACAAAGAAATGGACAAAGGCAGTTTGGTATCTGTCTGCATCAGATCCCCTCTCCACTAGGAGTAAAACAGAAAACTATTCAGCCGTTATATAATCTAGAATATAAATAGAAATTGAGAAAGGCAATTTGGTATCTGTCTGCATCATAATCATCAACATCCTCCTCAGCGCCAGCTACATCAATATCCTCCTCCCGGTGTACAACATTCACACCTTCATTAGCCAAATCTGTAACTGGACTGTGGGTGATCCTTCCAGCATATGCAGAGGGCGTGCTGCAAATGGTGGAAGGAGCCACCTCTTCCCGTACAGTGATGGGAAGGTCAGGCTTCGCAACCACCAACACCCTTGGACTCGCCTTAGGGATTTGTGATAATTTCTCTTTAGAAGGCAGAGTTGTTTGCTGTGTTGTTGCTGACAGCATAACTCTCTTAAATTTTTTGTAGGGGGGGGGGAGGAGGGCTTAGTTCCTTGGGTGAAGCTGAACCACTAGTCATGAACACAGGCCAGGGCCTAATGCGTTCCTTGCCACTGCGTGTCGTAAATGGCATATTGGCAACTTTTACGTTTCTCCTCAGATGATTTTAAGTTTCTCTTTTTGCTACTTTTACTGAACTTGGGCTTTTTGGATTTTACATGCCCTGTACTAGGAGATTGGGCATCGGGCTTGCCAGACGACGTTGATGGCATTTCATCGTCTATGTCATGACTAGTGGCAGCAGCTTCAGCATTAGGAGAAAGTGGGTCTTGATCTTTCCCTACTTTATCCTCCAAATTTTTGTTCTGCATTATATGTAGCACAAGAGAGTGTACCCCGAAGCCACACACACTCGGCAAAGCCTTTAAAAATTATATGCGGCACAGGAGAGTACCACTGGACTGGAGTTATACAGCAGTACCACTGGACTTATACTGCAGAATGAGTGAAATTTGTAATATGGCAGTAACAACAATGGACTTATACTGCTGAATCAGTGAACTTTGTAATATAGCAGTACCACTGGACTTATACTGCAGAATGAGTGAACTTTGTAATATTGCAGTACCACTGGACTTATACTGCAGAATGAGTGAACTTTGTAATATAGCAGCACCACTAGACTTATACTGCTGAATCAATGAACTTTGTAATATAGCAGTACCAATGGACTTATACTGCAGGATTGGTTTTGGGATATTTTTTTTTTTATAATTACTTTTTTTGTAATTTTTTATAATTTGGGAATAATGGGGAAATAACTATGCCCTTAGATGGACAGAGCACAGGACACAGCACCACTGGACTGAACAGGACACAGCACTGGACCCAGCAGCACCACTGAACTCAGAAGGACAGAGCACAGGACACAGCACCACTGGACTGAGCAGAACACACAGCACAGCACAGAACTGAACAGCACAAGAGACAGAGGACCACCTAACACACCCTCCCTCTACCCTGATCAATGCCCGAGTGAAGATGGCGGCGACTAGCGGGGAATTTATAGGATCCGAGTATCGCGAGATCCGACAGCGGGATTATGACTCAGAGCCTCGGTTTCAGTTTTGCAATTGGCGGGAATACCCGGATCTGTCTCGGATCCGCAACGTTCGGGTGGGCTCGGATTTCAGAAATCCGAGTGCGCTCATCTCTAGTTCTAACCCCTTATGTATGTTGCTGCAGAAGCCTTGTGGTGAATAATAAATAAAAGGTGATAATAGTAATAAAATGCATTTACTTACTAGCTGCAACTATTTATATTTCACTTGGACATTATGTTTATTAGTATATAGTTCCAAAAAGTGATTATTTAGAATACAATAAAATAACATTATGACCACGTTTAATACACATCATGATTGTAATCCATAGATTGTAAGCTTGCGAGCAGGGCCTTCTCACCTATTTGTCTGTTTTACCCAGTTTGTTTATTAGTTTATTACGTTTGTCCCCAATTGTAAAGCGCTACGGAATATGTTGGCGCTATATAAATAAATGATGATGATGATGATGATGATGGGGGTTGTAGAAGCTACAGCTCCACCTACACATTCCCGATAATGTACTTTTGCACCTGCTCAGCAGTGATGTGTCACTGACCATTGTATTTGCAAAAATGATGTGTATGCCTTGTGGTGGTTGTTGTTGAGCTTTATAATCATTTGTATCCTTCATGCACTACAAGTACCATTATATTTTTAGAGTTGGATATAGTATTATTTTTGCATCGTAAATAATAAATCATAAATAAAAAATCCCCTACAATATATAGTAGTAACAGTGAAATTGAGTCCAGTATACATAATACATGGACTACTGACAAGTATATGTGTGATATTGGAAAATAATAGCGGGCAAATCCCTAAAAAAAAGTGTGGCAGTGGGAACTATGACGCTGCGCCATGCTGCTTTCAAGCTGCCATAACACCGAGTTCATTTTAAATGACGTAATAAAGTCGCTGCGCTTTGGTTTTTCTCATTCGGATTCGGCACAGCGATATTAAATGTTTGGGGTTTATTAATGCTGCTTTTTTTTTTTTTAAGACATGGTTCGGATTTATTCGTAAACGCTCGTGTCTGCCTGGATACCTCACGTCGGCTGTTTCCGGAAGCGCTCGGCTTTCACCCTCAGCCAGCTGCATCATGGCAGCTCCCGGGAGCCTCGGCGTGTAAGGGCTGGAGGACAGGAGAGGAAAGGGGGAAATGACCATGCATCGGCAGGTTCGGGGATAGCAGAGAGCGGTAAGAGCCGACTGGACTCAATACTGGGCTAGTTAATAAAGTATATGGACGTACTTAGGCAATTATGATTAGAGCGTAGAAAGTTACAACAGAGGGGGTCGAGAAGGGACGGCAACTAGTGGGTCTCTCTGCCAGCTCAGTCCAGGCCTGGCCAGGGCCGGATTAAGGGGGGGGCACAGGGGGCATGTGCCCCGGGCCCCCCTCTCTCAGGGGGCCCCCCGGACCAGCTGTGGCTCTTTTTGCTGCCCCCAAATGTCAGTCTACAGGGGGCAGCACAGGGTTCCGTTTTTAAGTGCTCTGTCGGCACTATAAGCACAGGTAAGCTTTTGCTTTTTTTTTTTTGAGTGTTCTGGGCTTCCTTAGCTGCGTGTAGATGACAGTGTGAGGAGGAGCAGAGAAGAGCTGCCCTGCCTGTCTGTGGGGGATAAGGTAAGTTAAGATCTGCTGTGTGTGTGACTTTGTGTGTGTGTGTGACTTTGTGTGTGTGTGTGACTGTGTGTGTGTGTGTGTGTGTGACTGTGTGTGTGTGTGTGTTTGTGTGACTGTGTGTGTGTGAGACTTTCTGTGTGTGTGACTGTGTGTATGAGACTTTCTGTGTGTGTGAAACTTTCTGTGTGTTTGTGTGTGTGTGTGACTGTGTCTGTGTGAGACTTTCTGTGTGTGTGACTGTGTGTATGAGACTTTCTGTGTGTGTGAAACTTTCTGTGTGTTTGTGTGTGTGTGTGACTGTGTCTGTGTGTGTTTCAGCCAGAGGAGGAGGTGATTATGAAAATGAAGGGGATAATTGTGGACAAGGAGGGGGTGATTTATGGACAAGGAGAGGGGGTGATTTATGGACAAGGAGAGGGGGTGATTTATGGACAAGGAGAGGGGGTGATTTATGGACAAGGAGAGGGGGTGATTTATGGACAAGGAGAGGGGATGATTTATGGACAAGGAGAGGGGGTGATTTATGGACAAGGAGAGGGGGTGATTTATGGACAAGGAGAGGGGGTGATTTATGGACAAGGAGGGGGTGATTTATGGACAAGGAGAGGGGATGATTTATGGACAAGGAGGGGGTGATTTATGGACAAGGAGAGGGGGTGATTTATGGACAAGGAGAGGGGGTGATTTATGGACAAGGAGAGGGGGTGATTTATGGACAAGGAGAGGGGGTGATTTATGGACAAGGAGAGGGGGTGATTTATGGACAAGGAGAGGGGGTGATTTATGGACAAGGAGAGGGGATGATTTATGGACAAGGAGAGGGGGTGATTTATGGACAAGGAGAGGGGGTGATTTATGGACAAGGAGAGGGGGTGATTTATGGACAAGGAGAGGGGATGATTTATGGACAAGGAGAGGGGGTGATTTATGGACAAGGAGAGGGGGTGATTTATGGACAAGGAGAGGGGGTGATTTATGGACAAGAAGGGGGTGATTTATGGACAAGGAGAGGGGGTGATTTATGGACAAGGAGAGGGGGTGATTTATGGACAAGGAGAGGGGGTGATTTATGGACAAGGAGGGGATGATTTATGGACAAGGAGAGGGGGTGATTTATGGACAAGGAGAGGGGGTGATTTATGGACAAGGAGAGGGGGTGATTTATGGACAAGAAGGGGGTGATTTATGGACAAGGAGAGGGGGTGATTTATGGACAAGGAGAGGGGATGATTTATGGACAAGGAGAGGGGGTGATTTATGGACAAGGGGAGGGGGTGATTTATGGACAAGGAGAGGGGGTGATTTATGGACAAGGAGAGGGGGTGATTTATGGACAAGGAGAGGGGGTGATTTATGGACAAGGAGAGGGGGTGATTTATGGACAAGGAGAGGGGGTGATTTATGGACAAGGAGGGGGTGATTTATGGACAAGGAGGGGGGGGGGTGATTTATGGACAAGGAGGGGGGGGTGATTCATGGACAAGGAGAGGGGGTGATTTATGGACAAGGAGAGGGGGTCATTTATGGACAAGGAGAGGGGGTGATTTATGGACAAGAAGGGGGTGATTTATGGACAAGGAGAGGGGGTGATTTATGGACAAGGAGGGGGTGATTTATGGACAAGGAGGGGGGGGGGGTTGATTTATGGACAAGGAGGGGGGGGTGATTTATGGACAAGGAGAGGGGGTGATTTATGGACAAGAAGGGGGTGATTTATGGACAAGGAGAGGGGGTGATTTATGGACAAGGAGAGGGGGTGATTTATGGACAAGGAGGGGGGGGGGTGATTTATGGACAAGGAGGGGGGGGGCGTGATTTATGGACAAGGAGAGGGGGTGATTTATGGACAAGGAGAGGGGGTGATTTATGGACAAGAAGGGGGTGATTTATGGACAAGGAGAGGGGGTGATTTATGGACAAGGAGGGGGTGATTTATGGACAAGGAGGGGGGGGTGATTTATGGACAAGGAGAGGGGGTGATTTATGGACAAGGAGAGGGGATGATTTATGGACAAGGAGAGGGGGTGATTTATGGACAAGGAGAGGGGGTGATTTATGGACAAGGAGAGGGGGTGATTTATGGACAAGGAGAGGGGGTGATTTATGGACAAGGAGAGGGGGTGATTTATGGACAAGGAGAGGGGGTGATTTATGGACAAGGAGAGGGGGTGATTTATGGACAAGGAGAGGGGGTGATTTATGGACAAGGAGGGGGTGATTTATGGACAAGGAGAGGGGGTGATTATACAAATAGAGGGGGTTGCAGAGTGACAACCCAGGAAGGGAAACCAACGCTGATGAGAAGGGGATTGAACATGCTAAGTAGGTGGGGAATGAGGAGTGAGAGGGAAGATAGAGGATTAAGATGAAGAAGAGGATTGAGGAGTGGGATGTTGGGGATATAAATGGAGAACAGAGAAGTACGATGTGCTCAGACCTAGATTGTCTATTCATTGTGGACCCTCTCTCCATGCCCCAGGGAAGTAGCATTTCTAAAAGTGGGCATTATGGGAAAAATGACAAAATTATGGCCACTCATTCTGTTAGCTCTCCTAAAGAGGACATACACTTACTTTATATGGAAACGTATAATGTACAAAATGTAATATGCCTCCATGCTAGCTCTGTTGCCTTGCAACAAATCAGGCCTGCTAGTGCTTAGCTGGACTAGGCTGTTAGGGATAACCAATATATACTTACATATAGTAAGGTTATTTTGTTAATTATTTGTGGAGTGATTGTGAGGTATTTAATGTGTGCTTGAGTTTGGGGAGAAGGAGTGCTATTTATTAAATGTGAATATGAATTATAAAATGTTGGCAATGGTTTTGAAAAATAGGTTTAATTATTACATGTAAATGCTATTCATTTACACCAGGCTGTTTGGTGGAGAGGGAAATAAGTTTATTAAATGTGTATGCTATTAATTTAATGTCGGGGCTGCTTGGGGAAAATAGTTCTATTATTAAAAGTGAATAGTATTAATTTAATTTAATTCCAAATTTGGGGCTGGTTGCAGGGAGGGAGGCCTAATTATTAAAGGTTGTGCTACTGATTTATTAACCGGACTCTTTGGGGACTCCTAAACTTTATGTACCTGTTTTTGTTTCAAAATAGGCCCCGACATTCCAGAATCTACACAAGCAGCAACTGAGCTTAAGACACCAGCAGCCACAGGGGGTGAAAGTGACAACAGCAGGTAGGAGAGAGCAGGGCCATCTTCCAACTGTTCTCAATATGGTGGGACTGTCCAGAATTTGGGTGACTGTCTCACTTAGTTAGGATTTGGTCTGACTACAAGGACAGTTGGGAGGTATGTCCTACTTCACACTGTTATTCTTGTGAAGGCAGAGTTGTGTGCATCTAACAGTAGTGCACATAGCATTGCCTGTTTATTTGTTTAAAATGAATATCATATTCGACAATATGGGGCCCCCCTGTCTTAAGTGCCCCGGGCCCCCCAGAACCTTAATCCAGCTCTGGGCCTGGCTACACGTGCACCGCTAGGACTGCTATGCATGTAAAAGAAACATGAAAAAAATCTGACGCATACATGCATATCATTCTCTAGCATTGTCAGGTACTACTTTTAGGTAAGTTTGCAAACAGAACTCGGGATTTTGTCTGCAGAGCCAGGAGTCGGACAACCATCTACAGCCAATGCATTTACTTGCAGTAAAATCATTCTGGTATTGGTCAGCCCACTGATTTAGTAAATGCACATTTCTGCTATACGTACAAAAATAATGTTAATAATTGTGCCCTAAATTAGCGATGGAGGATATCACTTGCCTGTAGAGCACTGCAATCCATTAAACAAAAAAAAAAACTTGCACAGGAACGCAGCAGCAGAAAATTAATCGACTAAAATGCCATACATTTGTTAAATCTGTTACAAATGTCTCTTGAGTAGCGCCCATCTCTAGTGTGAGTAGCCAAAGTTCCACCCGTTTCATACATGAATATCTCTTGTGCAGCCTGCTGAGTGCCTTTAATTTGAATCATTTTATGTGCAAATGGGTTTTATTAATGGAACCCCCTCCCCATTCCATCCTTTGCCGTTTTACAGTGCTAGCACCACAGAGGGAAAATGCAACAAGAAACATGGACATATATTCGCTTAAATTTATGTGCTCTGAAGTTTTCTTTTCACACACCTAGGCAATTCTGTGAGTATACAGTTGGTAATGCTGCAATGCACTGTGAGTTTAAAGCCTTGAGCCCATTTGGATTGAATTACAGTGTAATTCTGGCTGTGGTCTAAACGATGGCTAGAATCTGATTGGTTGCTATAGGCCAGGGTTTCCCAAACCCAGTCCTCAGGGCTCCCCAACATTGCAGGTTTTCCATATCTCCTTGCTGGAGCACAGGTGTATTCATTACTAACTGACACACTGTTACAGATCCACAGGTGGTACTAATTATGTCACATGTGATCCAGAAAACCTGCACTGTTGGGGAGCCCTGAGGACTGGGTTTGGGAAACCCTGGCCTATAGCAACCAATCAGATTCTAGCCATCGTTTAGCACGCACATTCTACAAAATGACAGCTAGAATGTGATTGGTTGCTATAGGCAACATCTCCACTTTTCCTTTTTTAGAGGTTTTCATAAATCTTCCCCTCAGTGGACCAGACTAGCAACCTGCATTTCATCTGTGATGGTAATACACACAGGTGCACATTCTGTAGATCTCTGTAACCACCGAGTCCAAGCTATGGTAAGAGGGGCTAATTAATTAAGAAACATAAATGGCGACACATGCTGTATTATGCGTTAAGTTGTACTGCACATGTCCAGGAACGGACTATGTACCAGTGAATACAAGAACATCCAATTCATCTTTGGGCACAAGAGAACACTTACTACAGGCTACGATGTCATGGGTGGAACGTGGAGGGGACTGGGCGTATGCACGTAGTCAGTGTACAGTAAGGGCGTGCCAAGCTCCAGCGCACGTAGCAGATTCTGTTTGAAGCTTTGGGTATCTCTAAGGTACGTGTTTTACTGTTGTATCACTTGCACCAGCTACAGGTGCAAGTGATACAGTGATAGTGATGACGGCTGTGTATACAGCTGGAACATGCGTCTGCAATCAGGAGTAACTGTTCAAGTGCATTTTATGTACAGTCGATATTAATAACCTCACGATTAATGTGTTGGATTGAAAAATTTTTTTTATACTTTTTAAATGTTTTTTCATTAACGACTATATTATTAACAAGTGACAATACTTGAATACTTTTCTCTGTGTGTGCTCCTGGGACTTTATATTACATGTATTGTACGTACCGTGCAGAGTGTTATTACTAGCTCCATATAGCAAGTGCTGTATATGCAGAGTTTACCTGTATTCAGCAAGAGAGGTTTCTTCCTACCCGCTTCTAGTTGAACACAGACGTGTACGTCCGATTTATGAGCATTTTTTTTAAAAAAGCACAAAGTGTTCTTTTCACGAGCCTTAATGAAGCAGGCCCAGATAGAGGATATGAAGAGAGGTATATCCCACTAACTGAGCTCGTTATGTCTTTACCACACATGGTCTTACATTTAAAAAGAAAAAAAATAAATTTTGAACCTGCCCCACATTAATGTAATGTGAGACATGGAATTGAATTAAAAGAAAATGAAAGCAGAAATAGGGACTGTATCTATTTGTAAATTGCCATTATTCTGTCACTAATTTTAGCCAGCCAGCTCTCTGCAAACTTTTGTCAAAATTAGTGAAAATTTGGACAGTTGTGAAAATATCATTAGAAAATAGACTGTAAATGAATGTTAATGCTATAAATAATAATATAGGAGCAAAAACAGCTCAAAATTACATCCTTTTCACAGTTTTTAATTAAATCCAGATTAAAAACCATGACCAAAACGTTTCAGGATTTTTGGGCAAAACCTGTAACAAAATCAAAACACGAAGACATTTTAGAACCAGAACCACATTCAAAACCAAAACACGGGGGTCAGTGCACATCTCTAATGTATATATGTATATAACAAATATATATATATATATATATATATATATATATATATATATATATAATATAAAAATATAAATGCAATGGATATTCTGAATCACACACCATCTCTGTCATTGTTGCTCAACAAACTCAATAAGTTTTTCACTACACAATTTAGAGCAACTGACCTCATAAGACAAATTTTCTAGCTCCAGTATTGCCTGTAAATTGATGGGAGCTTCTGGGAGCACCCTTGATGTACCATTAAACTTATGCTCCATTCCATTCTGCTCAAGCCTGGCATCAGCTCTCCATGCCTCTGCAGGCTACTCTATAATTACAGGCTGTTGCTCCTGATAGGAAACCACCTCCTCCTTTGGCACAGCACATCGGCAGGTGTTTTCTTTTCAGTCATAGCCCACAGTGTCAGGACTAGACTCCTTATCTACTCTGCCACATAAATGGGAAACTGACCACAACAGTTCTAACAACTTTCCATGCTTGCAACTTCTTGCTTGGGAACCAATTACTGGTTAAATATGTCTCTAGACCTTCAGGGAGAAAAAAATGCATCTTGTGGGGCAAACAAGTCAACATCACACTGCAGAAAGCATGCCCCCACATGCGAAGGTCCAGCTAACTTTTAGCAAGTTCAGTGTTGAATACCCATGTACTTCTTCAATTACACAACACTTCTTTCAGCCCTCTGAAGCTTACTGAGCAGTAAGCTGTTGGGTCTGGGATGTAAACCATTACTACAATTTGTCACAAATAAGAGCTTCAATTGGAACTCCCAGTACAGGAACAAAAATGTTTCTGCTCCACTTTCCCAGTTTCTCTGTACAAACTCCTACGTCCTCTTTCTTAGGGAAGTGTGGCCATTAGCCTTAATGCAGGTAAAATCACGTGTGTGAGTGATGGGTGTTTAGCCTATAGGGTTCTATTAATCTTTTATCCAATAAGACTCGGGAGGGGAGTGGTTTAGTTTTATATAGGTCAATGTGCTTCAGTAGATCTGTCTCTCTGCTTCCGGATTCCTCCCGCCCACCTGGCAGTATTAAGGTTTGGTCTTTTATTGTTTCTGTTTTTGGTGGGAGAGCAGTGCAGTCGGTAAGTTTGCATATGGTGCCTCGGTTATCTCATCATAGGTCACTACTCCCTCTTTTGGTTCGTGTTGTCATCACATGTGTTGGGTCCAGTGAGTGGGACTCTGTGCCGGTATGTTGAAGATTCTACTGGCGGTTATAAGGGGGTGTAGTCTTGCCGTTGGACAGATATTTCGCATTGGCCAATAGATAAGGTATGATCCTGGGTTGGTGGTACTACGGTCTGACCTTTCCAACGTTATTGGTTTTGTGTTTGCTGACTGCCCTGCTCTCGTCTGCCTTTTCAGCTCTTTAGGTTCAGTATTAAGTCATTTAATAAATCCTATTTTATTCCAATGTTAATTTGATGTCCGTGTCTTTATTGGTATTTCTTATGGTATTGTGGTGTAAACACTAAGAACTTCCACGCTGTGCATTTTATAGAAATCAAGATAATTTGCATGCTTCCTCAGGCCTCTACATTTGTTTATAAGTTTTGGTGGGGTTAACGCTACCTATTTGCCAGTACAACAGGCTCCTCACTTGCTCCAGCCTGTCTGAAATTTATCCTGGATTGGATGGGGACAACCTCTTCCTCACCACTGGCATGTACATTTTTGATAGGCTCTTCAATTGGTCCATCCTCCCTCTACCTTACTGCTGCTATTCACAATGGCAGAAAATAAATCTCAAAGTGGCGCACCTTATTCAATCCTTTGCACATTGTGGAAAATGGCAGTGGAGCGCACTATCCTCCAATTTGATCTGGGCTCTAACTTCTTGGGGGAGCAGATGCACCAGTCTCAGGACATTTAAACTGCCTCTGTTTGCTCCCCTGGATCCTAACAGGAGAGAGTCCCAATTGAATCTCTCTCTGCTGCTTCCCCCTAACAATAGAGAGAATAGGCTGACCACTGTCTCACATTTGGGGTATTTTCCTTAACTGCTCCCTTACATTTTTAGAGTCAAAGTGGCACTTCATCCTTTCAACACTCACTGCTGCTTGTCATAATCCTTGTTTATTTTTGAAAGTGAAAGTACCTTGTAACAATAAACACTAAAAGTTTTCACATTCTGAAAATAGCTCAGTCTCTTAATTATTTACTTGGTGGGGTATCAACCTCTAGGGAACTTTTGTGGCTATAGGTATGCTTGGAGATAGGCTGTGTCGGGTACACTGTCAATCTACCATGCATCATGCTTTGGAGATTCTCATATCTCTGCAATGCCGAGTCCCATATTCTACGCAATTTTGTAACCCCCTGTTCACTGGTTGTAAGGTGTAGGCACATTTACCTAGCCAACTATCTCTGCAACTCTTGTGGTTCAGCCACCAGGGTACTATTTCAGTCCTACCAATATCAACTTTTTGTGGATGAAAATGTGAATAGGTGCACCTGCACAGGCATGTTTTGCAACAGGATAAATGTTTGAAATATAGACACATACATAGTAACACAGTACAACCACTATGTGTTAAAGTAAAAGGTGCCAGATAATCACTCTTTCATCATCTAATACAATAAACACAATACGTTTTGCATAACGATTACATCTTGTATTCCACTCTTGGAACCATTAATAAATGGTTGTACATAATACAGTTAACAGCAAGAGCTTGCATTCTATCTCTCTCTCTCTGAGGACATTTTCTCTGTCTCTCAGTTAATTCCTACCTCCCAAGCTGATTTGATAGTCTGAGTTTTATTAGTGCAGGTATATATATGGAGCTAAAGCAAATGGGTTTGAAGATGAGATAAGCTAAAAAACCTGTGGGTTTGCTGTCTGGTCGCAGTATAAAAACGTAACCATATTCTCTACTGTCCCAATTTTTGCAGGAAGGTCAGGATCCTGGGGACTGTGCTGCTATGTCTTTATCCAAGACATTTGTCCCTACTTGCTGGAAATGTTGGAAGGTATGTTGGAACGGATGTGGCAAGTAAAGGATCTATCTTCAGTGGAGGGGAGTTTTGTTGTGGACAACCTATCCTTTCAGAAGTGCTAGAAAGGACCTCGGGGGAAATAGTTATGGCCACTAATGTGCCACAACCGGTCCCCTTTATGGAGGGCGTAAAGTCATCCAGAATCAGTAATCGTAAGTGTTGGGAGGTAGGTTTATTCGCCTCAAAACATCTTGATCTTCTTTCCCTCCTCAGTTCCAACACAGGCCTGGGCTCTCACTCTGTTGTGTCGGTTGGGCAGAGTTGGATTATATGCACTTTCTGGAGGTTACTATAAGCGTACCCCATGTTCACATCACTTGACTCCCAGACAGGAGAGGCCAATACCACAATGCACTGTCAACTACCTCAGACTCTTGTCTCAACTCTCGATAGTATGTCTAATTCCCTTTACTATCACTGGTTCCAGAGCCTCTGACTTGGAGCCTCGTCATGGCTACCGACAAAGGGAAATAGTAACATGTATCTTAAAAATAATCTGTCTGTCTATCCCGGACAACTCAGAAGGGAGTCCTTCCACAAAAAGAGGTTATTTTTCTGGGCACCAGAGGAGATTTAACTACTCTGGTCCTGCCAGTCATTTTAGTCATGTCTGTGAGCCCGTACATTAATCATACCTGGTAGTCATTCACTCACCTGCAGCGAAGGGGGCATACAAAACAATTTATTTTCCCAAATGTAAAGTGCTATGGAATTTACTGGCGCTATATAAATAAATGATGATGATGATCGTGTCATTATAGTAATATATTACAGTGTCATCCTGGTGTAATATAAAACTGCACAATTTATTTCTGCAGTCATTACCATGTTCAATTCATTGCACTTTTATAAATATAATGTGAAAGCCGATATGCTGATACATACCTCTGCCCTGCAAGAAGTCCTCCATAAATTCATCAAAGCTATGAGGCGTTTTAATTACATATGACATGTGGGCAAAGTGATACATGGACACCAGCACATCTTTTGGGTTTCGAGCTGTGTAAATGACCTACAAGTACAACAGAAGCATAAGTCGCTCGCTAATGCAAGTCATCCCCAACAACGTTTCCTAACCTCAATCATATTCTATTCAATATTTTGCCAAATCATAAATATATAAATTGCCACCTTTGGCAATTTCATTTGTTTGTTTGGTTTATATATATAATCTAAAGGAAATTGCTTGTCATTGATCCAAGTTTTTGGGGTCTTGGTTTTGCCACAGAGTGTGTCCAGTCACTATAGTCCTAAAAAATGTTCTCACAACGGATGCAGATTTTAATATTTTATATATATATATATATATATATATATATATGTGTGTGTTTGTGTGTTTATGTATATGTGTGTATATATGTATATATACACATAAATATAAATATATATACATATATATGTGTATATATATTTGTGTATGTATATATGTGTATATACATTAAAGAGAGGAGTTGGATATTTATATGACAGTCTGCAGGTCAAGCCTGCAGGCAGAGTTACACATTTATACAGCTAGTTTACAGATACACAGGTGGAGAACATATGTGTGACAAAATAATAGTACAGAGTGTGATTTAACTTACATATTTTGAAGTAGTTTGGAGTTATCTTTTTCCACAGCCAACAGCACCTGACAAGGTGTGTCTGTAGTAAGGCTAAACAAGGATAGCACCTGAAGAGAACTCTTCTATAAAGGCCAGGTGGGGGTGTCACCTGTCCATCAAGCTATGGCGGTGAGATGAGTGTTAGGTATTTAAGCTAGAGTTGTTAATTATGTAAGTTGTAGAGCTGAAAATGTTTTCTGGGGTCTAGAGAGTTGGTCTCTGTATAATTTAGCATTAGGGTCACAAAACAGTGTGTTGAACTATGATTTACTTTTCCATCCTGACAAATAAAGCAAAGTACAAAGCAAGAAGTTGTGTGCGCTCGTGCCACAATATATACCTCTAAAACTTACCTCTGTTTTCAAGGTGTGGTCTAACAAGTGACTTATACAATCTGGTGCACACTTAAGGGGGCTTCCCATATTTTATTTTAACTTTTACTCCACAATTAGTGTCCAGAGCAAGGTCAGTAAAAAAATATAATTGAGGACGAATAGTATCTTTCCTCATGCTGATCCTATGAAGGTTTATATTTACGCATTATACAATGGCATGTCTACTCTCTCTACGATGGTTTGCCACTATTTCTCTTCTTTGAACATTGATATTTGTAAACTTTGATATGCTGCAATTCTCACTGAGCAGCTACCCCCCTCTGTGAGGGCTCTCAATCAGGGGCTGAGTCAGGGTCGGACACAACTTGCACACAAGTTGAGAACACGCAGAGCAATTTCAAGTTTGATACACCACCCAAACGGACTTACGTCCAATCATGAATCAGGCCCTCAGTGTTTTAGGCTCTCCCTAACCATTGGCGCCCTAGGCAACCAACTAGGTTTGTCTAATGGTAGTGGTCTTCTGCTACACTCACAACTGTGTTTGTTTGACATACAAAAAAAGTAAAGATACACATATATATATATATATATATATATATATATATAGATAGATAGATAGATTCTGATTAATTTTTTTGTATGTTTTTCATGTACTTTTCATTCATTAAAACTCTATCAGAGTAAATTAATTGCAATTGTTAATGCATGGATGGATTTATGACCCTGGCATCCCAAAGGACCAGCAAACCTGCGCTGTGGCCAAACTGAACAGAGATCGCGATAGGTGCGTACTCCTCAGCAGGAGATATCAGCAGGATATTACACCAGCTAATTGGAGGTAGAGATTAACATCAAAGTAATTACCAGCACCCAGTCTGCAGGTTGTGATTTTTACATGAGAATCTTCCATCTAGGACATCCTCCAAGTGGCTGAATCTTCATATAAATGGGCAACTTCAACCAATCACAAGTTCATGGTGGATGATTGAGAAAAAAAACCTAATTATCTGTACATGTATTGTTTAACGTCACCTACACACAGTTGGGAAACACATTTTATGGGCTGATACAATATCTTTTCCAATATTTAGCTTCTCAATTCACTAGGAAGGCATGATGTCACTATGTGGCCAATTCAATTAGCCAAAAGGTTTCACAGTAACCTCGTGGCTATGATACTGCAAAATGTTCTAGGAAATAAATTTCATTAAATTTTGCTCACACCTCATAGGGCAAAACTGCAAGCAAAAATGAGAACTGTGTTCATTACCGTAATTGCGTTATTTGTGCGCAGAAACATAGCTGGGAGGTTAGCCTCTATAGAGCCTATTTAATTACTAGGGATGTGCCGCAAAGTGTCTCTGGAATAGTCATGAAGGCGCTCTGTGGGAAAGCAACATTGCAGCTTTTTCCTGATAGATGCGCAGGAAAATGTGCGATATTGGGGTACCGTAGTACCCTGAAATCTGCACAGCCAGACATCTCAGTGATATTTAGCAGCACATCTCAAGCACTTGAATCAGCCCCTATGTGTCTCATGCTTCCATGATATCAGTCACTGGTCCCTTGTGATTTTATAGGCTGTAAAGAAAACAAAGCTCATAAAATGCCACATTATAAAATGGCACATTATAAGTAGCGAATGGTGTGGTGTACTTCCAACAGGAAGGTGATGTAGTAACCGTGAAAGGTACTGCATCTCAGAAATAATACAACATGGGAAGTTTATACCAGAAAAGTAATAGGACCACAAAACACTTCACAGCCTATATTAACACCAGACTGATCACAAAAGTGAGGCAACCTTAAAGCTGCACTGCCATCTTGTTGGAGCCTCAGGCTGTTAGTGTACACAATTTTCCAGAGGTTCCGCCACTGCTCTTACAGCCCCTGTTGAAAGTGTGTAAATAAAAGGGCCAATCACAAGCCAAAATCAAGAGACTGCGGCTTGTGATTGGTCCTCTCAATGGAATGCACTCCCTGAAACCCATGCATGGGTATACACCATGTATATATGTCCCACCCTGTATGGCCATCCCCTATATGGATGCATATATACACAGGGGAGCATAAATGTTTAAGGCTACCCTAATATAAGAAACCCATATACCAAAGCTGTCTGTATTCAATAATTCCGTAAACAAGTGCTAACCATGTAGCTCAGTGGAAATGTTCCAGAGTGAAATATATATATAGAGAGAGAGAGAGAGAGAGAGAGAGAGAGAGAGATCTCTCCTGTTATACATTTCACTCTGGAACATTTCCACTGAGCTACATGGTTAGCACTTGTTTACGGAATTATTGAATACAGACAGCTTTGGTATATGGGTTTCTTATATTAGGGTAGCCTTAAACATTTATGCCATGACCAATTTTCTTACCCAAACAGAAACATGAATATATTCAATAAGGCTGCATCTCGAAATTCCTGATAAAATATTACTCCTGTAAGGAAAAAAAAACAGAATACAAAATTACTCATATAGAAAAAAACCAAAAACAACAATCCCTTCTGTGCTCAGCTTTCTATAGTACACATAGGTTTACATAGTTTTGTACAAGAACTCTTTCACATTGTCCCGATCTAATTGTCACAATAACATGAAGAAACGTTACTCTAAGAGGAAGATACTCATCTACTGTATGTCTATCACTGTGTCCTGTATTCAGGATACAGGACTGCAAAATGTGGGAGGGGCTAAAGGCAGGTCATGAACGGCAGCTAATTGGACAACTTTGGCCTTCAACCAATTAGCTGCCATATACAACTTACATCCAAGCCTGTCCCAGGCAGGAGACTACTGTGATGGAGGAAGTGTGGCGGGGGAGAATCCTTGGGACAATTGCATTCCCAGAGAAGTAGTCACGTGGTTGTATTGGGTAGGAGGGTGGTTTCCGGTTAAAAGTTTAATTTGGCTGGAGACCCTCTTTCAATGGGAGCATTTAACAATAAAGCTTTTAATTTAAGTGTGGGCATCATGAACTTAACATCAACACTAAAGCCAAGCTAATTTGCACTAAGATGATCACCTAATAATCTAAACTTTAAAAACAAACAAACACAAACTCATTATTAAGTTAGTCAATAAACGCCTTAGGCCAAAAACAACACATAAAAACAAAGATCGGGGTGCTATAGGAAAGTATTGACATTAGGCTATAAACAAACATTGAAATAAGTCTTTTCATGTAACCATCGCTACTTCTGTGTCTTATTCTGATAAAACACTACTGACAGAACAGTCAGGATTTTTTTTAAATCAATACAACCAGCAATAACTTACTAGCTGCAGGCAGATTTCAAAATGTAATATTTGTAAGGCGCAATAAAAATGTTTTATTGTATGTTTTAGTAACCATGATATAATTGCTCAGTACCTGCGAGTATCGCACTTGTTGTGAAAAACACAAAGTTAATTGGCACCACTTCAGTCGCATTGTAAAGTTTCATTGCTTGATTTAAAAACCTAGAAACAGAAAAAGAATAATAATAATATTGTAGACATTTCAATTGTAAGAGACGCTGTAAGATATACCAGCATCATAAATATTTATAGAGAACGGTATTCAGCAGAACCTAAAATTACTTCATAATCTACTCAGGAAGCCAAATTAAATAAACAACTACCCCTCCGACAGCAAACTCAAGACAAAAACAAAGATAAAAAAGACAATTGAAATGAATCCCTGAAAATGCTCTTGTAGCCGGTGTGAAGAATGGTCACAATTACATGTCAGGTTCTATGCTTATTTTGAGCTATAACCTTTATGGCTGAAACAACAACAACAACAACAACATAAAAACAACACAAGTATAGGCTATATGTTTGGCTCTATTTTGTTTTTAAGCTGGAAAATAGGGCACTGATGTGGTACGAGTTTAATCAGTTTTTATTAGCCACCAATAGTTCAAATGGGTATCTCGGCTTCACCGGCCATGACCAATGTTTCTGGGCACCATCTCCATCATCATCATCTATTTATTTATATAGCGCCACTATTTCCGCAGCGCTGTACAGAGAACTCATCCACATCAGTCCCTGCCCCATTGGAGCTTACAATCTAAATCCCCCAACACACACACACACACACACACACACAGACCTAGAGAGACTAAGGGCAATTTAACAGCAGCCAATTTACCTTCCAGTATGTTTTTGGTGTGTGGGAGGAAACCAGAGCACCCAGAGGAAACACACACAAACACAGGGAGAACATACAAACTCCACACAGATAAGGCCACGGTTGGGAATCGTACTCCTGACTCCAGTGCTGTGAAGCAGAAGTGCTAACCATTGAGCCACTGTGCTGCAGTGCTAAAGGGGACAATAAGCCAACATCCGATCTCAAACAGACTACAGTACTAGAATGTGATTTTGTAGATGACACACAATACAGCACTATCTCCCCTTCTACACTTTGGGGTAAATGTATCAATTGTCGGTTATCTAAAACCGGCGATTTCTTGCCGTTTGCCGGCATGCTTTGAAACGGCAATTTTATTAAAGGCAAATCTTGGTGGGTTTAGCCTCTATATCGGGGGGCGAGACTTGGCTCAGCAGCCTATTGGGAACATTTTAAAGGGGAAAAAAATGCAAGTAAACCAATGACCCAGCCCAAGGTAGCCCACTATGGAACCAGATTCCCCCCAAGCCCACTCAGCCCCTGGTTGTAGATATTTTATTTTAAAGTTTTAAACATTTTTTATTGCATAAAGTTTTTACTATATATAATTATGGTGAATGGTGAACATTAAAATTAAAATTTCTATTTGATTTCTTGGTGTCAGACACATATTACATAACAGTTGGGCTCCTTTTTTTTTACCAACCATTTATTTGGGGCGTTATTTACAAACAGATCTACACTTTGAAGTGAGGCTTCATTTGTTGTTTTCATCTTAGAAACATTATTTAATTCAGCAAGAAGAGTCCTGTAAATATGTTTATTTCCCCTCAAAGGTACATTATTTATTTGAGTTTATTTATAGAGCGTTGTACTTTAACAACCATCAAAAGTTGACATGTATAAGAGTGATTAAGAATGAAGCCCTATTGACTTCTAGCAAGGAGGATTAATTATACTGTCGGTCATTCTATAAATTATTTTTAAATTCAATAAGCAGAAAAAAAATGGACACAGATCACTCACAAGTTTACCGTGTTCTGAATACAGACACTGAAGTCATTAAGATTCTGTTACTGAAAGTCCTGTCTAGCCAAAATCATGACCAATCAGGGCTGTCACGAAGGACAAGTATCCTGCCAAGAGAAGCATCACTTACTTGACCTGAAAGATGCACGACGCGACCATTACAATGGCCATGACGTAGAATATGGCGTAAGTAAGCTGCATGTACCCCTTAAAGGTCATTGCTATCATGCCAGCTACAGCTTTTACGGAAATCACGGCCACAGAAGCTGAAAGTAGAAAAAAAAAAAACAAAGAGGGAAAAATGGTTTAATGTATTAATCATACAACATAAAGCTCATCTGGATTTGTGAAACACTTTTACGCTAACAAAAAAAATAAAAAATAAGACAAGACAAAATAAACAGACCGGGAACTATGTATGCATTAGATTTCCGTTTACACCCAGCTGCACCACAAAACAAAACATGGTGAGTGTAGAGTTTGCAGATCAAAGACATATATATGGGGTGTGTAGTCAGGGAACTACAGGGAATGTGCCCTTCTGGGGGTGGAGGGTAAATAGAAAAAAACAAAACTCCACTTCTCCATTCCGTGACATTTAGCTTTCTGGCTTCTCTCTTATTTCTTATTGTCTAAAGACAGGAGATATGCATTCAGTTTTCTGCATGTTTGCTTCCAAACAGTCCTGATTTAGGCGGGATAGTCCAGATTTCAGGGCTCTCTCCCTCCATCCCTAAATGGACACCTTTGTCCCGCGGGTGGAAAAGTTGGGACGTATTCTCTGTTCATTGCTGCTCTGCATGTACGAGCAGTGGTGACCGGGTGCCATGGTACACACAGCAATGAAGGCATACTTGCCAACTTTTCCTCATTGGCTTCAGGAAGATCCCGGGGGTGGTAGGAGTGCGGGGGGCGAGAACCGAAGAAATACGGGAGTCTGCCGGACATTCCGGGAGAGTAGGCAACTATGCGTTAAATAAAAGCACCTAAAAAATCTCTAGGGACTGAACTGTCTTTTACATTTCTGTCTCCATTAGTGAAGTCATGTTGTCTTACCTCAGTTTTTGATTAAATCTTGGTCTCCATGAAAATGGCCACCTCCATAGGCATCAATACATGGACATAGGACACAATTTTTGAACTGTGTCATCATGCCACAGATGACGAAGCCAACCACGTCTTGTACTGGCTCAGCATCAGGGAGAATGCCAGACTCTTCAGGGAGTGAGGGAGATCACCCCTATTTCAGGGAGTCTCCCTGACATTCAGGGAGAGTTGGCAAGTATGAATGAAGGTGTTAACGGGATAGCGCTAGGCATGTCCTCAGGGTGCCCTATCGTAACATGGCCACACCCCCATGAGCGATGGGCAACCTGAAACGGCACCATGTGGCCCTCTAACCTTTAGAAGGGCCACACATTACCCTTAATCCCAGAAATAAGTTAAAACAATACATTTAATCAAAGAGAAAGACAGCCATCTGTAATAACACATCAGCAAACATATTAAACGTTACCAGCTATAACAAACAAATCTGACAGTAAAGCAGGAAGGAGCTGGGGGCCACAGGTGAAGGCTCGGAGGGCCCGATGTTGCCCATCCCTGATCTAGCGCTTATAAGGACTGTAGAGAATCCTGTGTGCATGAAAACAATTCACTTTGTGATGAGGATCCACAAGGAACAATGTCATGTTTACACAAGATCTGCATACATTAAATGTTACAGAATAGTAAATTATTAATCAAGAAACAGATAGCCTCTGAAAATACATCCAGGCACTGGGCTGAAATTGTATTAAGCCGAGCTTTTCCTTTCGGGCCTGGCTCTTATAAACTAGACATGCAGTGTTAAATAAGGTAATTTTATAGCTGAATAATATAAGTCCATCATCCACAAGCTGATATGGAAAAAGACCCTTCAACATTTGTTTGGAATTTTCATTACCCCCTTCCACTTGTACTACCAACTCACAAAGTATATATTAGGTAAAACCTCTCATTTATTGTTATGATTAAGAATGATTGAAAATAGAACTTGAAGATAATAGTAAAGTATTTAAGAGGAAATTGTTAATTAAAAATGGAATCGTGTGTTATGAAGCAGAAATTAATAAATTATATATATATATATATATATATATAATGATTTTAGTTATCAACATCCTGTGAATCATGGCCAGCGACAGCTGTGGTGTCACCGGTAGTGACCTTGTGTTGCATGGGGGCAAAACAAAAAGAAAAACGCCCTATTGGCAGCAAAAACTCCAGTTTACTCCGGCGTTAAGGCTTTTCGTCCTTTGATTAATCAATGCACTAGGCCAGTGATGGGCAAACTACGGCCTGCGGGCCAGATCCGGCCCACTTAGAGGTTCTATCCGGCCCGCCAATATTTTAAAAAATTCCATTAAAATATGCATAAAATTATTAGGGCCGACCCTGTGTGTCAGAACCTTCATTTTTATGCCTTCCCAGCTATTTCCTCCATTACACTTCATCCTCCTTCCTAAAAGGACACTTCGTATGTCAATCACTCAAACACCTGCCCGCCCCCTAATGGTTGAAAGTCATGTGAGAAGAGATGGGATGGGCCATATACTAAGGTGGATTTCGATTGACTGCTGTGTTGTCAGTTAGTGGCTCACCAGAAAGACGGATCTGCAACAACCTGCTGAAATAAGTGCTGTGTCTGTACGATCGCTGCACTTATAGAGGTAACACTGCTATATAACACCCTCCCGTCCCATTCAAAACATTTGTATTATATATTTCGATATTTGCCTAAAGATTTTTTTTTTATTTGGCCCGCTCCAGAAAAAGTGTGCCCATCACTGTTCTAGGCTCTACCAAGAAATTCAGTATCCCTACCCATGTTTTATTTATTTTTTTTTTTTTTAAGTGCTGTTTTTCTTTTAAAATGTACCTGTAACCTGCAGCCATTTTGTAGGCTGAACCTATAACCTGCAGCCATTTTGTAGGATGAACCAATATTCATTCAAATGCAGCAGTGTAACTACTGCTGAAACAGCAAATACTGCTGCTTATGGTGCCCAATAGTACGAATTCAGTCAGTCCAGAGGACCCCACTTTGCGCTCCTGAATGTGTGTGGGGGCCAGAGCATACACACAACTTATCCATACTTGCCAACTCTCCCGGAAAGTCCGGGAGACTCACGAAATTCGGGTCAGTCTCCCGGGCGAGCAGGCATTTCTCCTGGATCCTGGATATCACCGAGAATCGCGTCATTTGGAGGGGGCGGGGTGAGGCCAATCACGCCATTTTGGCCCCGCCCCAGCAATGTAAATTACGGTTTCGCGGGGGCGGGGACAAAATGACGCGATTGGCCTCGCCCCGACCCTTCCCGCCCTCCAGTCACGCCCCATCTCCCGGAAACAAGTTTCCGGGAAGTTGGCAAGTATGAACTTATCACAGTGGAACTGAAAGCCCAACCAGTGCTTAAAGCTCAACTGTGCTTGTGCCGCCCCCCACGTGAGCGTATAAAAGCAGAGCGAGGGCCTCCAATGCAGTAAGTAGATACACACTCATCACTATGGGGTGCGGTGATTGCGAGTTACTCACCTGGAACACAGCCTCTTATTTCACAGAATCAGGGAATTCACTGCCTCATTAATAGGCTACATTCTCATGAATATTAGTTTAGCCATATGTCAGTGTGGTGTAATTATAATTAATACCTAGTGAATTGATTCTGTATTCTCACATACATTGGCTCAGACATTGTTTACCTCAGTTATGTCACAGGATACTAAGCTGCATTCTCATGAATACGGCTAAACCCACGTAACATCTACCGCTACCGTGTGTAGGCAACAGGTGTATTTTAAATTAGAGATGGTCACTGACCCCCGTGTTTTGGTTTTGGATTCGGTTTTGGATCTGGATTACCGTCGTGTTTTGGTTTTGGTTTTGCAAAACCGCCATTGCGTGTTTTGGTTTTGTTTTGCTATTTTTTTGGAAAATCCATGTTTTTGGGCCTAAATTAACCCAATTTAGTGCTCCAACTGTTTTAGAGACAAGTAATCTAATTGTTGAGGTAATAAATCATCCAAAAAAACAGTTTAATTCTTCGTTGGTAGGCCTATTCTACACACAAAACAGATTGTCTTCCTCTCCATCTATGCATATTGGCAATGCAGCCATCGTCTTTGAATGTATATTACTGAAGTTCATAACATCTATACCACATAATTTAGGATTGGATTCGTCACAGTTTACACGGGTGGAGTTCTAACCACCTATCAATCATTGGCCAATTTCTCTTGCTACTTGTTTTGACAGCTGTCTGGTATGGACTTTATATTGCAGCAATAAGAGGGGATTGTATTTATTTTATTCCATTAGCCATTTTATGGCGTTGTAGTCACAGTGCACTGTGCTATTATAGCTACGCATCAATTGTGCTTTTCCAATAGATTGTGTGTACACATATATGCTTGTTATTGTGTTTTGGTTGGCTATATCATAGGTCTACTAACATATATTTTTATACATGTATGCATTCATTATAATACTAACCTATCAGTGTTTCTTAATGTGATTAATAAATATATTTTATGGTGATTCGTGACAGTTTTACATTTTTTAGCATGTAATTAATAGTCACTATTCTACTATCAGCCATATAGGTTTTTAGCGTTGCAATTCATTTGGGTTTCTATAAAGAGAAGCATATTCTACTTAATATTCTATCGGAGACATGGAATCTGCTGTTACTAAGAAACTAATTTAAATTCTTCTCTATTCTAATCTTAAATGTGATGTTGATGAACCGCATCTCACTTCCCAACCTGCAGTAAGTACACGAACCCCAAGGCAGATCTCAGATAGATTAAAAGGGTAATTTTAGCTACAACTCAGAATCACGTAACATTTGTCAGAAAATGCTAAAACATAACCAGTGGGTTTAACTGAAATGCATAAGAAGTTGGGCTTCTTTGAATAAATGGACATTGATGAAGAATTACTTGGTATAAACAAACACATATTAAGGGATGTAAACAAAAACAAAAAAGGTGAAATCCAGCACCACTGTATAAGTGTAAAGCATCTTGTGCTGTTTGTTTTTGCATGAATATTTCCAGAAAGTAAAATGTAATATTCTACTATATAAATGCCTAGTGGCGTGTGTGAAAAAAAAAAAAACCAAGCTGCAGCGCCACCTGCTGGGCAGAGTTATACACTGACCTATATATTTCTTGAAGGAGAAGTGACAGTTGGGAGTGGTTGGTGGTTGCCGGGGGTGACAGTGGGGAGTTTTTAACACCTTAAGTAGCTTGATGAAGGATGTGGCGATGAAGATGAAGGATGAGGTGATGGAGAAAAATGATGAGGTGGTGACATGTGGACAAAACCACGTTAAAAAAGGGCGCTTGCGTCGGGAAGTAACGCTCTTCCCCTGAGGAGGCCTGGGCTAGGCCCAAATGCATGACAAGAACCTTTTTAACACCTTAAGTAGCTTGATTTGACTAGAATGCATGAGTATCATGCACGGGTTAACTTGTTTCTTATAATAATGTTCTCACATGGGCGAGTTTCCGTCACAAATGTTGTGAAATAAGCAACAGACGTAATGGGAGTAGAAACAGAGTATCTTGTTAATCGGATCAATATACTAAAGTTATCCTTATTTTGTCTGTCCCATTAGTCAGTGGTATTAAGAGCAATGGCTTCTATAGATGTGGTACTTGTCAGGCCTGTAGATCAGTTAAAAGTGATCAGAACAAAATTGAAAAGTTCTCTGCCCATGATCAGACCTATACGGTAGATCCCGTTATTACCTGCAATTCAAAAAAAATGGATTTACATATTGGGCTGCAGATGTGGATTAATATATGTGTGTAAAACTTTTAGACCTCTTAAAATCCGCTTGAGTGAACACTTTAGAAATATTACAAAAAGGTCTGGTCTCACACGCAGTCTCTCTACACTTTAAAGAAAACCATAACAATTCTATTTCAGGAATCTCATATTTTATGGGGATTGGTATTGTGGAGAGTGATTGGAGGTTAAGAAATGTGGAAAACAAATTTGCCAAGACAGAGATATCATGGACCTCTAAGCTGGATAGTTTGAACCCTTAAGGTCTCAACAAGGATTTTGAACTTAAGTGCTTCTTAATTTAATTATAACTTTATTATATTTTTTCTTTTTCTCTTCTCCTCTCTCCTGCAAACAAGGAATGATTGTGTAGTAAAAAGGACACCAGAAGGATGGATGAATATCTTCCCCTATATTACTTATTTTGTGATATATTTTATATATGTTTGTGATGGCTATACTACTTAAGTCACATTTACAGCATTAATACTAATCATGCGTTACCCAATCTGGAACATAGAACTATATAGGTTTGAGTTAATATGTAAAGATATTTTGTTGACATTGATGCTAATGACTAGTTTCCATTGAAATTGAAACCGAAAGTGATGTAGCGCTATTTAAATAGAATATAACTAGTTCCCATCTGATGAAATCGATATATGTACATGTTATGTATTTCTCACTCTTTGCCTTATATCAGTTCCTGTCTGCAAGGCATATAAGATCTATTGTCTTATAGTATCTGATAAATAATGTCAGAAAACGCACATATGGTTTTAATAATTTCTAATTTCATCTGTAGCTCTCTACATTGCAGACAGATGCAGCCAGACAGCAGTTTTGTGTTTTATTCCAGGTCAAACAAACATAACAAACGCTGCTTATATACATATGTACCAGCTAAACACAGGAGGAAGCCAAAATAATAAACAAATCTATTTGGTAAATGTTGCAGGATTCTCTATATTGTATGTCATCTATAAAACAACATGCACATTTCTGTTTTAAAAAGCAAACTCATAACAGTGTTATATAAAAAAAAGTATTTTTTTTGTAGAAGAATTTGAAAGAAGAGAAAATAATACCAAAAATAGAACCGCTGGTAGGAACATTATGAAATGCAATTCACCAGCCTCTATACCTGGATCAAGATTTGGATCTCCACTTGTATCATCAAAGAGAGGACACAAATAACAGCCCTGTCTGGACTCTGATAAATATTAATATGTTTTGTATCAGAAAAACAAGATTTCATATGTGACTTTATATATTTTGACACAATCTAACACGGCCGCAGACTTGTGCCCAACAAACCTGCCTTATGAATCCTACGGAAAGTTTCTTCTACAGGAAACAACATTTCTGTAACTTGTACAGAATTATAGAAAGAAAGTTGCATCTATTATAAGACTAAAACCATTTTCCGAAATTGGAAAATTGGTGCTTTTCCAAGCCAGATGAAGCAATAACTTCTTGAGCACGTTTAGCCTGAGATGCTACGAGAGTAGGATCGTTATAAAGGGAGCTGACAATTGTAAAACAAAATATGTTTGTGCAGAAAATACAAGGTACAAACTTTGACAGTGTTTGGATGAATAGAGAAAAGGAAAAGAATGAAGAATACATTGTTATAGAAACAGTTGTTATAATCTTATTTGCAACATAAAAGTTAAAGGGATTGTCTACTTTTGGGTAAGGCTGGGTACATACTGCAGATAATTTCTTCCGATGCGATATTGTTAACGGTTTTAGCTGAATGCAAGTAGGAGTGTCGGTCCCCACGATGGACGTGGAAGGCCAGGCTAAAAAGCCTATATAGCAGGCATTTTCTTAAAGGGGACACCTTTTAAATATTTTAAAGGAATCACAGAAACTGCCTTTATTAAATCATATTTAACATTTTGGAATTACAGGAATCATTTCAGCAGCTGTCTTGCAGAGCTGTTCATTTATTTGAATGTAAAAACTAGGCGATATGCTGTATACTGATATGAGCCATTACTAACATCGGGCTGCTCGGATGTAATGGCGCTGTGCTGTATAAATACTAGTATTGCAGAACGAAAATGTTATTGTTGTATTATTCTTTAAAGTGAGCTGCAAAAATTAAAAAGCGCTTGTAGGATTTTGATACCAGAGCAGTATTTATAAGGTCATATATAAAGTCAGTCTAACTTAAAATGCTCTCTCTCCAGCAGCCTAACACCAATTACCCACCCCCGAAGTCTAACCTTAACTTTCTTTTCCCTGCAGGCAGGTTCGGCAGAACATGGTAAGCTCAATAAGCATGACAGAAGGGAGCTGCACTTACTGGGGCGCCCCGCAAGTATGAACCAAATTATTATTATTTTTTTTGACAGGTGTTACATACCATTTTAATTTCTAAGTTCCTGCTGTGTGGTTAACAGCAGCTATAAGAACAAGTGCAGGTGTATGGGGGGCGGCACATGCACAGTGAAGCCACTTACGTGCATGTGCAGTAGAGTGCCAAAGGGGCTTTGTGGCGCATGGACCAACTCCAGGCAAGTGGGCACTAGAGCTTCCATCACCAGCCCTGCCTGTAGGAGTTGGAAGTCGGTAGAGCATTAGTCGGAGATCGTCAGGGCAGGAGTTGTAAATCAGTAGAGCAGGAGTTGGAAGCCAATAGAGCAGGAGTCAAGTATTGGTAAAGTAGGATTTAGAAGTCGGTAGAGCAGGAGTCGAAAATCGGTAGAGTAGGAGTTGGAAGTCGGTAGAACAGGAGTCTGAAATCGTCAGAGCCGTAGTTGTAAATCGATAGAGCAGGAGTTGGAAGTCGATAGAGCAGGAGTCAAAGATCGGTAAAGTAGGATTTAGAAGTTGGTAGAGCAGGAGTCGAAGATCGGTAGAATAGGAGTTGGAAGTCGGTAGAACAGGAGTCGGAGATCATCAGAGCAGGAGTTGTAAATCGATAGAGCAGGAGTTAGAAGCCAATAGAGCAGGAGTCAAAGATCGGTAAAGTAGGATTTAGAAGTTGGTAGAGCAGGAGTCGAAGATCGGTAGAGTAGGAGTTGGAAGTCGGTAGAACAGGAGTCGGAGATCGGCAGGACAGGAGTTGGAGACCGGCAGGACAAGAGTCAGAGATCAGCAGGACAGAAGTCTGAGATTGGCCATCCAGGAGTTGGAGATCAGTAGCAGGAGTCAGAGATCGACAGAGCAAGAACCAGACAGCTTGGATGACAAAATCGGAGAAGCACTTAGAGCACTATCAGCTACAGAGGAGACCAGAGAGTGGTTGAATGTGGAAACAGGAAAAAAAGGATCAAGACAGACCATATCAGAAGTACTGTATAAAAACATCCAGCAAGCAACTTATAGATTATTTCTGGAGTAAATAGGTTAAACAGTTATATACTTGTTCCAAAAAGCGAGAACGGAAGACAGTGTAGCTTTACCTCTCTATACCCAAGAACACAGATGAGAGCTGTATTTATAATTCATTCTGCCCTGACCCACAATGTGTAAATATTCCCTTACTTCGTAATTGTGTGTTACATAATCTTCCCTTTAAATTATTTCTTTAAAGGGTATATGAGGACAATACCTAGAAATGCTGATCTTCATTATCATTTACTTAAATGCATTGTTTTTCTTATGCAAATGTATGCTTTAAAATATCTTGCATTTATCCGTCCTTGTATTATAATTGTCAATTTACAATACAGGGAGAAAATGCGAAGCTCTTTTAATGAACACTTGGCTTCACTAATGAACAGGATTCCTATTGGAATAGAGAAAAATAAGCATTTGACAAAAATAAATTAAACACTAATAAAGAGGTCTCCAAACAGTTTTGTTCATGGGCCCGAGCCAAGACTGCAGCTAGTCACGCTGGTCGGCGTTGCATCGCTTATCATTTTATAGGTGATTACAAAAAGAAATTGTATCACGTTAGAAGATTTTTACCCTGGGAAAACGTGCTGATGAATAAATAATAATTAATATCCAGATTTTTCTTTTCCCCCAAATACTACCTGCTGAAATAAATACATAACTTACTAGGATTATATATTGAAATATTCATACCTAAGTCTGCAAAATATAAATAAACATTTTTGGGCTAGCCGAGTGACTAGGCAAGACAAAAAATGCTATTTTATTACACTCCTGTGAAAATGTAGCCAAAACGGATGAAATTAGTGCAAAATCAAATGTGGTTATATCTAATACCACTTTCACACTGGCGCCCCGGCAATATCCCGGATTTTCAAACCTGGGATTGTGCCATGTCACAGAGCATCCCAGCTCATCAGACCCCGTCCACACTGCACCTTGGACATGGGAAATTCCCGGTTTGACCCCATTCATACTGAAATGGGGTCTGCCCTGACAATAAGTGAGAGTCATCACAAGAGGAGCTTTGATTGGCTGACAAAGATTACATAATGGCCCCAATCAGCTACTTTCTGTGAGACCTGGGTTGAAAAACCCGGGATGCACCTGGGAATAACCCTGCAAAAGTCCAGAGTCTAATTCCCAGGTCATCAGATCCAGGTAGATGCAGTGACCCTCGTTCACACTGAGCCACGATCCAGGTAGTCGGGGCACGCTCCAGCAATATCCCAGGTTTTTAGGGCAGTGTAAATGTGGTATTACTGAATTTAAAGTTATTATGGCAAATTTCTGGGTGTAATTTATTTACATTTAGTTTTTCTGTTCCAAGATGTAAATAACTGAAATTATGACAGTTTCTAATAAGTAAAAGAAAAAAAAATCAAACCATTATATTCCAATAACCCAATATTTCTAAATGCAAAATCGGTACAAAATAAACCAGCCTTATCCCGACCAAACTCCGCCTCAAATCAGCTCTACCACGCCTAATTTCCAACCAAACGCGCCCACAATTTGGCAAAGCCCCACCCACTTCAATGTCACCTCTTCACTTTTCGAGGTCCGTGAATCGGGATAGCTGAGAAATATGTAATATGGAAATATGCGCCTACCAAGATAGTTACCGGCTGTCCCTTTTTTGGAGGAATAGTCCCAGCTTTTAAACATATGTCTATGGATATTATTCTGCCTGGAAATATTCTTGTCTATTCTATATTTAGTAGCTCATTATAACCAAGTTTGCTGATGGCGATTATAGTTCAAAAAAGTCAGTCTAAACCAGCGATAAGCAAACTTATACACTTCAGGGGCTGCACGGACGGCCTTCTGTCACGGATCAATGCAGGAACACAGCTAAGGAGCCACGAATATGGTGAAAAACACCCAATGTTTATTTGCTGAAGAGTACAAAACAGAAGGTGTAATGATGAGCTTTGCAGTAATTACCAGGTACACGGCTGATGCAAGTAAGCAGTAGGTATGGAGAGATCCCAAGCAGCAAGTGCAGGGAAATGCAGCAGTAAATACCAGGTTCACAGATGATGCAGATAAGCAGGAGGTATGGAGAGATCCCAAGCAGCAAGTAGCCCAGAAGGAAGTAACAACAATGTAACAACAATAACCAGCAATGTATGCGGAAGTGACCAGTATACATAGGGAAACACCCAGGTACAAGGGATAATAGTGCAACAAGGTTAACTCCTAAAGGACAAGAAACAGGCACAATAGCAACACCTCTGGTGATCATAGGTACTGCTGCTAACACATAAAATGAAACACAAATAATAAAGTCCAATAGTCCAGGAGGCAGAAGCTACCAATACAAAGCAGCAAGCTGTAGGCAGATCGTTACACCTTCTAACCTTCAAATAGGCCACACATTACCCTTAGTCTCAGTAATAAGTTAAAACAATACATTTAATCAAATAATGAGACACCGATCTGTAATAACCTATCCGCAGGCATTTTTGAAGAAGTATCACAAACTATAACAAATCTGACAATAAAGAGGGAAGGAGCTGGCAGGCTCCGAGGCCCCTGTTGTCAATCACCGGTCTAAACAGAGTGGGAAATGCTTAGATGTATTTAGCTACAAGGAGTCCCTAGACATGATATGAAGATATTGGCATGCTTGCAATGTCGATACATGCTGAAGTTCCAATAATCTTATTTTCAAATGACCCATGTTTCTCCCCAATCTACTACTGGCTTATTCCCCACCTCATCAAGGACCTTATGAAGAGTTGCAGTGTAAAGCTGGGTACACATTTGAGGGTTTTCAGACGATTATCAGGCAAATCACACAATAAACGAGAATTCAGCTCGATATCACATTAATGTGTACACATGAATCGGCATGCTGATCGGGACTTTGTTTTTTCTGCTGTTGGTAAAATCGTTACAAAAGTCGCATATGGAGAAATTTTCTGGAGGGTGTACTCAGCCTCAGACTGTATGTTGTCATTACGCCTCTCTACGTGTGAAGAGACAAAACTGGAGAGGGAACGGGCAAAATAGCGTAGCCCGAGTACCGGTGGTAATCGTAAAAACGATTACCAAGGGGTGGATGATGCTGACCGCAACTAATTCCAAAGAGAGACCTCTCCGGCACTTGACTTCCTCGTCAATGAACAGTGTGACCTAAGTAACTTTTCATTTAAAGCGGCAATGTCCGTTAACCTGCAGGGTCCTGACATTGCCGCTTTAAATGAACAGTTACCTAGGTGGCACTGTTCAGTGACGCGGAAGTCAAGTGCCGGAGAAGTCTCTTGTTGGAATTAGTTGCGGTCAGCATCATCCACCCCTCAAAAATCTGCAACGTCGCTTTGTAGGTAAGTCTGTGTATATTAATATAGTTTTTTTTGCCTAATCTGTGTTTCTTTGTAGGTATCTTCGTTGTCGGGGTTGTGGTAGTCGAAAAATCGTACCCAACCCCCGAGTACAGTCATATCTGTTGCTTACACCCTGGTGCAAGATCCGTGCTGGTAATGATGATCATCAACACAGACCTTGCTGCTAAAAATAAATAAAAGTTAATCCCCCCCTTCCCAAAAAAAAGAAGGCAAAACAGCTATATTGCTGCCAGCCTAGTCTGGTATTAACAAAATCAGCATGAGGTCCCCTGAAATTCCTAAAACCACTCCTAGGCTATGCCAGCCAAGGATGGTGGCTCTATAGCTGGAAAACTTGCAGTGTGAGTCCCCACTGCCATGGTACCATCCAGCCCTAGGCTGGGCAGTACTGGACTGAATTCCCAAGCGGGACCAGGCCTACAAAGAAGAACGCGGGCCCTGGCCCCCCTATGAATAATCATCCCCGATAGCAGTAGGATTATTTCACACCCCAGGGCGGTGGATGTGGGTTAATAATGTAAATTAAAGGGTTAAATCAACATTTTGTCCACAGTGCACTGCAAGGCCCACGTGCACTGGTCACCTTTAAGTGGTAAGTCATGATGGCGCTTGTAGTACTACAAATTCCAGCATACCCCTATCTGCCCGGGCCCTCTGGGAATTGTAGTGACCCAGGAAAAACATAAATAAAAACAAACACACCTAAGACAAAAATAACATTATCCTTGACATTCTGTTTTACCATGCGGGTTGGCCTCGGATGCCGTCTGAGTTTTTCAGGCCCCAATCTGCAGGATAGTAGATGTTAAAGGCTCATCCGATGCCTGTCGCTTTGCATTTAATATTTCTTACATTGTATTGACCTCATAGAGGTCACCCCTAAATGACTATAACCAGGTATTATCCACCAGTATATCTAGCAAGGCCATAACTCAGAATGAATAGAAAGCAGCATTAGACAGTAAACACGACCATTAAACACTTACGGCGTCAGAGAAACTGAACCTTTTAGCTCCTTGAACAAGGAAAATGAAAGGAGACGCGAAACCCTTTTATCTGAGTCCTTATTAGACTTGTTTTTATCCATTTTTTTCTACTTTCATTAATACAATATCAAGAGAGTCTCTCTGTATACAGCACAATGGTATTATTCAGGATACCTGACTCCACAGGAGATTTCTGTTATGGATATAATGATGGTGACTAAACGTAGCAATCAAATGGGGGAGCAATTCATGACTAATCTAGAGATCCTTTCTGAGGCATTAATCTGACAAGAAATCTCCTGTGGAGTCAGGTATCCTGAATAATACCATTGTGCTGTATACAGAGAGACTCTCTTGATATTGTATTAATGAAAGTAGAAAAAAATGGATAAAAACAAGTAAAGGGTCCCTACAAGTGCAGGGTCAAGATCATGCATATGTGTCTTCATAGTGCAAATATACATATGGGTAGCATATACCCCCACAGGGCGCTGATGTGTGAGGTGCACAGTATGCTACTGAGGTATACCATATATGCATAAAAAAATAAGTGTGGCACAATATGTTATTACTCAGTTTTCATATTAACATATTGTGCCACACTTATTTTTTTACTAGTATATTTATTTTAACAGTATTATAATTAATTAAAATGAAACGCATACTCAATGAAAAACTGAATGTGGAATCACTTGTAAGGGTGTCCGAAATTGAAATATAAAATATAAGCCTTGTATCATTCATATGCTGCACTGGTGTGCTTACACCATGCTTATGTGTGGAGGCAATGGGGAGGTTAATTCTTCATTACTTAGATCTTGAGATCTATAAATTATTGTGCACTCTGAAAAAATGAAACAGTATACAATAAAGAGCTAAGTGTAACAGCATAAGCTAGAAAAGGGTCCAAAATATTACTTGTGATACCTATGGAGTCCAAAGTTGTCAAAGAGATAGAGTTAACAGATGCTCCTTAAGGTTCTGAAGGAAGTGATATTTTGATCCCTTTTGGCCGTAATGTAAGTAGTCTGGAATCAATACATTTGGAAAGGCATAGAACACTAAAATGAACATATATAACTGTACAGTAGTGTATTGATACTATAGAATTCAAATTTTACTTTCTTAGTTTCCACAATTAATATTTAAATAATTGACTCCTTTAAATATACTATTAAAGTAATTTTATAGTTTTCCAATAAGCATTGTCTAAGCGATTTCTTGTGTTTCGCTTCGCACTCTGCTGGATCCAGCTAGAACAGTACTTCACTCTAGAATACTGTGGTCAGAGAATGACTGGCCTAGCCGGTCCTAAGGAGCTTGTATATATACACTCAGACTTACAGAGAAAACAATACAGATGACGTGGCTTGCTTCTATAGGTCCAGACTTCAGGAGGGTCCAGTGTAAACAGGTCATAGGCCAGTTGAAACAACTCCCTCCAAGGGTGATGGTCAACATTTCAGATGATTCTCCCGCCCAGAAACCAGTTTAAGGTAGTCTATTCACAGTACACAGTCAGTAACATTTTAAACATTTATTCCTAGCATTGCTAACTAGAGTATGCAATGTGCGAACCCTTCGATGAATGAACCAGAGAGCTGCTGATGAATAGGGGATTAAAATGATACTAAACATGACATGTTTCCTGTAACCTGAACCTTAAATATCACTAAAGTGTACATATAACCTTAATAAATAAATATATATATATATATATATATATATATATATATATATTGTAACAAAAGGAGGCATTTAGCTGGCAATATGCAGAGAAAACAGGGAAGTAGAGTATAACATTTGTGCAGTAATGCACCTAGATTGAATGTAAAGACTTATGTATGAAATGCAATAGTTTAAGTTTGGTTAAACTTACATGATTTGAAATCCTTCCTCTCAGCAAACAGACAGGTTGTGTCTGTTAGTGCAAACAGAACCAGGGATGGGTGTTTCCTCTTAAAGAGAAGGTGGGTGTGTCACCTGTCCATCAAGCTAAGGCTGGGGGAGGAGTATCAGGTATAAAAGCTTGTTTGTATCATTTGTGCACTGAGACCAACGCTGGAGAAGCTGGCTGGTCTTGAGAGAGCTGAGCTATGTCTAGCTCGCGTTTATGGTCTCCAAGAATTGTTGTGAAATCTGTACGATGTCAAAACATTTACCATCCTGACAATAAACTACATAAAAAGGAAGAATTTGTTCGCGTGTGCTTCTGCAGTAGCGGGCTCTTGCCACAAGTGGTGTCAGGAGTGGGATACTCCGGGAAGCAAGTTTCCGCTACCCAGTCCGCGCAGACGTCAACATGGAGGAAGTACTGAGAACCCTCGTGAATGTGGCCGCTGAGCAGCAACAGCAGCAAGCTCGGATTCTACGAGTTGCCGAGGCACAGGTGGAAAACACAAGGCTCTTAAGGGAAGAGTTAAGCCAGATGAGGCATGACAGAAATGAACCACCTGGTCCTGTTCTCCAGAAAATATCGCCAGGTGATGACATAGAAGCATATCTGGTGTCCTTTGAGAGACTTGCAAAAAGGGCAAAATGGCCTCCTAAAGATTGGGCTGAGAGAATGGCGCCATATCTGACTGGTGAAGCTCAGCGAGCTTATATGGATCTAGATGAGGAACGGGCCGCTGATTATTTGTGCCTAAAGTCTGAGATATTGGCTCGCATTGGAGTTTCCGGGCCAGGCCGAGCCCAGCGCTATCAGCAATAGCGCTACACTAAAGAAAGCCTGAGGGGAATTCGCCTTCTCGGATTATTGAAGTTCTGGCGATAGATCACTGCATCCGGGGGATGAACCACAATTTGCAAAGGTGGGTTCTGAAATCAGATCCACAAACTTATGAAGAGCTTGCCACCGTGGTAGAAAGGTTTTGTGCGCTACAGCAAATGACTAAAGAACCTGCATTTGTGCCAAAGCCGCTGCCACGCCAAAAGCCAGGTTTGACAATCCTTGCTACAGGGCCCAATGGCAAAACTGCTACGGACAGAGGGCCAGGTGCAAAGCTGTCTAATATGAAGTGTTTTGAATGTGGTGAGCCAGGCCACTTTAATGCAGAGTGTCCTAAACTACAGGAACCCATTGACTGTTCTGTGGCTCATATTGGGCCTGCATTTCCAAGCTGTTTTAACATGAGTCCCACATCAGGAAGTCCTTGTTTGTTCCGGGTGACTGTGCTAATCAACCAAAACCTTGTTCTGGCCTTGGTTGACTCGGGGAGTGAACTCTCATTGGTTTCCAGCTCTGCCTTACCCGAAACCATAACTTCTCGGTTGCCCAAGGTGAAGGTTCTTTGCGTACATGGCACGACAGAGGAGTATGAAAGAACAATACTACCAGTCACACTCAAAGACAAAACTGTTATGGTGGTAGCTGCCATAGCACCTAAACTCCCATATCCACTCATTTTGGGGCGAGACTTCCCACTGTTTAATGATGTCCTCAGTGAGCGGATCCGGCCGGACATGCCGGCAACTGATGCAACGGTCGGAAGCCCAGTCTTAAAGGAACCACCTAGGAATCCACAACATCTGGACATCGATCTTTGGGAACCGCCAAACCGGAATGCCATCCTGGGAGTCACAGCAGAAGTTCCACAAAAGCATCCACCTGCGGGGTAACATGGACAGTCCAAACTAGCATTGGTCGGTGATGTCGCAGATGAGCCCACCCCACCTGTCAGTGAGGATACGGACTGGTCCGCAATACCAAATTTGTTTCCTCTGCAGGACTTTGCTCGAGACCAACTTAATGATGCCACTTTGGAACATGCCTTTAAAAGTGTGACTGAGGTAAATGGGGTAGCGAAAGCTGCCCAGCCTGCAGAAGGTATACCATATTTTATTGTTAAAAATAATTTCCTGTATAGAGTTGCTAATGTACAGGGGGAAAAAGTAGAACAATTAATGGTTCCTCAGGTCCATGTACCCCTAGGGCTAGATTTACTAAGCTGCGGGTTTGAAAAAGTGGGGATGTTGCCTATAGCAACCAATCAGATTCTAGCTGTCATTTTGTAGAAAGCACTAAATAAATGAAAGCTAGAATCTGATTGGTTGCTATAGGCAACATCCCCACTTTTTCAAACCCGCAGCTTAGTAAATCTAGCCCCTAGTGTTAAAAGCAGCAAACACACATGTCTGTGGGGGACACCTAGGGGAGGATAAAACACGGGAACGAGTTCTGCTTAGGTTTTACTGGCCCAGTGTACACATGGCAGTGAAAAAGTATTGCCGGTCCTGTCCTATTTGTCAGAGAACCTGTCCCAAACCCATGTACAGGGCACCTCTCATTCCAATACCAATAGTACAAGTTCCCTTTGAACGGATAGCTATGGACTTTGTGGGGCCACTGGAAAAATCTGCACGTGGGCACCAATATATACTAGTGGTGCTTGACTATGCAACCAGGTATCCAGAGGCAATTCCCCTACGAAACATAAAGTCCAGCACCATAGCTAGAAAACTTGTATTGATGTTTACACGCTTGATAATACCCAAAGAAATTCTCACAGACAAGGGTACTCCATTCATGTCTAAACTGATGAAGGACATGTGCCAGTTGCTAGGGTTTATAGCACTTCACACCTCTGTATACCATCCACAAACAGATGGCTTGGTGGAACGCTTTAACCGCACATTAAAGCACATGCTCAGGAAAGCAGTGGCTCAAGAGAAAAAAAATTGGGACACTCTTATTCCCTATTTGATGTTTTCCATCCGTGAGGTACCTCAAGCTTCAACAGGGTTTAGTCCCTTTGAGTTATTGTTTGGGAGACAGCCCAGGGGTATCTTGGATATGTTAAAAAAAAGGGTGGGAGCAGCAATGTCCCAGGGAGCCAAATCTGGTCCAATTTTTGTCCCAAATGTATGAGAGGCTAGGAAAGATAAGGCCCATTGTGCAGCAACATGTAAAAGAGGCTCAGGAACGACAGAGAAAAAGTTATGATAAAAGTGCTGTTGTTCGATCTTTCAAGCCTGGGGACAAGGTCCTAGTCCTGGTTCCCACCCAGGAAAGCAAACTTTTCGCCCATTGGCAGGGTCCATATGAAGTTCTAGAGGCTGTCTGTCCTGTCAATTACAGAGTCCGCCAGTTAGGTAGATGAAGGGAGGAGCAAATATATCATGTTAACCTCCTTAAACCTTGGCATGATGAGGAAACCTCTCCTCAGGTAGTGAGTACTGCCATTGAAAAGTCTGAAGTGCCCATAGAGCCAGCTTTGTCCATTCAGCAGAGACAACAGACTGAAGAAATGATTAGCCGGAACAGGGATGTCTTCTCTTCCATTCCTGGGCGCACTACCTTAATCGAACACGACATTGTCAGTGCACCAGGAGTCATTGTAAAACAGAAGCCGTATCGTATTCCAGAAGCCAGACGGGTGGACGTGAGAAAGGAGATCGAGAAGATGCTCCAGTTAGATGTGATTGAAGAGTCCACTAGTGAATGGAATAGTCCCATTGTGCTTGTCCCGAAACCCAATGGGACAATTAGGTTCTGCAATCACTTTAGGCGCCTAAACAGTATGTCGCAGTTTGATGCCTATCCGATGCCACGTGTGGATGAACTAGTGGAAAATCTTGCTGGTAGCAATTATTTGACAATCCTTGATCTAACAAAGGGTTATTGGCAAGTTCCCCTGACTTCCATGGCCAAGCCAAAGACTGCATTTTCCACCCCTGATAGTCTCTATCAATATAAAGTCCTACCCTTTGGCCTGTTATACAGTCTCTGTGTCATGTTTTATTAATCATTTGTACACCGAGCCTGCTATTTTCCCACCGGAAACATTGTTTGGTACCAGGAGTGGGGTATAAGGGGTTAATACATCCACCTGTCGATCTCTGTGTAAGAAAGATTTGTGATATGTCCAGTAGATCTTTTATGTGTTTTTGTCTCCATCTTACTGCATGAGAGAGAGGTCCATGATAAGAAAAAAATCACACTGTTTGTTCTCTCTGTCTCACTGCTCTGAGTAACCGAGAACTGAAATTTAGTTAATCACACTAATTGTTTGTCTTGTTTTTTCCATTTACAAAAGACAGCACAGTGGCTTAGTGGTTAGCACTTCTGCCTTACAGCACTGGGGTCATGAGTTAAATTCCCGACCATGACCTTATCTGTGAAGAGTTTGTATGTTCTCCCCATGTTTTCGTGGGTTTCCTCCGGTTTCCTCCCACACTCCAAAAACATACTGGTAGGGTAATTGGGGCTGCTAACAAATTGACCCTAGTCTGTGTGTCTGTCTCTATGTGTGCATGTATTAGGGAATTTAGACTGTTAGCCCCAATGGGGAAGGGACTGATGTGAATTAGTTCTCTGTACAGTGCTGCGGAATTAGGGGCGCTATATAAATAAATGGTGATGATGACGATGACATGTTTAAAGGAAAAAATTGTACATTTGTAAATGTAATACCGGCATTGGTTAATTGTAAGCTTTTGAAGAAGTGCAGAATAGTTTTAAAACCACGGCCCTTCCTCTCCCAAGATGCCACTAAAGCTCTTGTCCACTCTCTTATTATCTCCCGCTTGGACTACTGTAACCTCCTCCTTACTGGCCTCCCCCGCTCTCATCTCGATCCCCTTTGCTCCGTACTCAATGCTGCCGCTCGGTTCATTTTCCTTTCTCGCCGCTCCTCTTCTGTCTTCCCCCTCTATCAATCCCTCCACTGGCTCTCCATCCCCTACATAATCGTATTCAAGCTCCTCACTCTTACTTTCAAGGCCCTCTCCAACTCCACTGCTCCCTACATCTCCAACCTAATCTCCATTCACGCTTCATCCCGCCCTTTGCGCTCGGCTAACGACCGCCGCCTTTCTTCCCCCCTGGTTACCTCCTCCCATGCTCGCATCCAAGACTTCTCCCGCGCTGCCCCCTCCACTGGAATCAGCTCCCCCGTTCCATCAGAACTTCCCCCAACCTGTCTAGCTTCAAACGGGCCTTAAAAACCCACCTCTTCCTTAAAGCCCTCCAGTCCCCCACCTAATTGACCTCCTCCCAGTCTCCTTCTACCCTCTCCCACTCCTGCCCTCCCTCCTGTCCCCCTCTTACCTCTCTCCTTTTCCTTCTCCTCTTCCCCCCTCTCCGTCTCTGCCTCTGTTTTCCCCATTCCATCTTCCTATCATTGCGTCTCTGTCCGTCCTACCCTCCCCTTAGATTGTACGCTCCTTCGAGCAGGGCTACTCTCCTTCTGTTCTCCACCACCTTAACTCTGCTCTTCAGCTCCTTGTCTCTTCCACGAGGTCCTCCTGCCCTTCTACCCCTTTCTCTACCCCGCTTGGGTCTCTCACCTCTCATCTAGCTGTACATTGAGCTTCGGAGTTACTGTGCTTTTTGTTAACTGTACGGTGCTGTCTCACCCTGTATCGTGTTTCTGTCTGTCCCTGTACGGCGCTACGGATAGCTAGTGGCACCCTATAAATAAAAAATAATAATAATAATACTAATAATAATAATGGTCCGTTGCTTCACAAATCAGCAGACTGAGAAAAATGTAAATAATGTACAGGCAGCGTTTCAACAAAACATTGATGTTCAGGTGGTTGAAGCTGTTTCTGTAGCTGAAAAAAAAACACAATTTTCTTTATGAGGGAGAGAAAGGGAGAAAATGCTTGCATGCAGATATTATATGTGGTTTTAATGTGTGTGAAAGGGCACTGATGACTGTTTCTCAGAAATGAGGGGGGTTTGTTTTACCCATGAAGTCATTTCACGAAATAGCGAGACTTGTTGTGAATACAATTTGTACTTTCAATAGAGAAAGCTTAGAATTTGAAAATATGCATGAAAGTATAATAATGTTTCCTCAGCTTTGATCACTCGAGGCATGCCAACACCTGTTGCTTCCACTTCGCCTTACCTAGTGTATATATATATATATATATTCTGGTATGGTGCATGATATGAGAACTTCAGAAACTTCGGAAAGAGATCTCTTGACGTGCTTGACAGTCTGCTACGCATAGTCACGTATTATTTCAGACTTGAGATGCTATCCATTCAATACTGCACTATTGGGCGCCCTATTCCCTCTTTATAATTCCTATACATATATATATATATATATATATATATATATATATATATATCTCTATATGCATCTTTAGTGTATATCTGTAGCTTTAACAACTTCAAAGTGTGTTCAGGATGTGATAACTCAGCTCTGTTTCACTAATACATTTATTCTAGGTCATGCAAAGAGAAAGTAGCATAACACAATGTTAGGCAATGGTGATAAGTCTTCTATTTATTCACGCTTCCTTAACTACTAACATAACAAAAACACAAACCATTTTATAAACTTAGACAATAAGAACACATACTGTACACTTACAAGAATATATGAGATAAAACAGCATAGCTACTTGTTTGTTGATGTCTTAGGATTCTTCTCTCTGCTTCCTTTTAAACTGAACTCCAACTAACATAACATTTATTTACTGTGAATCAGACATACAAACTTTATTATTTAACTAATTCCCTATTTGACTCATTTATGCATATAAACTGTATCGTAACACATCTACCTTCGCTATAAAATATAAATAAACAATCAGCTATAATTAAAATCATTTTAATAATATCTATGATGTATTTTTTATGAAACAATTGCACATTGTGGTCATGACAATTATTGGAGATGGCCACACACATAAAGATAACAATTGTTTATATCTAGCACCTGCAAGTTTTTCTAACGTAATATATTCTTGTTTCATATGATAAGAAGCCATAATATCTTTGATATTAAAATGATTAGCAAGATTGTTTGTCTGATCAACAAACCCTTTACAACAATCTCAAGCCAGGTGTTGGTCATGGTGATTTCAAAATCTCCATCGTGTAATAATTAATTTAATGTTGTATCTGCCTTCTCGACCATGTTATTAGTTTGAGCTATGTGGGTGTCTTTCTGATCTAAGAGTTTCTCTAAATTTAATGTTAAAGGATCTATGTGTATGTTGCACACAGGTACATATTCTCCAATATTAGAGATTTCTGGATAACTATCAATATTTAGGTCCTCCTCATAATTAAGAATTGTGGCAATAATGGTCTGACCAATGGTAGCGTACTCATGTGGAGTGAAGCAGAAATTTGGGTTCGGCACTGGACACGACTTTCACCCATAATAAGTGACTATGCAGTACAGTCTATTCATGTTGTACGTAACCTTCCCCACTGGAGATCTCCATTTTGTTAGTTGTACTGGACATGAAATGTCTTTGGCTGCATATTTAGATGATGTATTTAGCTTTGCTCTGTATCTGGTCTTCCCACAGCTTTGTCGTGAATGTTGTACTGTTCATTTATGTCCAAGAGCAAGGTGTTTGGCTTACTTGATTCCAGGCCACAGATTGGTGCCTCAATTTAAAAAAAAGTGAAGGCGGCACAAGAACTGACTTCCCTTGATTGTAGAGCAAGCAGTCTGTGGCACGTTCTAGGTGTCATTGATTGGCGTTGAGGACATAATCAGCATATGCAGTGCATATTTTCTATTTACCTACACAACTTTTTTTTGGCTTCTTTGTTGTTGAGTTAAATTATTTGATTTATCTTGGCTTCATTCTCTGACAGTAATCTTGCTATATCATGCATAATCTAAACAATACATTCTATAAATAACCAAATTCTGTCATATTCCATTTTGATAAGTTCAGTACTACTGGCACATGTATGTATTGTGCACCGTTTATCAGGGAACCAGGAAGGGAGGTGGCGGTGAGACCACTAGTGGGTCTTTAACTTGTTTCTGGGCATTCAATTGTTGCAGCAGATGGCAGTATTTTCCGTTTTTGTTGTTGTGGTAATTGATGGAGTATGATCTATTTCCTGGGACACATTTAGTAAGATGCCTCCAGGAACATACCACCTCTTTGTCGTGGGTTAATTTTCATAGGTGGGAATGGGGATGATGAAAACGTATGTCCAGGTTCCTATGTCTATAAGTTTTGTGTTACTAAGCAATAATGATCCATTTGAAAACACATGTACTCTGCCATTGTACGGTGGAGAGCTTTCTGCGTTTCCATTATCCCAAGTTTTAATTTTTTTCTCTGCTAGGCCCCACCAGGATACCTGTTTCTCAGTTGCATCTAGAATTGTCACTGGAAGGAGGATGGATTCTCCCTCTTTACACCAGATTGGATTTGCTTTCACCCGAATTGAAATATTAATTTAGCTGGTGCCCTGGATTTCGATGTTCACCAATACGGATAGGAACAAAGTTGGGATTCTCATTTTCCTGTGGAAAGAAAAAGATGAGGAACAGTAGAGCAGTAATTCAGTTGTCCACTCTCCTTTGTTCAGTTTCATTTGATTGGCGAGTACCCATTTGCATCTTCCTTCGACTCAGCCGTTGACCTAGACGGACAACATCCACTCAATCAGATGAGTACATGTGGACTTTACTCACTCGTAATTTAGTGGTTGCAATTGAATGATCGAGCCTGTGAAACGGACTCCATAGAGGAGGTGTCGACTGTAACTGTTGATGGAACTTCAGGGAATGACCTCTTCTTTATCAACGGTAAGCTTCAAGTGTCGGAGAAACACCAACAAATTCATGATCTGCATTTAGCGACTGTCAGGTGTAATTTTTGCTACCGACAAATAGAGCTTAGAGTCATCATCATAAAAGGTGGTAGCTAAATCCAAAGGGTCTGATGAGGATACGACTAGACAGTATATAAAAGAAACAAGCAGAGCATAACGGACGAAGAGGAAATTTCAAAAGACACTAGAGGAGCAATTAAAGAGCTAAGACGAGTACAGCGAGACCGACCACAAGTGAATGGAGAAGCTGAGTGAGGAGAGAATGGCCCACTGTATCCAATACTGATGGAAGATTTAAGAGAAGACGTCTTGAAGACTTCCAATATAGCCATATGCTGGTCATTAGACACTTTCGCAGGAACAGCTTCTACCAAGCGTGCAAAATGCAGATTAGAGAGAATCAAGTGGATTATTAGGTGATCAAGTACTTTAGCAGCAAAGGGTAAGCAGTAGACATGGCATAAACAGAGGGAGACGAGAGCGAAATGCTGAATCCAAGGAGCTGTTCTCGAATGCTGATAGGATTGATGGGTACTTGAATGGTTCGGGTAAGATACCAGTGGAATGAGGTACGATAAAGATACAGAGATCGGAGGGATGGAGGAGGAAATAGATGTTCTACTCTGTGGAGGATAGTACAGCGACCACTTCCTCTTCTGTAATGTGGGCATAAGAACAACACGGGAAGACGGGTAATTTCTCTGTGGATGGTTTGTATTTCGATTACAAATAATCAGCAAGTCATGGTGTGACTAAGGAGCTGCTGTGCTAGGAGGGGATCGACATGGAGAAACATAAAACCTGAGAAGAGCAGTGGTGGGTTTGATTCAACGCTTGTTGAACAATTCAAAATGAGTTTGTGTGAGCCAAAATCATCACAGTACAGCAGTAATGGAGAAGAGATCTGGATTTTTAACACACTTCTCCTGCTCTACAACCAATCCTTAGACCCACATACCTCTACATGGCACAGTACACTCACTGGCCCATGAACAAACCCCCACGTCAAAGTACCTCTTTAAACCAGCTCTACCCCCTAGTCCAGACCACTTCCAGGTCCACAGTCTCCCCAGGCTCCAATCACAACCCCCCTTTTTCCCATTCTAGATTACTCCTCCACTCCAACTCCCCCTCTCCCCAATTACTCCTCCACTCCACCCCCCCCCTCCCAGATTACGCCTCCACTCCACCCCCCTTCTCCCAGATTACACCTCCACTCCACCCCCTGCTTTTCCCAGATTACACCTCCACTCCACCACCCCCCTCTCTCTCCCAGATTACACCTCCACTCCACCACCCCCCCCTCTCTCCCAGATTACACCTCCACTCCACCATCCCCCCCTCTCTCTCCCATATTACACCTCCACTCCACCATCCCCCCCTCTCTCTCCCATATTACACCTCCACTCCACCATCCCCCCCTCTCTCTCCCATATTACGCCTCCACTCCACCATCCCCCCCTCTCTCTCCCATATTACACCTCCACTTCACCACCCCCCCTCTCTCTCCCAGATTACACCTCCACTCCACCATCCCCCCCTCTCTCTCCCAGATTACACCTCCACTCCACCATCCCCCCCCTCTCTCCCAGATTACACCTCCACTCCACCATCCCCCCTCTCTCTCCCAGATTACTCCTCCACCCCATCACCTAGATTACTCCTACAGTCCATCCCCTCTCCCAGAGTACTTCACAGGTCCACAGTGACCACTTTGCTCTATATAACTTCTCAGCTCCACAATGACCCCCACCTCACTATGTTACTTCTCAGCTTCAGACTGACCCGTGTCCTAGATTATACTTTTATGGTCCACACTGTTCCCCTGTCCCCCTCTAGATGATTTATCAGGACTTCATTGATACCTCTGCTTCTCAGGTCCATACGGACACCTTCCTGTCCCTTGTCCTCTTCCTAGGTCCACATTGATACCAACTTGCTCCAGTTAGCCAGTGTCCAGCACTATCCGAACTAGACATGCTGACTAATCTCAGAACCCTGCCTCAAACCAAAAAGGAAAAAAAACAAACAAACGACATTTGTAGTCACCATGCAATTATCCCGGAAGAAAACCAACCCACCTCTTGTAGCAAGCCGAATGTCCCTGGGTTCCGCTCAGGTTTTGATGAGGAAGATTCAGAGGGAAACAGAGTTGAAACGAAGGGTTTATAAAACGTTCAGATTGCTGTCATTGCATCAGTTCAGGGTTCAAATATACTTTCTCCTACAAGAAACAGAAAATGGGACCGTAAGACAGGGTAAAACAATAGACAGTACATTAATATGATGTATACACACAACTATGTTGGAGCAGTTGTCTAGGCTGCCCCCTTAACATAACCAATATCTACGTGTACTGAGTGGCTGAGAAACAAGAGGCAGTGGAGCAAGGCATGATGGGACAGGTAGTCCTTAATCCACAGAGCCTACACTCCCACAATGTCTGACCTCACAAGATAACAAGTGACACCAGGCATCCAAAATGATCTCATTTTTATTGCATTAATATTTATACACTTCCACGAATCCGGCCACAAAACAAGAAATCAGAGTCCAGACGTAGGCTGGGTACACACTGCAGGTTTTTGACCAAATTATCGTTCCAATCACACAATATCGCATTAGGTATGCTCCCACCATTATATTTTATCGTACCAAAGCACATTGTATCGTTTCATTTTACTTTGTAACCGGACTAAAAATCTCTATAAATGATGGAGCGATGTCGGGCAATTTCTGTAGTGTGTATGTACTCAGGACCAGCAGTGTCCATAGATCTCTATGGAGTGTATCTGTGTGTGTCTATATTAGGAAATTTAGACTGTAAGCTCCAATGGGGCAGGGACTGATGTGAATGAGTTCTCTGTACAGCGCTGCGGAATCAGTGGCGCTATATAAATAAATGGTGATGATGATGAGTGTACAGAGTCAGGATCTTTTCAGCAGATGGTCATGACAGATGAAGAGCACAGACCTGAAGGTAAATCGTGTACACAAGAATCGGCTGCTGATCAGGACTTCAGTCGTTGGTGCAATCGTTAATGATATCGTATTGGGAGACATTTTCTGCAATGTGTACTCAGATTTACCAAGGCTGGAGAGAAATTCACTCATCAATCCCCGAGCCTATCTAAGCTTCTGAAACATTTCGTAAAAATTTCTGATTCGCCCCATAATTCTCCTCCTGCCTCACCGCCGGCAGACGCCGCGCACAACATTCCGAAAGCGCGGTTTACCTCTCTGTGACCTCGTCCATCAAACAGACGTAGAACCTTCATGAAAAGGGAAGTAAATTCTCTTCACCACTTTTCTCTAACCCGTTTCTGACCCATAATCTAATGCACTCAGTAAATGGCTATAAATATCTGTACTGCAGCTCACACAAGGTTTTCCCCCCCAAGGTGCAGGAAACACAGAAGACAGAAGGTTGTTTAAAGGTAGAATAAATCAAAGGATATTTATCTCAGCTTCTTACACAAGATAAGTGTTCTGCAATGCGCCATTTCTTATTTACAGACGAGCTTTGTATGAACACGTCTACAAGGGTCTGTAACTATCACGGCGTAAGAGCATTGCGAAACGGACCTCCTACTAGGTAGGAGGTGTTTGCGGCGGCTCCTGTTTTTTTTTTTTTTTATCTTCAATCAAGCCTAAAGAGTCGGGATGTACAAATATGTGCCCCTTCTGGGCGAAGAGTTCCTGTTGGAAAAGATTCCCTTATGGAGGTATAAATGGCTGGGACTGGGGCAAGCTGGCAAGGAGGATTTACAAATAATAAGTGACATTGGATCAAGAAAGAAGGCATCATTGGTAAGTATTTGGGGTTTTTTATTTTTAATAAATACTTGTGGTTTAAAAGAGGGTGGTTAGTGTCTTTATTGTGGGTTTTATTATTTTTAATAAATATGTGTGGTTTGTATGAGGGTGTTGTGGCTTTGTAAACTTTTTTCTTTGTGGAACTACAGGTTCCAGCAAGCCAGGGATGTCAGGGCATGTTGGCACTTGTGGTTCTCCAAGTGCCAACATGCCCTGGCTGCCGTGGGTATGCTGGTGCTTGTAGTTATACAAGCACCAGCATGGCCACACTGTTTTTGGCAACCTGGCTGGCTGGGACTTGTAGTTCCACAAACAAAATTGGTGTCAGTTTGTTTTTTTTACTACTTTACCGCCGTATTACCCTACTACCCACAGCCCAGGGGTAGTAGGAAGAGCCCTAGTGCTATCAGCACTGGGCTGGTTCTTTCTAGGGGAGGGCCCGCTCGTTTTTTTTAGCAGACCCCACTCCCTAGGGAATCCAGCCCAGCGCTGAACAGTCTAGGGTTGGATAGTCATTATGGCAGGGGGACCCCTGCTGCGCGTCTCCCTGCTATAGTGCCGCCAACCCTGGCTGGTTTGCCTAGGTTTGCCTAGTGCTGGTAAATCGAGGGGACCCCATGCAAAATTTTTCCCCGATTTTCACGGGACCAGCACTAGTCAGGCAGCACTAGGGTTAAGCATTAATAGTGGGGGGACCTCACGGGTTTTTTTTTTTTTCAACTTTTATCTATTCTTTACAGTTTTAACACTGCCAGGGCAGTGTAACAGTGATGTGTTTGCCAAACACAGGAGAGTTTGCTAAACTCGCCAGTGTTTACATCGCTCAAAATCGCCAGAGATGACTAGCGATTTTGAACATGAGTGTCAAAATCGCAGCTTGATACATTTCCATTTTTTTAAAAAAAAATCGCGGGAAAACACCCGTGATTTGCCGCGATTTCAACACGCTGGCAAACTCGCAGTTTGATACATTTACCCCCTGGAATCTGTTATTGTAATACTAGTCAATATTTGATTTAATTAGTGCTAAACATAAGGGAAACTTATTAAAGTCACTTAAAGGAATTATTAATGTCTCCCTCCAAGTTCCTACAGTAAAAAGTGAAAGAAAGAAAACAAAATGATAAAAAAAAAGTAGAACATTAATAATAACAATAATTATAAATATAAATAGTATCCGAATACCTGGGAGAAAAAGCAATGAATGTTTGTGGTAGTGTTATGGGGCTGTACTAAGTAGTAAAACCAAAAGAGTTTTTGCCTATTTTACCTGTCATATGCTAATAAAATAAAAGCATATTTAATACAGTATGCTACCAAATAAAAGACCTCTATTACTGGTGGGTACTGTGTGACACTGGCCACCCAGTTCGGTGTCAAATGTTGCACGTACATTACTAATAATACTGATGACCCTAAAGAGGTTATAGAAGAAGATGGATGAAATTTTACAGCTGAAATGGGAATTTCGAAAGAGCCATAATTCTTCGTTATATGAGGTCGGGGAAAAGGTGGCGGGTTGGTTCTCATGGTTGAACCCAGCAAAATGGTTCTCCGGTCTGGGGGAGTGGGTACAGGAAATGATTGCGAGTGTAGGTAAGCTCCTTCTCCTTATACTGGGTGTCATCTTAGCAATTGGTTTAGTTGTCAAATGTGTTCCTACTGTGTTGAAGTGTGGAAAACGGTCTCATGGGAGTAACACTGAGAAAGAGACTGAAAGGGTGGTACCAGATACTGAGATCATGGTCTGTGAAGAAGTATTGTATAATCCTGAACTTGAAACGGTGATTGGGTGATAGTTTATTACACTATCAAAGGGTGGAACTGTCGAAGTCAGCAAATTGGATAAAGTCATTTCAATTAAAGTCTAGCAAACTTGGTTGTCTTTGTCTGAAAAGATGCGTACGGTACGCTACGACGTACAAGGGCACGCTACGGCGTGAAAGGGCGTACGCATCCACTACACGTGGCAGCAACAGTAATCGGTCTTTTACCACACATTCGCACAAACACGCATACTTATAAAATAGTACACATTAATGGTAGTTGCAACACATAGTCAGTTATGTCGAAATATAGTAGTATTTATATGTTATATCAGAGTTACATGCATATAAGTGAAATACACGGAACGGGTTAAAGGAATAACATCATGAGTGGTATCATAATGAACCTTGTTACATATCCTACTGTTTGGTTCACTCTGCGAGGGAATCGCAGAGTGCATACGCAAGTTATGAATGATAGGGAATTATGAACTACTTAAGACTAAGGAATCCTGGCGGGAAGAGCAGAGCATACCCCCTGCAGAGATGACCCCCTCCTTTGGATTCCTTAGGATGAACCAGCCAATGATTGACGACCCCTTGGACATTCCTGAGACCCGGACCAATAGATGCAAGCCATACCATCTTCATTGTATTACTGTATTTGATTGTGTATATAAGCAGCAGCTTGTGATCCAGAGTGCAGACATCTTGTCCCCAGACTTCAGGATTGAATGACTGCACTGGATCCAGAGCGCCTGCGATAAGTAACGGCTGTATTTACTATTACTTCGCTTGAGCATATATATATTCTATTATTGCGAATAAATCTCTGTGCTTTGGAAACACAACTCGAGGTTCGACAATCGTTATTGGTTAGCGACAATACGCACATAACACAAGGAATGAAAGAAAATATTATAGAAATTTCCTGAATATGATGTGCAGAAAAGCAAAAACCAAGAAAACTAAATACCTGAAAGAAATGCAAACCGTGCAGAAAATAGCATGCCCAAGATAGGAAGGATTTGTATTTACATGAAATCTTTATTAGAAAACCAGTGATGACCGCATAGATTTGTAGCAACCTGTGAGGAACATTCCTTAAATGCATTCCAATCATAGTTACCCAACCCCCCCCTCCCCCCCCCGCATCTAGTATGCAATCGTATAAATGAGCAACAGATGTCTGACCAATCAGTGCTAAGAAATTGCCTAGGCTATAGTTATTCCCAATTCAATACATTACATTGTATGTATAGCAGCATGCTAAGGACAAGATAAGGCATACACACTTTGTTTTTAAGACCAAGATACATGTTTAAATTGCTTTGTTTTAAGAGTAGTCAAGAGAGAGTTTACTGAGATACTCAAGAGAGAGTTTACTGAGATACACAGTAGCAAGTTGATGAAGTTATACATGGAGCATTTCACAGGACACTGCAGTGTAAAACAGGAGAGGACAGTGTTACAGATGCTTATAGATTTGAGAGTTTGCAAAAGGAGGAGGTGGCCAATGATATAAAATGCAGCAGAGAGGTTGAGAAGCATTAGAAAAGAGAAGTGTCACTTACATTTATTGAAAAGAAGGTCGTAAGTAGAGATGGGCGGGTCCGGTTCTCCGAGAACCGAACCCACCCGAACTTTGGGTATCTGAGTACCGAGCAGCTCGGTACTCTCCCGCCCATTCCGAATCCAAATCGAGGCCGAACGTCATTGTGACGTCGTCGGGGCTCGGTTCTCGCGATACTTCAACTTTATAAATACACGCCTCCACAGCAATCCATCGCCATTTGACAGAGGGAGAGAGCAGGGTGTAGTCATAGGCTAATTAGAGCAGGGACAGAGAATACAATATTGTTCTTGCAATTGCTCTAACCAAAATCGCTAGTTCAGAGAGGAGGATAGAGGTTTATTATTTTTTCTTCATATTTGGCACTCCCCAGCGCTTTTGGGGTGTCCCCCATAATTGTGCATAAATATTTCTGGCTGTCAAAAGTCATATCTGTCAGCAGTATCTACTAAATAATTTTTAGCACTCCTCAGTGCTTTTGGGGTGTCCTCCCTAATTGTGCATTAATATTTCTGGCTGTCAAAAGTCATATCTGTCAGCAGTATCTACTAAATAATTTGTAGCACTCCTCAGTACTTTTGGGGTGTCCTCCCTAATTGTGCATTGATATTTCTGGCTGTCAAAAGTCATATCTGTCAGCAGTATCTACTAAATAATTTGTAGCACTCCTCAGTGCTTTTGGGGTGTCCTCCCTAATTGTGCATTAATATTTCTGGCTGTCAAAAGTCATATCTGTCAGCAGTATCTACTAAATAATTTGTAGCACACCTCAGTGCTTTTGGGGTGTCCTCCCTAATTGTGCATTAATATTTCTGGCTGTCAAAAGTCATATCTGTCAGCAGTATCTAAAACAATTTGTAATACTACAAGTACTTTGGGCTCAGAATGGATTCAAAGCAGTCCACATATGAGCAGAATGAGCAACCAGGTTCTGTCACCAGTCCTGATGGTAGTTTAAATATAATCTTCCCACAGGAGATAACAATCTATATTCACCACCACACACACAAACTAGGGCTAATTTTGTCAGAAGCCAATTAACCTACCAGTATGTTTCTGGAGTATTGGAGAACAATGCAGTGAGCCTGCTTTATCACGCCCATACATGGACACATAGGGACGCACATCATGTTTCACAAGCACCTCGTCTATTCCCAATTTGGTCAATTCAGACAGATCTTGCCGATCAGGTCAAATCACTGGATAACATGAGACTCCAGTATGTGGGGTCAGACAATGTGCAAAGTGCGTGAGATCACGTTTAGCTTACAAGTGCATTTTCTGCAGGTCCATATTAACATCTGAACATTGAGATATCTGGGAGGATTCTTTGTCATTTTGTGATTACACATGCAGCCATTTTGTAGCCAGTCTACAATTGTGTAAATAGTTGTACAAATGCCAGAGTGTTCTTACCTTTAGACATCTTTTACATAAAACAGCTGATAACAGATGGTTTGTTCTCAGACTGTGTATGTAAAACTGCCCATGCCTTGACATAAAATTAGATATTTGGCATTGCACTTATATGTATTTGCTGTGTATGTGAAAACAAACTATAATTGTTAGTAGATCTTTTATATAAGGCCAGTGACCGCAAACAAATGTCAATCCTCCATGTACAGAGGCAAAGGGGCATCTGCCCCCCGGACTGGTCCATTAGTGGACTAGTTTGGGCTGGATCACTGGGCCACCTGCATTTTTTTTACCTTTAAAATATTCCTAATAGACTGCTGAGTCAAGTCTCTAAAATTTGCCAGCCCTCCCCTGTTCATGAAGGAAGCCTCAATGGCATGTGCTAAAACCTATATTTAGGTGCATAGAAGAAAGTGTACATAAACTATAAATGTGGGCAAAAAAGGTAAGTTGTATTTAAACTAAGGTTAATGCATAAATATTACTGTCTTTTCCTGCATCACGGCAGGAAATAATCGTACTAGCATGCAACACTTCCCACAAGTGCTTATGTTACAGAAAAAATAAAAATTGCCAACATGCCATTCTACACACGTAGTGGCATAGAAAGAATCAGGCCTTCGCCTTCCTCTATTAGTGGCAGATCCAAAAATGTTACCGAGCCTTCTTCTTGTACGGTCACTCATGACCAAGCAAGACCAAGTAATTTGGAGTCTAAAAGTGGTGCACAACTACTGTTACGCATCAAAGCCGAGCTGCAAGATAACAGTAAGGCATTAGAGGATAATGTTTGCTCTGAATCAGAAATTACAACAATCCCTGTGGAGAGTCCATCCACGAGTGGTATGTCTAATCATGAGCATTCTGTTAGTGACAGTGTACCCATAAAGAAGGGTCCTTTCAGCAGTTCTGCTGATGTGTGCCTTAGCAACCCGAGTGTAGCCGGTGATAGCCGGTGATACACCAATTGAGGATGCAACTTTGGAATTTGAAGAGGATGAGGTGGAAATTTGTGTAGGCGACGAGGGCACTAGTGATGATGTTGATGATTATGATGCATCAGGTACCAAATTGCCTTTCTCAATTTCTATTTATATTCTAGACTCTATTACGGCTGAACAGTTTTCTATTTTACTCCTCGTGGAGAGGGGGTCTGATGCAGACAGATACCAAACTGTCTTTGTCAATTCATTTTTATAATCTAATTCTACAGTCTATGCAGGCTGCTTTTTTTCTATTCAACTACAAGTGGAGGGCGGGGGTCATAGACAGCCACCAAACTACCTTTATCCATTTATTTTTTATATGGTTCAGTCTATGCAGGCTGCTTTTTTCTATTCAACTACAAGTGGAGGGCAGGGGGGGGGGGGGGTCATAGACAGCCACCAAACTACCGTGGTCCATTTATTTTTTATACGGTTGAGTCTATGCAGGCTGCTTTTTTTCTATTCAACTACAAGTGGAGGGCGGGGGTGGGGTCATAGACAGCCACCAAACTACCTTGGTCCATTTATTTTTTATATTGTTCAGTCTATGCAGGCTGCTTTTTTTCTATTTAACTACAAGTGGAAGGGGGGGAGGGTGGGCTATAGAGACTGAAACCAAACTGCGTTTGTCCATTTCAATTTATATTGTACAGTCTATAACGGCTGAATTGTTTAGTATTTTCTACAAGTGGAGGGGGGCCTAGAGAGACAGAAACCAAACTCAGTCATGATGGCGCTTGTAGTACTACAAATTCCAGCATACCCCTATCTGCCCGGGCCCTCTGGGAATTGTAGTGACCCAGGAAAAACATAAATAAAAACAAACACACCTAAGACAAAAATAACATTATCCTTGACATTCTGTTTTACCATGCGGGTTGGCCTCGGATGCCGTCTGAGTTTTTCAGGCCCCAATCTGCAGGATAGTAGATGTTAAAGGCTCATCCGATGCCTGTCGCTTTGCATTTAATATTTCTTACATTGTATTGACCTCATAGAGGTCACCCCTAAATGACTATAACCAGGTATTATCCACCAGTATATCTAGCAAGGCCATAACTCAGAATGAATAGAAAGCAGCATTAGACAGTAAACACGACCATTAAACACTTACGGCGTCAGAGAAACTGAACCTTTTAGCTCCTTGAACAAGGAAAATGAAAGGAGACGCGAAACCCTTTTATCTGAGTCCTTATTAGACTTGTTTTTATCCATTTTTTTCTACTTTCATTAATACAATATCAAGAGAGTCTCTCTGTATACAGCACAATGGTATTATTCAGGATACCTGACTCCACAGGAGATTTCTGTTATGGATATAATGATGGTGACTAAACGTAGCAATCAAATGGGGGAGCAATTCATGACTAATCTAGAGATCCTTTCTGAGGCATTAATCTGACAAGAAATCTCCTGTGGAGTCAGGTATCCTGAATAATACCATTGTGCTGTATACAGAGAGACTCTCTTGATATTGTATTAATGAAAGTAGAAAAAAATGGATAAAAACAAGTAAAGGGTCCCTACAAGTGCAGGGTCAAGATCATGCATATGTGTCTTCATAGTGCAAATATACATATGGGTAGCATATACCCCCACAGGGCGCTGATGTGTGAGGTGCACAGTATGCTACTGAGGTATACCATATATGCATAAAAAAATAAGTGTGGCACAATATGTTATTACTCAGTTTTCATATTAACATATTGTGCCACACTTATTTTTTTACTAGTATATTTATTTTAACAGTATTATAATTAATTAAAATGAAACGCATACTCAATGAAAAACTGAATGTGGAATCACTTGTAAGGGTGTCCGAAATTGAAATATAAAATATAAGCCTTGTATCATTCATATGCTGCACTGGTGTGCTTACACCATGCTTATGTGTGGAGGCAATGGGGAGGTTAATTCTTCATTACTTAGATCTTGAGATCTATAAATTATTGTGCACTCTGAAAAAATGAAACAGTATACAATAAAGAGCTAAGTGTAACAGCATAAGCTAGAAAAGGGTCCAAAATATTACTTGTGATACCTATGGAGTCCAAAGTTGTCAAAGAGATAGAGTTAACAGATGCTCCTTAAGGTTCTGAAGGAAGTGATATTTTGATCCCTTTTGGCCGTAATGTAAGTAGTCTGGAATCAATACATTTGGAAAGGCATAGAACACTAAAATGAACATATATAACTGTACAGTAGTGTATTGATACTATAGAATTCAAATTTTACTTTCTTAGTTTCCACAATTAATATTTAAATAATTGACTCCTTTAAATATACTATTAAAGTAATTTTATAGTTTTCCAATAAGCATTGTCTAAGCGATTTCTTGTGTTTCGCTTCGCACTCTGCTGGATCCAGCTAGAACAGTACTTCACTCTAGAATACTGTGGTCAGAGAATGACTAGCCGGTCCTAAGGAGCTTGTATATATACACTCAGACTTACAGAGAAAACAATACAGATGACGTGGCTTGCTTCTATAGGTCCAGACTTCAGGAGGGTCCAGTGTAAACAGGTCATAGGCCAGTTGAAACAACTCCCTCCAAGGGTGATGGTCAACATTTCAGATGATTCTCCCGCCCAGAAACCAGTTTAAGGTAGTCTATTCACAGTACACAGTCAGTAACATTTTAAACATTTATTCCTAGCATTGCTAACTAGAGTATGCAATGTGCGAACCCTTCGATGAATGAACCAGAGAGCTGCTGATGAATAGGGGATTAAAATGATACTAAACATGACATGTTTCCTGTAACCTGAACCTTAAATATCACTAAAGTGTACATATAACCTTAATAAATAAATATATATATATATATATATATATATATATATATATATTGTAACAAAAGGAGGCATTTAGCTGGCAGTATGCAGAGAAAACAGGGAAGTAGAGTATAACATTTGTGCAGTAATGCACCTAGATTGAATGTAAAGACTTATGTATGAAATGCAATAGTTTAAGTTTGGTTAAACTTACATGATTTGAAATCCTTCCTCTCAGCAAACAGACAGGTTGTGTCTGTTAGTGCAAACAGAACCAGGGATGGGTGTTTCCTCTTAAAGAGAAGGTGGGTGTGTCACCTGTCCATCAAGCTAAGGCTGGGGGAGGAGTATCAGGTATAAAAGCTTGTTTGTATCATTTGTGCACTGAGACCAACGCTGGAGAAGCTGGCTGGTCTTGAGAGAGCTGAGCTATGTCTAGCTCGCGTTTATGGTCTCCAAGAATTGTTGTGAAATCTGTACGATGTCAAAACATTTACCATCCTGACAATAAACTACATAAAAAGGAAGAATTTGTTCGCGTGTGCTTCTGCAGTAGCGGGCTCTTGCCACAAGTGGTGTCAGGAGTGGGATACTCCGGGAAGCAAGTTTCCGCTACCCAGTCCGCGCAGACGTCAACATGGAGGAAGTACTGAGAACCCTCGTGAATGTGGCCGCTGAGCAGCAACAGCAGCAAGCTCGGATTCTACGAGTTGCCGAGGCACAGGTGGAAAACACAAGGCTCTTAAGGGAAGAGTTAAGCCAGATGAGGCATGACAGAAATGAACCACCTGGTCCTGTTCTCCAGAAAATATCGCCAGGTGATGACATAGAAGCATATCTGGTGTCCTTTGAGAGACTTGCAAAAAGGGCAAAATGGCCTCCTAAAGATTGGGCTGAGAGAATGGCGCCATATCTGACTGGTGAAGCTCAGCGAGCTTATATGGATCTAGATGAGGAACGGGCCGCTGATTATTTGTGCCTAAAGTCTGAGATATTGGCTCGCATTGGAGTTTCCGGGCCAGGCCGAGCCCAGCGCTATCAGCAATAGCGCTACACTAAAGAAATCCTGAGGGGAATTCGCCTTCTCGGATTATTGAAGTTCTGGCGATAGATCACTGCATCCGGGGGATGAACCACAATTTGCAAAGGTGGGTTCTGAAATCAGATCCACAAACTTATGAAGAGCTTGCCACCGTGGTAGAAAGGTTTTGTGCGCTACAGCAAATGACTAAAGAACCTGCATTTGTGCCAAAGCCGCTGCCACGCCAAAAGCCAGGTTTGACAATCCTTGCTACAGGGCCCAATGGCAAAACTGCTACGGACAGAGGGCCAGGTGCAAAGCTGTCTAATATGAAGTGTTTTGAATGTGGTGAGCCAGGCCACTTTAATGCAGAGTGTCCTAAACTACAGGAACCCATTGACTGTTCTGTGGCTCATATTGGGCCTGCATTTCCAAGCTGTTTTAACATGAGTCCCACATCAGGAAGTCCTTGTTTGTTCCGGGTGACTGTGCTAATCAACCAAAACCTTGTTCTGGCCTTGGTTGACTCGGGGAGTGAACTCTCATTGGTTTCCAGCTCTGCCTTACCCGAAACCATAACTTCTCGGTTGCCCAAGGTGAAGGTTCTTTGCGTACATGGCACGACAGAGGAGTATGAAAGAACAATACTACCAGTCACACTCAAAGACAAAACTGTTATGGTGGTAGCTGCCATAGCACCTAAACTCCCATATCCACTCATTTTGGGGCGAGACTTCCCACTGTTTAATGATGTCCTCAGTGAGCGGATCCGGCCGGACATGCCGGCAACTGATGCAACGGTCGGAAGCCCAGTCTTAAAGGAACCACCTAGGAATCCACAACATCTGGACATCGATCTTTGGGAACCGCCAAACCGGAATGCCATCCTGGGAGTCACAGCAGAAGTTCCACAAAAGCATCCACCTGCGGGGTAACATGGACAGTCCAAACTAGCATTGGTCGGTGATGTCGCAGATGAGCCCACCCCACCTGTCAGTGAGGATACGGACTGGTCCGCAATACCAAATTTGTTTCCTCTGCAGGACTTTGCTCGAGACCAACTTAATGATGCCACTTTGGAACATGCCTTTAAAAGTGTGACTGAGGTAAATGGGGTAGCGAAAGCTGCCCAGCCTGCAGAAGGTATACCATATTTTATTGTTAAAAATAATTTCCTGTATAGAGTTGCTAATGTACAGGGGGAAAAAGTAGAACAATTAATGGTTCCTCAGGTCCATGTACCCCTAGGGCTAGATTTACTAAGCTGCGGGTTTGAAAAAGTGGGGATGTTGCCTATAGCAACCAATCAGATTCTAGCTGTCATTTTGTAGAAAGCACTAAATAAATGAAAGCTAGAATCTGATTGGTTGCTATAGGCAACATCCCCACTTTTTCAAACCCGCAGCTTAGTAAATCTAGCCCCTAGTGTTAAAAGCAGCAAACACACATGTCTGTGGGGGACACCTAGGGGAGGATAAAACACGGGAACGAGTTCTGCTTAGGTTTTACTGGCCCAGTGTACACATGGCAGTGAAAAAGTATTGCCGGTCCTGTCCTATTTGTCAGAGAACCTGTCCCAAACCCATGTACAGGGCACCTCTCATTCCAATACCAATAGTACAAGTTCCCTTTGAACGGATAGCTATGGACTTTGTGGGGCCACTGGAAAAATCTGCACGTGGGCACCAATATATACTAGTGGTGCTTGACTATGCAACCAGGTATCCAGAGGCAATTCCCCTACGAAACATAAAGTCCAGCACCATAGCTAGAAAACTTGTATTGATGTTTACACGCTTGATAATACCCAAAGAAATTCTCACAGACCAGGGTACTCCATTCATGTCTAAACTGATGAAGGACATGTGCCAGTTGCTAGGGTTTATAGCACTTCACACCTCTGTATACCATCCACAAACAGATGGCTTGGTGGAACGCTTTAACCGCACATTAAAGCACATGCTCAGGAAAGCAGTGGCTCAAGAGAAAAAAAATTGGGACACTCTTATTCCCTATTTGATGTTTTCCATCCGTGAGGTACCTCAAGCTTCAACAGGGTTTAGTCCCTTTGAGTTATTGTTTGGGAGACAGCCCAGGGGTATCTTGGATATGTTAAAAAAAAGGGTGGGAGCAGCAATGTCCCAGGGAGCCAAATCTGGTCCAATTTTTGTCCCAAATGTATGAGAGGCTAGGAAAGATAAGGCCCATTGTGCAGCAACATGTAAAAGAGGCTCAGGAACGACAGAGAAAAAGTTATGATAAAAGTGCTGTTGTTCGATCTTTCAAGCCTGGGGACAAGGTCCTAGTCCTGGTTCCCACCCAGGAAAGCAAACTTTTCGCCCATTGGCAGGGTCCATATGAAGTTCTAGAGGCTGTCTGTCCTGTCAATTACAGAGTCCGCCAGTTAGGTAGATGAAGGGAGGAGCAAATATATCATGTTAACCTCCTTAAACCTTGGCATGATGAGGAAACCTCTCCTCAGGTAGTGAGTACTGCCATTGAAAAGTCTGAAGTGCCCATAGAGCCAGCTTTGTCCATTCAGCAGAGACAACAGACTGAAGAAATGATTAGCCGGAACAGGGATGTCTTCTCTTCCATTCCTGGGCGCACTACCTTAATCGAACACGACATTGTCAGTGCACCAGGAGTCATTGTAAAACAGAAGCCGTATCGTATTCCAGAAGCCAGACGGGTGGACGTGAGAAAGGAGATCGAGAAGATGCTCCAGTTAGATGTGATTGAAGAGTCCACTAGTGAATGGAATAGTCCCATTGTGCTTGTCCCGAAACCCAATGGGACAATTAGGTTCTGCAATCACTTAAGGCGCCTAAACAGTATGTCGCAGTTTGATGCCTATCCGATGCCACGTGTGGATGAACTAGTGGAAAATCTTGCTGGTAGCAATTATTTGACAATCCTTGATCTAACAAAGGGTTATTGGCAAGTTCCCCTGACTTCCATGGCCAAGCCAAAGACTGCATTTTCCACCCCTGATAGTCTCTATCAATATAAAGTCCTACCCTTTGGCCTGTTATACAGTCTCTGTGTCATGTTTTATTAATCATTTGTACACCGAGCCTGCTATTTTCCCACCGGAAACATTGTTTGGTACCAGGAGTGGGGTATAAGGGGTTAATACATCCACCTGTCGATCTCTGTGTAAGAAAGATTTGTGATATGTCCAGTAGATCTTTTATGTGTTTTTGTCTCCATCTTACTGCATGAGAGAGAGGTCCATGATAAGAAAAAAATCACACTGTTTGTTCTCTCTGTCTCACTGCTCTGAGTAACCGAGAACTGAAATTTAGTTAATCACACTAATTGTTTGTCTTGTTTTTTCCATTTACAAAAGACAGCACAGTGGCTTAGTGGTTAGCACTTCTGCCTTACAGCACTGGGGTCATGAGTTAAATTCCCGACCATGACCTTATCTGTGAAGAGTTTGTATGTTCTCCCCATGTTTTCGTGGGTTTCCTCCGGTTTCCTCCCACACTCCAAAAACATACTGGTAGGTTAATTGGGGCTGCTAACAAATTGACCCTAGTCTGTGTGTCTGTCTCTATGTGTGCATGTATTAGGGAATTTAGACTGTTAGCCCCAATGGGGAAGGGACTGATGTGAATTAGTTCTCTGTACAGTGCTGCGGAATTAGGGGCGCTATATAAATAAATGGTGATGATGACGATGACATGTTTAAAGGAAAAAATTGTACATTTGTAAATGTAATACCGGCATTGGTTAATTGTAAGCTTTTGAAGAAGTGCAGAATAGTTTTAAAACCACGGCCCTTCCTCTCCCAAGATGCCACTAAAGCTCTTGTCCACTCTCTTATTATCTCCCGCTTGGACTACTGTAACCTCCTCCTTACTGGCCTCCCCCGCTCTCATCTCGATCCCCTTTGCTCCGTACTCAATGCTGCCGCTCGGTTCATTTTCCTTTCTCGCCGCTCCTCTTCTGTCTTCCCCCTCTATCAATCCCTCCACTGGCTCTCCATCCCCTACATAATCGTATTCAAGCTCCTCACTCTTACTTTCAAGGCCCTCTCCAACTCCACTGCTCCCTACATCTCCAACCTAATCTCCATTCACGCTTCATCCCGCCCTTTGCGCTCGGCTAACGACCGCCGCCTTTCTTCCCCCCTGGTTACCTCCTCCCATGCTCGCATCCAAGACTTCTCCCGCGCTGCCCCCTCCACTGGAATCAGCTCCCCCGTTCCATCAGAACTTCCCCCAACCTGTCTAGCTTCAAACGGGCCTTAAAAACCCACCTCTTCCTTAAAGCCCTCCAGTCCCCCACCTAATTGACCTCCTCCCAGTCTCCTTCTACCCTCTCCCACTCCTGCCCTCCCTCCTGTCCCCCTCTTACCTCTCTCCTTTTCCTTCTCCTCTTCCCCCCTCTCCGTCTCTGCCTCTGTTTTCCCCATTCCATCTTCCTATCATTGCGTCTCTGTCCGTCCTACCCTCCCCTTAGATTGTACGCTCCTTCGAGCAGGGCTACTCTCCTTCTGTTCTCCACCACCTTAACTCTGCTCTTCAGCTCCTTGTCTCTTCCACGAGGTCCTCCTGCCCTTCTACCCCTTTCTCTACCCCGCTTGGGTCTCTCACCTCTCATCTAGCTGTACATTGAGCTTCGGAGTTACTGTGCTTTTTGTTAACTGTACGGTGCTGTCTCACCCTGTATCGTGTTTCTGTCTGTCCCTGTACGGCGCTACGGATAGCTAGTGGCACCCTATAAATAAAAAATAATAATAATAATACTAATAATAATAATGGTCCGTTGCTTCACAAATCAGCAGACTGAGAAAAATGTAAATAATGTACAGGCAGCGTTTCAACAAAACATTGATGTTCAGGTGGCTGAAGCTGTTTCTGTAGCTGAAAAAAAAACACAATTTTCTTTATGAGGGAGAGAAAGGGAGAAAATGCTTGCATGCAGATATTATATGTGGTTTTAATGTGTGTGAAAGGGCACTGATGACTGTTTCTCAGAAATGAGGGGGGTTTGTTTTACCCATGAAGTCATTTCACGAAATAGCGAGACTTGTTGTGAATACAATTTGTACTTTCAATAGAGAAAGCTTAGAATTTGAAAATATGCATGAAAGTATAATAATGTTTCCTCAGCTTTGATCACTCGAGGCATGCCAACACCTGTTGCTTCCACTTCGCCTTACCTAGTGTATATATATATATATATATTCTGGTATGGTGCATGATATGAGAACTTCAGAAACTTCGGAAAGAGATCTCTTGACGTGCTTGACAGTCTGCTACGCATAGTCACGTATTATTTCAGACTTGAGATGCTATCCATTCAATACTGCACTATTGGGCGCCCTATTCCCTCTTTATAATTCCTATACATATATATATATATATATATATATATATATATATATATATCTCTATATGCATCTTTAGTGTATATCTGTAGCTTTAACAACTTCAAAGTGTGTTCAGGATGTGATAACTCAGCTCTGTTTCACTAATACATTTATTCTAGGTCATGCAAAGAGAAAGTAGCATAACACAATGTTAGGCAATGGTGATAAGTCTTCTATTTATTCACGCTTCCTTAACTACTAACATAACAAAAACACAAACCATTTTATAAACTTAGACAATAAGAACACATACTGTACACTTACAAGAATATATGAGATAAAACAGCATAGCTACTTGTTTGTTGATGTCTTAGGATTCTTCTCTCTGCTTCCTTTTAAACTGAACTCCAACTAACATAACATTTATTTACTGTGAATCAGACATACAAACTTTATTATTTAACTAATTCCCTATTTGACTCATTTATGCATATAAACTGTATCGTAACACATCTACCTTCGCTATAAAATATAAATAAACAATCAGCTATAATTAAAATCATTTTAATAATATCTATGATGTATTTTTTATGAAACAATTGCACATTGTGGTCATGACAATTATTGGAGATGGCCACACACATAAAGATAACAATTGTTTATATCTAGCACCTGCAAGTTTTTCTAACGTAATATATTCTTGTTTCATATGATAAGAAGCCATAATATCTTTGATATTAAAATGATTAGCAAGATTGTTTGTCTGATCAACAAACCCTTTACAACAATCTCAAGCCAGGTGTTGGTCATGGTGATTTCAAAATCTCCATCGTGTAATAATTAATTTAATGTTGTATCTGCCTTCTCGACCATGTTATTAGTTTGAGCTATGTGGGTGTCTTTCTGATCTAAGAGTTTCTCTAAATTTAATGTTAAAGGATCTATGTGTATGTTGCACACAGGTACATATTCTCCAATATTAGAGATTTCTGGATAACTATCAATATTTAGGTCCTCCTCATAATTAAGAATTGTGGCAATAATGGTCTGACCAATGGTAGCGTACTCATGTGGAGTGAAGCAGAAATTTGGGTTCGGCACTGGACACGACTTTCACCCATAATAAGTGACTATGCAGTACAGTCTATTCATGTTGTACGTAACCTTCCCCACTGGAGATCTCCATTTTGTTAGTTGTACTGGACATGAAATGTCTTTGGCTGCATATTTAGATGATGTATTTAGCTTTGCTCTGTATCTGGTCTTCCCACAGCTTTGTCGTGAATGTTGTACTGTTCATTTATGTCCAAGAGCAAGGTGTTTGGCTTACTTGATTCCAGGCCACAGATTGGTGCCTCAATTTAAAAAAAAGTGAAGGCGGCACAAGAACTGACTTCCCTTGATTGTAGAGCAAGCAGTCTGTGGCACGTTCTAGGTGTCATTGACTCAGACCAGCAGCTCTGGTATGTCCAACACTTCTTTGTAAATGTGTTTTTTCAGGTATCCAATGGAGTGGACTTTAGACAGTTTGTCAAAGAAAGACTTCCCTGGATCAAATACAGGTAGAGAAATGGTAAAAGAAATATTCAAGATATCATTGACTTCAAAGGCTTGCTGTTTGTTATGGCAATGTAGTTAAGCTCTATTAGGGTGAGGAGTCAAAACACCTAAAATCCTAATTGTGGAGGTAGAAATAGATCTGCAACTATTTTTTGGGGTACCCACCCCCGCACACACACTTTCCCTGTAGGATTGTGAGCAATACCAGTTGGTCAGATCCTTATACCTATAAATGTCAGGTATTCTACCAGATTGCACGTTCCTAATTACATGTGTGATTGCGTTGAGGACATAATCAGCATATGCAGTGCATATTTTCTATTTACCTACACAACTTTTTTTTGGCTTCTTTGTTGTTGAGTTCAATTATTTGATTTATCTTGGCTTCATTCTCTGACAGTAATCTTGCTATATCATGCATAATCTAAACAATACATTCTATAAATAACCAAATTCTGTCATATTCCATTTTGATAAGTTCAGTACTACTGGCACATGTATGTATTGTGCACCGTTTATCAGGGAACCAGGAAGGGAGGTGGCGGTGAGACCACTAGTGGGTCTTTAACTTGTTTCTGGGCATTCAATTGTTGCAGCAGATGGCAGTATTTTCCGTTTTTGTTGTTGTGGTAATTGATGGAGTATGATCTATTTCCTGGGACACATTTAGTAAGATGCCTCCAGGAACATACCACCTCTTTGTCGTGGGTTAATTTTCATAGGTGGGAATGGGGATGATGAAAACGTATGTCCAGGTTCCTATGTCTATAAGTTTTGTGTTACTAAGCAATAATGATCCATTTGAAAACACATGTACTCTGCCATTGTACGGTGGAGAGCTTTCTGCGTTTCCATTATCCCAAGTTTTAATTTTTTTCTCTGCTAGGCCCCACCAGGATACCTGTTTCTCAGTTGCATCTAGAATTGTCACTGGAAGGAGGATGGATTCTCCCTCTTTACACCAGATTGGATTTGCTTTCACCCGAATTGAAATATTAATTTAGCTGGTGCCCTGGATTTCGATGTTCACCAATACGGATAGGAACAAAGTTGGGATTCTCATTTTCCTGTGGAAAGAAAAAGATGAGGAACAGTAGAGCAGTAATTCAGTTGTCCACTCTCCTTTGTTCAGTTTCATTTGATTGGCGAGTACCCATTTGCATCTTCCTTCGACTCAGCCGTTGACCTAGACGGACAACATCCACTCAATCAGATGAGTACATGTGGACTTTACTCACTCGTAATTTAGTGGTTGCAATTGAATGATCGAGCCTGTGAAACGGACTCCATAGAGGAGGTGTCGACTGTAACTGTTGATGGAACTTCAGGGAATGACCTCTTCTTTATCAACGGTAAGCTTCAAGTGTCGGAGAAACACCAACAAATTCATGATCTGCATTTAGCGACTGTCAGGTGTAATTTTTGCTACCGACAAATAGAGCTTAGAGTCATCATCATAAAAGGTGGTAGCTAAATCCAAAGGGTCTGATGAGGATACGACTAGACAGTATATAAAAGAAACAAGCAGAGCATAACGGACGAAGAGGAAATTTCAAAAGACACTAGAGGAGCAATTAAAGAGCTAAGACGAGTACAGCGAGACCGACCACAAGTGAATGGAGAAGCTGAGTGAGGAGAGAATGGCCCACTGTATCCAATACTGATGGAAGATTTAAGAGAAGACGTCTTGAAGACTTCCAATATAGCCATATGCTGGTCATTAGACACTTTCGCAGGAACAGCTTCTACCAAGCGTGCAAAATGCAGATTAGAGAGAATCAAGTGGATTATTAGGTGATCAAGTACTTTAGCAGCAAAGGGTAAGCAGTAGACATGGCATAAACAGAGGGAGACGAGAGCGAAATGCTGAATCCAAGGAGCTGTTCTCGAATGCTGATAGGATTGATGGGTACTTGAATGGTTCGGGTAAGATACCAGTGGAATGAGGTACGATAAAGATACAGAGATCGGAGGGATGGAGGAGGAAATAGATGTTCTACTCTGTGGAGGATAGTACAGCGACCACTTCCTCTTCTGTAATGTGGGCATAAGAACAACACGGGAAGACGGGTAATTTCTCTGTGGATGGTTTGTATTTCGATTACAAATAATCAGCAAGTCATGGTGTGACTAAGGAGCTGCTGTGCTAGGAGGGGATCGACATGGAGAAACATAAAACCTGAGAAGAGCAGTGGTGGGTTTGATTCAACGCTTGTTGAACAATTCAAAATGAGTTTGTGTGAGCCAAAATCATCACAGTACAGCAGTAATGGAGAAGAGATCTGGATTTTTAACACACTTCTCCTGCTCTACAACCAATCCTTAGACCCACATACCTCTACATGGCACAGTACACTCACTGGCCCATGAACAAACCCCCACGTCAAAGTACCTCTTTAAACCAGCTCTACCCCCTAGTCCAGACCACTTCCAGGTCCACAGTCTCCCCAGGCTCCAATCACAACCCCCCTTTTTCCCATTCTAGATTACTCCTCCACTCCAACTCCCCCTCTCCCCAATTACTCCTCCACTCCACCCCCCCCCTCCCAGATTACGCCTCCACTCCACCCCCCTTCTCCCAGATTACACCTCCACTCCACCCCCTGCTTTTCCCAGATTACACCTCCACTCCACCACCCCCCTCTCTCTCCCAGATTACACCTCCACTCCACCACCCCCCCCTCTCTCCCAGATTACACCTCCACTCCACCATCCCCCCCTCTCTCTCCCATATTACACCTCCACTCCACCATCCCCCCCTCTCTCTCCCATATTACACCTCCACTCCACCATCCCCCCTCTCTCTCCCATATTACGCCTCCACTCCACCATCCCCCCCTCTCTCTCCCATATTACACCTCCACTTCACCACCCCCCCTCTCTCTCCCAGATTACACCTCCACTCCACCATCCCCCCCTCTCTCTCCCAGATTACACCTCCACTCCACCATCCCCCCCCTCTCTCCCAGATTACACCTCCACTCCACCATCCCCCCTCTCTCTCCCAGATTACTCCTCCACCCCATCACCTAGATTACTCCTACAGTCCATCCCCTCTCCCAGAGTACTTCACAGGTCCACAGTGACCACTTTGCTCTATATAACTTCTCAGCTCCACAATGACCCCCACCTCACTATGTTACTTCTCAGCTTCAGACTGACCCGTGTCCTAGATTATACTTTTATGGTCCACACTGTTCCCCTGTCCCCCTCTAGATGATTTATCAGGACTTCATTGATACCTCTGCTTCTCAGGTCCATACGGACACCTTCCTGTCCCTTGTCCTCTTCCTAGGTCCACATTGATACCAACTTGCTCCAGTTAGCCAGTGTCCAGCACTATCCGAACTAGACATGCTGACTAATCTCAGAACCCTGCCTCAAACCAAAAAGGAAAAAAAACAAACAAACGACATTTGTAGTCACCATGCAATTATCCCGGAAGAAAACCAACCCACCTCTTGTAGCAAGCCGAATGTCCCTGGGTTCCGCTCAGGTTTTGATGAGGAAGATTCAGAGGGAAACAGAGTTGAAACGAAGGGTTTATAAAACGTTCAGATTGCTGTCATTGCATCAGTTCAGGGTTCAAATATACTTTCTCCTACAAGAAACAGAAAATGGGACCGTAAGACAGGGTAAAACAATAGACAGTACATTAATATGATGTATACACACAACTATGTTGGAGCAGTTGTCTAGGCTGCCCCCTTAACATAACCAATATCTACGTGTACTGAGTGGCTGAGAAACAAGAGGCAGTGGAGCAAGGCATGATGGGACAGGTAGTCCTTAATCCACAGAGCCTACACTCCCACAATGTCTGACCTCACAAGATAACAAGTGACACCAGGCATCCAAAATGATCTCATTTTTATTGCATTAATATTTATACACTTCCACGAATCCGGCCACAAAACAAGAAATCAGAGTCCAGACGTAGGCTGGGTACACACTGCAGGTTTTTGACCAAATTATCGTTCCAATCACACAATATCGCATTAGGTATGCTCCCACCATTATATTTTATCGTACCAAAGCACATTGTATCGTTTCATTTTACTTTGTAACCGGACTAAAAATCTCTATAAATGATGGAGCGATGTCGGGCAATTTCTGTAGTGTGTATGTACTCAGGACCAGCAGTGTCCATAGATCTCTATGGAGTGTATCTGTGTGTGTCTATATTAGGAAATTTAGACTGTAAGCTCCAATGGGGCAGGGACTGATGTGAATGAGTTCTCTGTACAGCGCTGCGGAATCAGTGGCGCTATATAAATAAATGGTGATGATGATGAGTGTACAGAGTCAGGATCTTTTCAGCAGATGGTCATGACAGATGAAGAGCACAGACCTGAAGGTAAATCGTGTACACAAGAATCGGCTGCTGATCAGGACTTCAGTCGTTGGTGCAATCGTTAATGATATCGTATTGGGAGACATTTTCTGCAATGTGTACTCAGATTTACCAAGGCTGGAGAGAAATTCACTCATCAATCCCCGAGCCTATCTAAGCTTCTGAAACATTTCGTAAAAATTTCTGATTCGCCCCATAATTCTCCTCCTGCCTCACCGCCGGCAGACGCCGCGCACAACATTCCGAAAGCGCGGTTTACCTCTCTGTGACCTCGTCCATCAAACAGACGTAGAACCTTCATGAAAAGGGAAGTAAATTCTCTTCACCACTTTTCTCTAACCCGTTTCTGACCCATAATCTAATGCACTCAGTAAATGGCTATAAATATCTGTACTGCAGCTCACACAAGGTTTTCCCCCCCAAGGTGCAGGAAACACAGAAGACAGAAGGTTGTTTAAAGGTAGAATAAATCAAAGGATATTTATCTCAGCTTCTTACACAAGATAAGTGTTCTGCAATGCGCCATTTCTTATTTACAGACGAGCTTTGTATGAACACGTCTACAAGGGTCTGTAACTATCACGGCGTAAGAGCATTGCGAAACGGACCTCCTACTAGGTAGGAGGTGTTTGCGGCGGCTCCTGTTTTTTTTTTTTTTATCTTCAATCAAGCCTAAAGAGTCGGGATGTACAAATATGTGCCCCTTCTGGGCGAAGAGTTCCTGTTGGAAAAGATTCCCTTATGGAGGTATAAATGGCTGGGACTGGGGCAAGCTGGCAAGGAGGATTTACAAATAATAAGTGACATTGGATCAAGAAAGAAGGCATCATTGGTAAGTATTTGGGGTTTTTTATTTTTAATAAATACTTGTGGTTTAAAAGAGGGTGGTTAGTGTCTTTATTGTGGGTTTTATTATTTTTAATAAATATGTGTGGTTTGTATGAGGGTGTTGTGGCTTTGTAAACTTTTTTCTTTGTGGAACTACAGGGCCCAGCAAGCCAGGGATGTCAGGGCATGTTGGCACTTGTGGTTCTCCAAGTGCCAACATGCCCTGGCTGCCGTGGGTATGCTGGTGCTTGTAGTTATACAAGCACCAGCATGGCCACACTGTTTTTGGCAACCTGGCTGGCTGGGACTTGTAGTTCCACAAACAAAATTGGTGTCAGTTTGTTTTTTTTACTACTTTACCGCCGTATTACCCTACTACCCACAGCCCAGGGGTAGTAGGAAGAGCCCTAGTGCTATCAGCACTGGGCTGGTTCTTTCTAGGGGAGGGCCCGCTCGTTTTTTTTAGCAGACCCCACTCCCTAGGGAATCCAGCCCAGCGCTGAACAGTCTAGGGTTGGATAGTCATTATGGCAGGGGGACCCCTGCTGCGCGTCTCCCTGCTATAGTGCCGCCAACCCTGGCTGGTTTGCCTAGTGCTGGTAAAGTGAAAATCGAGGGGACCCCATGCAAAATTTTTCCCCGATTTTCACGGGACCAGCACTAGTCAGGCAGCACTAGGGTTAAGCATTAATAGTGGGGGGACCTCACGGGTTTTTTTTTTTTTCAACTTTTATCTATTCTTTACAGTTTTAACACTGCCAGGGCAGTGTAACAGTGATGTGTTTGCCAAACACAGGAGAGTTTGCTAAACTCGCCAGTGTTTACATCGCTCAAAATCGCCAGAGATGACTAGCGATTTTGAACATGAGTGTCAAAATCGCAGCTTGATACATTTCCATTTTTTTAAAAAAAAATCGCGGGAAAACACCCGTGATTTGCCGCGATTTCAACACGCTGGCAAACTCGCAGTTTGATACATTTACCCCCTGGAATCTGTTATTGTAATACTAGTCAATATTTGATTTAATTAGTGCTAAACATAAGGGAAACTTATTAAAGTCACTTAAAGGAATTATTAATGTCTCCCTCCAAGTTCCTACAGTAAAAAGTGAAAGAAAGAAAACAAAATGATAAAAAAAAAGTAGAACATTAATAATAACAATAATTATAAATATAAATAGTATCCGAATACCTGGGAGAAAAAGCAATGAATGTTTGTGGTAGTGTTATGGGGCTGTACTAAGTAGTAAAACCAAAAGAGTTTTTGCCTATTTTACCTGTCATATGCTAATAAAATAAAAGCATATTTAATACAGTATGCTACCAAATAAAAGACCTCTATTACTGGTGGGTACTGTGTGACACTGGCCACCCAGTTCGGTGTCAAATGTTGCACGTACATTACTAATAATACTGATGACCCTAAAGAGGTTATAGAAGAAGATGGATGAAATTTTACAGCTGAAATGGGAATTTCGAAAGAGCCATAATTCTTCATTATATGAGGTCGGGGAAAAGGTGGCGGGTTGGTTCTCATGGTTGAACCCAGCAAAATGGTTCTCCGGTCTGGGGGAGTGGGTACAGGAAATGATTGCGAGTGTAGGTAAGCTCCTTCTCCTTATACTGGGTGTCATCTTAGCAATTGGTTTAGTTGTCAAATGTGTTCCTACTGTGTTGAAGTGTGGAAAACGGTCTCATGGGAGTAACACTGAGAAAGAGACTGAAAGGGTGGTACCAGATACTGAGATCATGGTCTGTGAAGAAGTATTGTATAATCCTGAACTTGAAACGGTGATTGGGTGATAGTTTATTACACTATCAAAGGGTGGAACTGTCGAAGTCAGCAAATTGGATAAAGTCATTTCAATTAAAGTCTAGCAAACTTGGTTGTCTTTGTCTGAAAAGATGCGTACGGTACGCTACGACGTACAAGGGCACGCTACGGCGTGAAAGGGCGTACGCATCCACTACACGTGGCAGCAACAGTAATCGGTCTTTTACCACACATTCGCACAAACACGCATACTTATAAAATAGTACACATTAATGGTAGTTGCAACACATAGTCAGTTATGTCGAAATATAGTAGTATTTATATGTTATATCAGAGTTACATGCATATAAGTGAAATACACGGAACGGGTTAAAGGAATAACATCATGAGTGGTATCATAATGAACCTTGTTACATATCCTACTGTTTGGTTCACTCTGCGAGGGAATCGCAGAGTGCATACGCAAGTTATGAATGATAGGGAATTATGAACTACTTAAGACTAAGGAATCCTGGCGGGAAGAGCAGAGCATACCCCCTGCAGAGATGACCCCCTCCTTTGGATTCCTTAGGATGAACCAGCCAATGATTGACGACCCCTTGGACATTCCTGAGACCCGGACCAATAGATGCAAGCCATACCATCTTCATTGTATTACTGTATTTGATTGTGTATATAAGCAGCAGCTTGTGATCCAGAGTGCAGACATCTTGTCCCCAGACTTCAGGATTGAATGACTGCACTGGATCCAGAGCGCCTGCGATAAGTAACGGCTGTATTTACTATTACTTCGCTTGAGCATATATATATTCTATTATTGCGAATAAATCTCTGTGCTTTGGAAACACAACTCGAGGTTCGACAATCGTTATTGGTTAGCGACAATACGCACATAACACAAGGAATGAAAGAAAATATTATAGAAATTTCCTGAATATGATGTGCAGAAAAGCAAAAACCAAGAAAACTAAATACCTGAAAGAAATGCAAACCGTGCAGAAAATAGCATGCCCAAGATAGGAAGGATTTGTATTTACATGAAATCTTTATTAGAAAACCAGTGATGACCGCATAGATTTGTAGCAACCTGTGAGGAACATTCCTTAAATGCATTCCAATCATAGTTACCCAACCCCCCCCTCCCCCCCCCGCATCTAGTATGCAATCGTATAAATGAGCAACAGATGTCTGACCAATCAGTGCTAAGAAATTGCCTAGGCTATAGTTATTCCCAATTCAATACATTACATTGTATGTATAGCAGCATGCTAAGGACAAGATAAGGCATACACACTTTGTTTTTAAGACCAAGATACATGTTTAAATTGCTTTGTTTTAAGAGTAGTCAAGAGAGAGTTTACTAAGATACTCAAGAGAGAGTTTACTGAGATACACAGTAGCAAGTTGATGAAGTTATACATGGAGCATTTCACAGGACACTGCAGTGTAAAACAGGAGAGGACAGTGTTACAGATGCTTATAGATTTGAGAGTTTGCAAAAGGAGGAGGTGGCCAATGATATAAAATGCAGCAGAGAGGTTGAGAAGCATTAGAAAAGAGAAGTGTCACTTACATTTATTGAAAAGAAGGTCGTAAGTAGAGATGGGCGGGTCCGGTTCTCCGAGAACCGAACCCACCCGAACTTTGGGTATCTGAGTACCGAGCAGCTCGGTACTCTCCCGCCCATTCCGAATCCAAATCGAGGCCGAACGTCATTGTGACGTCGTCGGGGCTCGGTTCTCGCGATACTTCAACTTTATAAATACACGCCTCCACAGCAATCCATCGCCATTTGACAGAGGGAGAGAGCAGGGTGTAGTCATAGGCTAATTAGAGCAGGGACAGAGAATACAATATTGTTCTTGCAATTGCTCTAACCAAAATCGCTAGTTCAGAGAGGAGGATAGAGGTTTATTATTTTTTCTTCATATTTGGCACTCCCCAGCGCTTTTGGGGTGTCCCCCATAATTGTGCATAAATATTTCTGGCTGTCAAAAGTCATATCTGTCAGCAGTATCTACTAAATAATTTTTAGCACTCCTCAGTGCTTTTGGGGTGTCCTCCCTAATTGTGCATTAATATTTCTGGCTGTCAAAAGTCATATCTGTCAGCAGTATCTACTAAATAATTTGTAGCACTCCTCAGTACTTTTGGGGTGTCCTCCCTAATTGTGCATTGATATTTCTGGCTGTCAAAAGTCATATCTGTCAGCAGTATCTACTAAATAATTTGTAGCACTCCTCAGTGCTTTTGGGGTGTCCTCCCTAATTGTGCATTAATATTTCTGGCTGTCAAAAGTCATATCTGTCAGCAGTATCTACTAAATAATTTGTAGCACACCTCAGTGCTTTTGGGGTGTCCTCCTTAATTGTGCATTAATATTTCTGGCTGTCAAAAGTCATATCTGTCAGCAGTATCTAAAACAATTTGTAATACTACAAGTACTTTGGGCTCAGAATGGATTCAAAGCAGTCCACATATGAGCAGAATGAGCAACCAGGTTCTGTCACCAGTCCTGATGGTAGTTTAAATATAATCTTCCCACAGGAGATAACAATCTATATTCACCACCACACACACAAACTAGGGCTAATTTTGTCAGAAGCCAATTAACCTACCAGTATGTTTCTGGAGTATTGGAGAACAATGCAGTGAGCCTGCTTTATCACGCCCATACATGGACACATAGGGACGCACATCATGTTTCACAAGCACCTCGTCTATTCCCAATTTGGTCAATTCAGACAGATCTTGCCGATCAGGTCAAATCACTGGATAACATGAGACTCCAGTATGTGGGGTCAGACAATGTGCAAAGTGCGTGAGATCACGTTTAGCTTACAAGTGCATTTTCTGCAGGTCCATATTAACATCTGAACATTGAGATATCTGGGAGGATTCTTTGTCATTTTGTGATTACACATGCAGCCATTTTGTAGCCAGTCTACAATTGTGTAAATAGTTGTACAAATGCCAGAGTGTTCTTACCTTTAGACATCTTTTACATAAAACAGCTGATAACAGATGGTTTGTTCTCAGACTGTGTATGTAAAACTGCCCATGCCTTGACATAAAATTAGATATTTGGCATTGCACTTATATGTATTTGCTGTGTATGTGAAAACAAACTATAATTGTTAGTAGATCTTTTATATAAGGCCAGTGACCGCAAACAAATGTCAATCCTCCATGTACAGAGGCAAAGGGGCATCTGCCCCCCGGACTGGTCCATTAGTGGACTAGTTTGGGCTGGATCACTGGGCCACCTGCATTTTTTTTACCTTTAAAATATTCCTAATAGACTGCTGAGTCAAGTCTCTAAAATTTGCCAGCCCTCCCCTGTTCATGAAGGAAGCCTCAATGGCATGTGCTAAAACCTATATTTAGGTGCATAGAAGAAAGTGTACATAAACTATAAATGTGGGCAAAAAAGGTAAGTTGTATTTAAACTAAGGTTAATGCATAAATATTACTGTCTTTTCCTGCATCACGGCAGGAAATAATCGTACTAGCATGCAACACTTCCCACAAGTGCTTATGTTACAGAAAAAATAAAAATTGCCAACATGCCATTCTACACACGTAGTAGCATAGAAAGAATCAGGCCTTCGCCTTCCTCTATTAGTGGCAGATCCAAAAATGTTACCGAGCCTTCTTCTTGTACGGTCACTCATGACCAAGCAAGACCAAGTAATTTGGAGTCTAAAAGTGGTGCACAACTACTGTTACGCATCAAAGCCGAGCTGCAAGATAACAGTAAGGCATTAGAGGATAATGTTTGCTCTGAATCAGAAATTACAACAATCCCTGTGGAGAGTCCATCCACGAGTGGTATGTCTAATCATGAGCATTCTGTTAGTGACAGTGTACCCATAAAGAAGGGTCCTTTCAGCAGTTCTGCTGATGTGTGCCTTAGCAACCCGAGTGTAGCCGGTGATAGCCGGTGATACACCAATTGAGGATGCAACTTTGGAATTTGAAGAGGATGAGGTGGAAATTTGTGTAGGCGACGAGGGCACTAGTGATGATGTTGATGATTATGATGCATCAGGTACCAAATTGCCTTTCTCAATTTCTATTTATATTCTAGACTCTATTACGGCTGAACAGTTTTCTATTTTACTCCTCGTGGAGAGGGGGTCTGATGCAGACAGATACCAAACTGTCTTTGTCAATTCATTTTTATAATCTAATTCTACAGTCTATGCAGGCTGCTTTTTTTCTATTCAACTACAAGTGGAGGGCGGGGGTCATAGACAGCCACCAAACTACCTTTATCCATTTATTTTTTATATGGTTCAGTCTATGCAGGCTGCTTTTTTCTATTCAACTACAAGTGGAGGGCAGGGGGGGGGGTCATAGACAGCCACCAAACTACCGTGGTCCATTTATTTTTTATACGGTTGAGTCTATGCAGGCTGCTTTTTTTCTATTCAACTACAAGTGGAGGGCGGGGGTGGGGTCATAGACAGCCACCAAACTACCTTGGTCCATTTATTTTTTATATTGTTCAGTCTATGCAGGCTGCTTTTTTTCTATTTAACTACAAGTGGAAGGGGGGGAGGGTGGGCTATAGAGACTGAAACCAAACTGCGTTTGTCCATTTCAATTTATATTGTACAGTCTATAACGGCTGAATTGTTTAGTATTTTCTACAAGTGGAGGGGGGCCTAGAGAGACAGAAACCAAACTGCCTTTGTCCATTTCTTTATATATTTAACTATAAGTGTAGGGTGTAATATGCACCCAAAGACGATGGCTGCATTGCCAATAGGCTAAGATGAAGAGGAAGACAATCAGGTTTGTGTGCAGAATTAACCTACCAAGGATTAAACTGTTTTCTTCCTAATTTATTAGCTTTAGAATTACCTTACTTATCCAAGAAACAGGTTGAGCACTAAATTAGTTTATTTTATGCCCAAAAACATTGATTTTTAAACAAAATTGCAAAACAAAACCAAACAAAACTAAAACCAAAACACGCATAGGCGGTTTGGCAAAACCAAAACAAAACCAAAACATGACGGTAATCCAGATCCAAAACCAAAACACGGGGGTCAGTGAGCATCTCAAATCTCTATATAGCCCCAGGATAGGGCAGTGAATCTAGCTGCAACAGTATGAATACTGTCTCAATTATTTATATATATATATATATATATCTAATATATATAAGCCTAGCGGCGTGTGTTAGTCTGTGTGTGAAAAAAAAAAAACAAGCTGCAGCGCTGGGCGGAGTTATACACTGACCTACTAAATTCTTAGCATTATCTAATATATAAAAGTAAAAGCCTAGCGGTGTGTGTTAGTGTGTGTGTGTGGAAAAAACTATTTTCTCAGAAAGGGCTCATCCAATTGACCTGAAATTTGGTATACTGACACTATTTGACAAAAAAATTACAATAGTGAAGTCAGTTAACTTCCATCATCCCCCCTTCCCCCCGTGGGACGGGTGGTAAAGGCTAAATTTACGAGTTGAGGGCTCAAACTCATCTTCGTGAGGTAATTTTACCTCATGAACACACATTAAAAAGGGCGCTTGCGTCGGGAAGTAACGCTCTTCCCCTGAGGAGGCCTGGGCTAGGCCCAAATGCATGACAAGAACCTTTTTAAGACCTTAAGTAGCTTGATTTGACTAGAATGCATGAGTATCATGCACGGGTTAACCTGTGTATATATATATATATATATATATATATATTATTATTATTATTAATTTTTATTTATAGGGCGCCACAAAGTATCCGTAGCGCCGTACAAGGACAAACAATGGCACAGTACAAGGTGAAACAGCACAGTACAAGTAACAGTAAGCACTATAACTCTGGGGGCTCAGGCACAGCATGAAAGAGAGGGAGGGAGGGGAAAAGTGAGTACAGGCAGGTAACTATGGCCCAAGAGGGTGGGCACAGATGACAGGTTGAGAGTCACTGAGGGGAACGGAGAGAAGCGAGAGGAGACAGAGGGCAGAGGGACTGAGAGGAGGTGAGCTGAGTAGCTGGAGAGCGCAGTTAAAAGTGATGGAAACAGAAGGTAGGAGAGCCCTGCTCAAAGGAGCGAACAATCTAAAGGGAGGGGAAGACAGACAGACACATGAATGAGACGGAGAGACAGGAGGAAGGGGGAGAAGGGAAGAAGGGATGAGAAAGAGAGGTAGCCGACCGGTGGGAGTTTAGGCATGAGACTGGAAGGCTTTAAGGAAAAGGTGGGTTTTTATATATATATATATATATATATATATATATATATATGTATATATATATATATATATATATATGTATATATATATATATATATATATATATGTATATATATATATATATATATATATATATATATATATATATATATATATATATATATATATATTGTCATGTGCAAGCTAATTTTTAGGCATAAATCTGCAAATATGTGTTTGTGAATTAATTCCTAGAAATAGTGTGACATGGCTCTCAGAGAAGCTGTTTAGATCAATGGGTTTTGTTTATGTTAAATTACCCAGAGGGGGCTGGCAGATAATGGTAGCACCTTGTATCATTTATGGCAGGTCGCAAACGTGAAAGCCTTTGAGGATATCTCTTTCAAGACAATGAAATTTAACACATGTTTTGGAGGGCCCAGACATGCCGACTGCAGACACAGGGTTGTATGTTAATGACAGATTCAAGCTGAATAGTGTTACAGGAAAATATCATATCATTTTCTCCAATATCATACTTACCAGAGACATGTGTGGTATGCAGATGAAGGGAAACCTATGACATGTTGTGTGGAGGTAAAATAATTTTGTAAGTCATACTAGTGAAAAGTTAGGACAGTGTAGCAAAAACCTAACTTAGAAGGTTTTCTCCAGCAGAGTTATAAAACCCTAATTTGCATTCTACCGACTTGTTGGTTCTGACCTCCCAGGAAGGGGGGCTGTGGGCCCTGCAGCTTTGTTTTAAAACTGTAGTGTAAATGTAAGTTTATGTTCACTCTTGGGGAGTCAATTTGAGATTAAAGAGGGTCTCATTTTTCCTGCTTCTCCCAGCACCAGAAACTTGATTATAAGTGAGGTATCAATTCTGTGTTTTATCCTTTTTATTTTATAAAAAACAATTACGTTTTGTATGCCTTTTATTAACTGTTTTATTTTAAGCATTGTGGATGTATTTTCCATATTAAATTACACCTATTAAGTTAAAGTATCTGTGTTCTTAGGAATTGACGGCACAGTTTGGTCAAGACGCTACATAATTGAAATAAGGAGATCATTGAGGTTTATGTTAACTCTGATTAAAGTAAATTGTGCTAGATTAATTCTAAGGAGAACCAAATGCTTCCTAAATAAGGGTGTCAGCTCTTCTCAGAAAAAACCTTGGTGGTGGCAAAGTTGGTATCGCAAAGCTAGTGTGTGGCATAGATAGGGAAGGATTTAATCGTTTCAGACAGACCAGGTGGTTGTTTTTTGGTTAACCCTGTGTCACACACGTGTCACGTAGGCTCAGGTGAGTGCTGTTCGTGAAAAATTGGTGGCAAGCTTGTGGGATGTATTTTAAATTGTTTAAGAACTTAAGTGAATTAGGGTTATGTGATTCCTGAGAGAGGAAATACAGATTAAATCACCAGAGACTAAACTCAATGCTTAAAACATTATAAGACAAACAGCAATGTGTTTCTTTCCCTCCCCTTCTCTTGTTTTTCTTATCTTTTTTATTTGGCATTAAACTGTGAAAATGGCTGCTGCATATAAACGTATGGCCAAAGATGCGCTCATTGCGCAATGTGAGGAAAATGGAATTCCCAGCTATGGCAAAAGCAAGGAGCAACTGGTTGAAGCTCATGTGCAGAGAGATCAGCACCAAGTCATAGCTGTGCCCCAGGAAGGGCACAGTCCGGATTCAGAAGCGTACCTGACTGTGGGTATTGCTCAAAACGGTGGACTGTTAATTTCGGATGATTATAATAGTTCACGTTTCAACACTGCTATGGACGTTTATTTGCAAACTGCCCTAAAATATCTGGGCCCAGTGGACATTACAACTAAAATGCAACTTATACAGCAATTCCAGGAGAAGGAAGCTGCTGACTCTCAGGAGAGAGAAAAAGAGACAGGAGCGCTGCTATGGAGGCAGCAGAGAGGTGTGCTACTATGGAGGCAGCGGAGCACCAAGAAAGAGAAGCTGCCGAACGAGAGGCAGAGAAAAGATATGAACTGGAGCTTGCCAAGCTCAAACGCCAGCCAGAAGCCAGAAGCCAGAGAGGCTGGAATTAGCAGACCCCGTCCAGAGAAATTCCCTGTGTTGGAAAAAGACGGGGATTTGGATGCTTTTTTGCGAGGATTTGAAAAGACGTGCAGACAGTATGGACTACACAAAAATCAGTGGGCTCAGTATTTAACCCCTGGTTTGCGAGGTAAAGCATTAGAGGCCTTTTCAGATCTTCCACGGGAGATGGACGGAGATAATGAGGCAATCAAACATGCCCTGCTACAGAGTTTTAATATCACGCCAGAGGCGCACAGACAGAAATTCCGAGATTTAAAAAGCAGTTCCTGTGACACTTATTCAGGACTTGTGGCCCAGTTGTGTGCGTCCTTCAAACAGTGGATTGGAGGGTTACAGATCACCACCTTTGAAGCTCTGAAAGATTTGATGATTAGTGAGCAGTTTCTGACTTTGTGCCCAACTGATGTGAAGGAATGGGTAGTGGATCGGGACCCTAAAGCATCTGCGGAAGCAGCTAGACTGGCTGAAAAGTATACCGTTACCCGGGCACCTGCAGCTAAAAAAGACACTTTTGTTCCAGGGCTGTCTGCCTGGAAAGGGGAACGGCCAGGAGGATCAATGTCACCCCCCGCAACACCATCACCCACTGTTTCTTCATCTTTTTGGAGGGTTGGGGCAAAGCCTGTTTTGGGAGACACCGCCCAGTGTTTTGTGTGTAACCAGGTGGGGTACATTAGTACCGCCTGTCCAGAAACGAAGACCAGTTCATCCTCCACTTGGGGGGGTACCTTCCCTGCAATCTTCACCAGCTGTCCTGTGTGTTGCTGGACCACAAGGGGGCCGAAAGGACAACCTGCAAACAGTCACTGTGGGTGACAAGGTAACTGTGGGGTTAAGAGACACTGGTGCGGATATTACATAAGTGCGTTCAGATTTGGTGGAGTTAGAGGACTTCATTCCAGGAAATTGTATTTTAGTGCAAGGGGTGGGTGGAATTCACCTTACTGTGCCTATGGCAAAGGTCTACCTGGAGTGGGGTGCTGGAAGAGGTTTAAGGGAAGTAGGGGTATCAGACCATATTCCTACCAATGTTTTTCTTGGAACTGATTTAGGCAGGATGTTATCTCATTATAATGCTAGTAGTGATGTTGTGGACTCTGAAATTAACCATCTTTTTTCCCAGGTACCAGTATGTGACAAGGAAAATGTTTGTTCAGTTATATATAAAGTTTGTAAACTAGGGTGTGACAGGGACCATGTATGTCTTATTGTACCTGAAATGTGTAAACTGTCTGCAGTGATATATGTATCAGATTACAATATGGTAAATTGTGTTGTGTTGCAATCTAACCCTGTCCCTTTACAGACTCCCTGTCCTGAGATAAGGGAAGCGGGCAATAGTGTTATCAATGCTGCATATGATACTGATTTGGGTAAAATGCATGTGCAATCTGTGCTAGCTGAGGTTGTTATGGAGTCTGATGCGTTCAGAATTAACAGGGTATGTCCAGAGGTAATGTGTACTGAAGTAAGGGCAACATGTGACTGCGAGGGAGAGCAGAGGAAAATTGTGCATCTATCTGAGCCTGAACCAGCATGGCCCAACACTGTAATGGACACAGGGGTATCCCACTTACTGGAGCTTAAGAAGGAGAAGGTGGGTAGCTCAGCTAGTTCTCTAGAGGTTCTGATAAAGACAGATGTTAGAAGGTCTCAGGCAGATGGGGCCCACCTTGAACCTGTGTACATTAAGCCAGGTGGAGAAGGAGTAGTGTGGCAGAATGTAGAGGAACAGCTTAATGGGGAGGTAGTAATAGGGGTTAGTGTGTACCCATCTGTATCAACATTAGTGGGCCCCCCAATATCTGAGTCTAGGAGAAAGGAAAGTGCTCTGTCTCTTAGACCCCAAGAAGAGACCCAGCTAGGGATAGAGATGAGATTTTTGCAGGAGATTACTTCCAGACTTAACCCTGTGCCTACAGAGTTGAAAACAGGTATTTTGTCACAGGGACAAAAGTCAGATTGATTGGGAGACAGAAAAAGGAGATGGTGTATCGTGTGTTGTCCCCGATTTCTCAGAGACCACTGCTGCAGTACTGGATAACAGTGTGGCTGCAGGAAGCTTGGAGGGGGGAGCACAGGATGTGGGGAAAATGCAGGGGTCCACGGGTAAAGGGCCAGGTAGGAACCATATCCCAATTCACCCCACTCAACAGGCAGACCCCGATCCCAGACCATGTTTCCTAGACACTGGACCCAAGGTGAGAGGTTCTGCCGTGCAGCCTGCACCGTGGTCTGTCCTTTGTTCTAAGACATTGAGAGGTCTAACAGAAGAAGCCTTGCCTGTGTCTCACAAGAAAAGCAGGGGCTGTGATTGGGATAGGCATGTACAATTGGTCCCTACAGGGTTCTTGGATAGAGTGCAGCGCTGTGGGTGTGGCCAACTGTGTACGTGGATCTTAGACCACAGATCAGTAAAGTTACCCAGGAGGAATCTGACAACCCCCACCATGTCTCTTTACTGTGCAGCGCAAGAATGAAAGCAACCTGGTAACACAGACAGACTGTCTCAACGGAAGCATTGTGTTAGGTGAGCATGGATAATCGTCATGTAGGTAAGGTGGGTGTGGGGGTTTGTTCACTCTAGGGGAGTCAATTTGAGATTGAAGAAGGTCCCATTTTTCCCGCTTCTCCCAGCACCAGAAACTTAATTATAAGTGAGGTATCAATTCTGTGTTTTATCCTTTTTATTTTATAAGAAACAATTGTGTTATATTTGTATGTCTTTTATTAACTGTTTTATCTTAAGCATTGTGGATGTATTTTCCATATTAAATTACACCTATTAAGTTCAAGTATCTATGTTCTTATGAATTCACACAACAGTTTGGTCAAGATACTACATAATTGAAACAAGGAGAACATTGAGGTTTATGTTAACTCTGATTAAAGTAAATTGTACTAGATTAATTCTAGGGAGAACCGAAGGCTTCCTAAATAAGAGTGTCAACTCTTCTCAGAAAAACCTTGGTGGTGGCATAGTTGGTATCGCAGTTGGTAAGCTAGTGTGTGGCACAGATAGGGAAGGATTTAATCATTTCAGACAGACCAGGTGGTTATTTTTTGGTTAACCCTGTGTCACACACGCGTCACGCAGGCTCAGGTGAGTGCTGTTTGTGACATTTATATATATATATATATATATATATATATATATATATATATATATATATATAGATATAGATATATATGTTTATTATTTTTTATTCTAGCCAGTTTAAGAATGCAAGATTGGGAGGAAAATATGTCAGCTGGGAAGATACGGATTTGAACAGAAGGATTTGTTGTTTTACATTTCTCCTGTCTCCCTACTCACTCCTCCATTGTCTTAACAAGCAATGTTTTCTAACAACCTATATCTGCTTACTTTTCTTAACAATAAAATAAAAAGCATCATGCTAGAAAATTACAAAAGGAAACTAGCTCAGATGTTGCTCTGAGTTACATTACAAAGTAATTTATTTTTATAATGCTTATTTAATGCCAGCTAAGTCTTCTGACTTGTATGTTTAATAACAAAGTCCCATAGTTTTGACTGCTTTGAGAGATAGCTCACAAAACAGATCTACACAGATTAAAATGGACATCACTGTGAACAAGGGGGCTGTCACTCATTGCCAAAGTCTAATGTAAGACATATTTAAAGCAAAATCTTAAATTATATTCAGCAATGAATTGAGGCTTCGGGGGGAACTGAATCCCCCCCTATGAAGGTGATTTAGGCAGCACAGAGTTTCCACTGCATGGTGCAAAAGCAGTTTTGGACCAGTCCTCATCTATACTTCCGTCAAAGTACATAAGTTTGTTGGACAAAATGGCGACATTTGCATGGGCAGAGGGGAGGAGTTAAGCAGAACAAGAGCACTCCCTAGAAAACTACGGAGCCATCGCTCAGCCGCATCTAGGTCGGCAGAGCAGTGTGGGAACAAGATTTACTTTTAGAAACCGATATTATAAATGAGGTATGGAACGGATAGGGCGCATTTGTGAAGGGTGTTGCAATACTGCGCCTCTGTTGCGCTTCAGCAGAGAAGCGGGATTCTAGACGCATCCCAGTGTAATAAAATGACTCGCACACAAGCGTCTATGTGAAAAAACAGCCCCAGCGTTCCCTCGCTCTCGTGAACAATTCAAGCCACGCGCCGTTGGAGTTTTCGCCACCTAGGTGTCATCTGAGATCAGAAAGTAAGGGGCACATTTATCAATATTCACATAAAGTGAAAAGTAGTTTTCAATCCTTATCGCAATGATAAGGATTGAACTACTTCTCACATTTATGTACAGCCCTGCACAGAAACAGCAGTTCCGAAAAACTGCTGTTTCAGTGATAAAAAAAATCATACTTACCCCCCTCTTCACTCTTCAATTGCGCATGTCCAGTTCCAAGAACTGGACATGCGCACACAGATCCCCTCTCTGTCTCTGCAACGATAGTTGCAGAGAGAGCGTGCTGAGTGACAGGGAGGGATCATGTGATCCCTCCACACATGCGCTGTCCTGCTCTGCTCTTCGGAGCAGAGCTGACAGCATTAGATTTCCTCAATTCGGATGATGTACGCCAGCTTCAGCTGGCGTACATTAACATGACAAGTTCCCGAAAAAAATGTTTTTTCGGGACTTGTTAGATTGCGGCCAGGAGCAGTCACCATTCTGTTGGGGGTATGATATACAGGTATATGCCCTACATGTATGTCTGGCCATGTATGCATCCTGCAATTCCTGCCTGGATAAGACACTATGGCAATCGTATGGTCCCATTATATTGTGCCTGATGCTATCCAGGTAAATGCAAAACAGTTTCTTAAAATAATACAGGAATACAATGCAGAAGCGGAAGAACCACAGTCAGATTTGGGCAATTTCTCATAAGCAAACTGATACCAAAAAATGACAAGTTTCCAGATAATTTAAATGCTTTTTAAACCTTTTCCAATCTTGTCCAACCCCCTACCCCACCCTCAGTGACATCACTAATGATTTGTGATAATATGCTAAACTAGTTTACAGACGCCTTTTTTACCCTATTGTCCAAAAACAGTTCTAGTAATGGGTTCTTAAAAGGATACTGTGACTCCCTTCCAAAATATAGAAGCGATATGGTATTGCTTCCAATAAAAATGGAATAAGTTTCTGCACATACACATAGGAAACATGATTTAATTATATTGATTCCTAGAGGAGATGCATCATCCCTATAGTTTCTTTGGGGTGTATGCATATGTCATTGACACATGTTATTTTGTTGCTTCATCATCATCAACATTTATTTATATAGCGCCAGCAGATTCCGTAGAGCTTTACAATTGGGAACAAACAGTAATAAAACAATACTGGGTAATTCATACATACAGAGAGGTAAGAGGGCCCTGCTCGGAAGCTTACAATATACAGGAAAATGGTTAAGTGCTACATCATATTGAATATCTGTCCAGCAAGAATCCAAAGGTTACAAATTTTTTAGTGGGCTGTATGCTCAGTCACACAACTATATTGGTCAGACGGTTGTTATCTTGTGTTAGCTGTGCAGAGGGTGGTAATAGGGTAACTTAGGGAGATTAAGAGGGTGGTAGAGGAATATTATAAGCTGGTCTGAAGATGTGGGTTTTCAGAGAATGCTTGAAGGTTTGAAAGTCTTTTGGTGCGAGGGAACTCCGCAAAGTGGGTGCAGCCCGAAAAAGTCTTGTAATTGAGAATGGGAGGAAGTGATGAGAATGGAAGGGAGACGCAGATCTTGTGCAGAACTGAGGTGTCGAGTTGGGAGATATTTTCAGACAAGTGAGAAGATGTATGTTGTTGCAGTTTTGTTGATGGTATGCTAGTAGAAGAATTTTATATTGGATCCATTGAAAAACAGGCAACCGATGCAGAGACTGACAGAGTGGCTCGGCAGAGGAAGAACGATTTACAAGGACAATCAATCTAGCCGCTGCATGCAAAATAGATTGTAGGGGCTCAAGTCTGATTTTGGGAAGACCAGTAAGGAGGGAATTACAATAGTCGATGCTCGAGATGATGAGTGCTCTGGTTTCCTCCCACACTCCAAAAACATACTGGTAGGTTAATTGGCTGCTACCAAATATTGACACTAGTCCCTCTCTGTCTGTCTGTCTCTGTCTGTCTGTGTGTGAGTGTGTGTCTCTATTAGGGAATTTAGACTGTAAGCTCCAGTGGGGCAGGGACTGATGTGAATGGGTTCTCTGTACAGCGCTGCGGAATTAGTGGCGCTATATAAATAAGTGATGATGATGATGCATGAATTAAAGTTTTTGCAGTTTCTTGTGTGAGATATGTACGCATTCTGGAAATGTTCTTTAGATGTATGTAACATGATGTAAATATAGAGTTGATGTGGGGAACAAAGGATAGTTCATATTCGCATATATACAATAGCAAGTCTATCTGATGTGTGAATGTTTTAAGAACACAAAGACAAGACGTTATTAAATGTCAATTTAATATGTCAACATTCCAAATGTTTGTTGAAGATAAACTGTGACAAACATAAATATAAATGCATAACAGTTTCTTAAAATAATACAGAAATAAAACGCAGAAATGGAAGTACCATGGTCATATGACCTTTTGCGTAATCTGCCACCTGGGGAAAGGCTAGAAGATCTGGGCAATTTCTCTTAAGCATACTGATTTAAAAAAAAAATACATTTTCCAAATAATTAAAATACTTTTAAAACCTTTTCCAATCTTGTCCAACCCCCCACCCTCAGTGACATCACTAAAGATTTGTGATAGTATGCTAAACTAGTTTACAGACGATTTTTTACTCTATTGTCCAAGAACAGTTATAGCAATGGATTCTTAAAAAGATTCTATGACTCCCTTCTGAAACTTAGAAGAGATATGGCATTACTTCCACTAAATATGGAATAATTTTCTGCATATATAGATAGGGAACATGATTTAATTATACTGAATACTAGAGGAGATGCACCATCCCTATTGGTTCTTTGCGGTGTATGCATATGTCATTGACACATGTTATTTTGTTGTCATCAGAGGATACAAATGTATACAGAGGTCTATAGATGAATGTATTGCTTTCAAATTGCTCTTCTGTAATAACAGGGTATCTCTGAGGAAATAATCAAGGTAAGGTAATAGAAAGTGGGCCCCTGAAGTCTGTCTGTTTCCTCCATCAAAATACATGAACCCTTTGTTTGCTTGCACACAGTGATTTGCTGGAAATCATGTGTAATAAAGTAAATTTTATTATTAATCATGATAGCATTAAAATAATATTTTTATAATCCTGATTACAATATAATTAGGACAACAGGTGTATGTGGCAATGGATGTAACAATAGGAAATGCAAATAGTTTAGATGCCACCCAGGCAAAATATTCTATATTTTATTTTTAGAAATGTTCCCACCCTGCTGCCCTATTCTTCCTGCTGCCCAAAGGGAGGTATTCCTCTAGCCCAGGGGTCAGGAAACTTTTTTACCTTTTACCCCAAAATATATTTAGATACGCCAACATTACCCCCTTGATTTGAAAGGAAGGAAATCATATATTATTAATTATTGGAATTCAAAATTTTATTGAATCTATTCAAAATGTTTTTGAAAGCTTCAACCTCAAAACTTCAGGTTTTAGAGAAATGATGTTGCTTCATTTTTGATACGAGAGCATCAATATTGGGGCATTTTGATGTCAGAGCAATTTGGATACAGTCTTTGTTTTTATGTTCGTTATAGTGGAAAATCCTTGTTCGCAAAGGTAGGTTGTTGCAAAAGGCAGCAACTTTTTGACTGCCTCCTCATGTGCAATTTGAATGCCTTTGAAGCTGTTGACATCCAAAATTATGACAGAGCTGCTTTGTTTTCAAATGCAATACGTGCTTCATTATTGCATCGAAGCTCAAGAAGTGCCTCTGCCAACCCTTGAGGCTCTTCTGGTACAACAGCAATTTCCCATTTAAAGGGGTCTACAATCCAACTGACAGCATGTGAATCAGCAGCATTACCCCCAGGAATTTAATTTTTACCCCATTTGGGGTAAGTTACCCCTGTTCCCTGACCACTGCTCTAGCCTGAAGGCAGAAACCCCCATATCCTAGGATCATTGGTGCTAAGTGCACTGCTTGATAATGTATTCATCCTTAGCAATTACAGGACTTAAATGGAAAATAGTTAAAAGAGAACTCCATGAAAAATATTTTTAGTTAATGATCCTCTCAACAAGCAGCACTTTGTGGATCTCATGACTGTAAGTCCAATGGTTTATTATGCAAATATGTAGTATTTAAATCTCAGGCTGCTTTAGGACCTGCACACAACAGCCAGCAGAATGACATTTAGAATATCCTATCCGACCAGTCTAATGTAGTATTTGGAAGATTAAGGGCAGGTTGTCCACTCACCAAATTGTAATGTTATTAAAGAGTGTTAACATCCACCTCCACATTTATTAGGTGTTATTCTCCAGCTCCTTACAAGATCGACATTGGATATTCACAGATATTTCATTCTCTACTCTATACAAGATCTTGGGATGTTCCTGGCTTACTATAGTCTTGTTCAGCAGACCTATTATATTAGGGTTGTTGTGTTGTATACATACACCACACTGAAGTGAACAAGTATTCTATGTGTACCTACCCTGCAGCAACAATCATACACTGTATATACTGGATATTGGGGCATATTGTAAGAATTGAGACAAACAGGGGGATTTACAATTTGTTAGGGCTCATTTACTAACATAGCAATTAGGTACAGCAGCCTTTAGATTTAATCTGCCTGGTGCAATCAACAAGTGAAAGAAAGTGTTTGATTGGTTGCTATTGTTTATTGCAAATTTTGCACCTGAATGCAAGGCTGGTAAATCAGCCCTTTTGAGTCCCTATAGTGTCTAAAACCTGCCCTCATATTTCCTTAACATTTCCCCATATTTCAGGAATGTTTAGTGTTGGCATAGTCCGTAGTACAGATTTGATATGAAAGGGTCCCATGTCTGCAGATTAGGCTGTGTGAGAGTGAGATATCCATAACTGTCTTATATACTTTGTTAAATTTAGGCCAGGTTCGAAGCTCTGATAGGACCCAGTGCTTGTGGGAGTCTCAGCCGAATCCTCGCTGCAGCCTCAATAGCTGCCACCAGTATTCCTATAAAGAGGTGACGTGAGAGGCAGAATTCTAGCGGCTGCTGACAGATGGGAGGCTGTTCATGTAGCCAAGTCACCATATCCAACTTGGACTTTCTCAACCACCTGCCAGCATTACCCTCTATTCTCAGTATGTCCTCTGCTCTCGCTGCCAGCACACTCCTCATACACTGACTGCAGGAGGATGTGCATGGTGATTGGCCTATGTGTGATGTGATACCATGCTCTGCCTCTGTCAATGTAGGAGAAGTGTCATGACAGCAGATGCAGAGTTACTGGGAGGGAGAGGAAGTATGTACTAAGAGCACACAGAACAATCACCAGGCACGTCCTCCTGCATTTAGTGTATAAGGACTGCAGGGACTAGCAGGTACTGTAGGTGAGATACAGAACAATCACCATGCACTTCCTCCTGCATTCCTTGTATAAGGACTGCAAGGACTAACTTCTACTGTAAATGAGATACAGAACAATCATCATGCACTTCCTCCTGCATTTGGTGTATAAGGCCTGCAGGAACTGGCAGCTACTGTAGGTGAGATACAAAACAATCACCATGCTCTTCCTCCTGCATTCAGTATATACGGACTGCAGGGACTAGCTTCTACTGTAGAAGAGATACAGAACAATCACCATGTACTTCCTGCTGCATTAAGTGTATAAGGACTGTAGGAACTGGCAGCTACTGTAGGTGAGATACAGAACAATCACCATGCACTTTCTCCTGCATTTGGTGTATCACCATGTACAGACTGGCAGCATGGTGGCTAAGTGAGTAGCACTTCTGCCTCACAGCACTGGGGTCATGAGTTCAATTCCTGACCATGACCTTATCTGTGTGGAGTTTGTATGTTCTCCCCGTGTTTGCGTGGGTTTCCTCCGGGTGCTCTGGTTTCCTCCCACACTCCAAAAAACATACTAGTAGGTTAATGGGCTGCTCTCAAAAGTTGACCCTAGTCTCTCTCTCTCCGTCTGTCTGTCTGTCTGTGTGTGTGTGTGTATGTTAGGGAATTTAGACTGTAAGCTCCAATGATGATGATGATGATGAGATACAGAATAATCACCATGCACTTCCTCTTGCATTTGGTGTATAAGGACTGCAGGGACTGGCAGTAGGTGAGATACAGAACAATCACCAGGCACTTTCTCCTGTATTTGGTGTATAAGGACTGCAGGGACTGGCAGCAGGTGAGATAGAGAACAATCACCATGCACTTCCTTCTGCATTTGGTGTATAAGAACTGCACGGACTGGTAGCTACTGTAGGTGAGACACAGAACAATCACCATTCACTTCCTCCTGCATTTGGTGTATAAGAACTGCATGGACTGGCAGCTACTGTAGGTGAGATACAGAACAATCACCATGCGCTTCCTCCTGCATTTGGTGTATAAGAACTGAAGGGACTGACAGGTACTGTAGGTGAGATACAGAACAATCACCATGCACTTCCTCCTGCATTTGGTGTATAAGAACTGAAGGGACTGACAGGTACTGTAGGTGAGATACAGAACAATCACCATGCACTTCCTCCTGCATTTGGTGTATAAGAACTGCACGGACTGGCAGCTGCTGTAGGTGAGATACAGAACAATCAATATGCACTTCCTCCTGCATTTGGTGTAAAAGGACTGCACGGACTGGCAGCTACTGTAGGTGAGATACAGAACAATCACCATGCGCTTCCTCCTGCATTTGGTGTATAAGAACTGAAGGGACTGACAGGTACTGTAGGTAAGATACAGAACAATTACCATGCACTTCCTCCTGCATTTGGTGCATAAGAACTGCAGTGACTGGCAGTAGATGCAGTGAATGTACATGGAAGCTGGGAGTCAGGTATATTCAAAGGGGGCAGTGCTGGCGCAATCAGTGGTGGCAACAGAATATTCCAAGCCATGTATAGAGAGCGAAACTGTAGCTTACACTGTGGCTTGTTGTATTTGCTTCTGCCCAACAAAGTTGCAGTATATATTTTATAAATTAGTTCAACCTTGTAATGGGAAGTTAGTTTTTATCTGTATGTCACTATCTCCCTTACTGTATATTATCAAAAAATATGTTTGATCTATAAAAAATAGTAACAATAATAGTCCCACACATCCAAGAATTCTAGAACTAAAGTGTTTGTTTGCTGTGAGATATATCCCCAGCCTCATGACTAAAAGTATCTGAGACTAAGGAACAACTGTCAAAATTGTTAATACTTAGGTGACTAAGTGTCCTCGGTTTCTTAAGTCTAAAACTGGAACATCACTGATGACTTATTTTACAGTTAAAACAATTGTTATGATTCATATACTGAAGCCCGGGTTGTCCCTGATACATAAATGGAAATATCTATATTTTCTCAGTTTCAGCACTAATATCAATAGTGTTAGAATACAGGAAAGAAGACAGCTACCTATACAGACAATATTTTGATGCAGACTGATAGCAACAATTGTCTGTCTTTAGCTTGAAGGTAGCTATGATATGTCTTAATTATATTTTAAATTTTGATGTGTAAGAGAGATATAATGGACCTAATGGACTTAATTCTTGATGTGAAGTACTGCATCTAAATGGTCCATCCTGCACACATCATTATGCTTGCCTACTCTCTGCAGAGCTGTAACTAGGCAGGTGCGGGCGGTACCGTCGCCCAGGGCGCAAGTCCAAGAGGGCGCAGCAGCCACCCGCTACCTGCCTCTCTACCTTCAGCCATTTAGTTTGGCAGCGGAACGCATGTGCGTTCCACTGACAGGAAGTTCGGTATTTGGAACGCAAACTTGCGTTCCAAATGCCGAACTTCCGGTTAGTGGAAAATCTCCCCCTCTCCCCCCTTATTTTGAATGAAATCTGGCCTTTTACAATATAACTGTTCCTATGTATTAAAATTAATAATGTATTTAATGCATCAAGTAGAGGATTTAATAGCAGGGTTTTGGGACACTGTGGAAATAGACTTTAATATTCAAATTTCAACACAAATACATTTATTCCTCAGTAGGGGAGTTAGTATATGTATAAATGCCCCATCTTGGTGGACGTTTGTTAGCACTCACAGGCAAATTGGGTTGGAAAAATGTTGAAATAGTAGTCAATTTTATTTGTTTTTTTAACAATCTCCATTTGACTGTTGAACATAGCAGATCTTCCAAGCTGTGGGGCAAATTACACCTTTAGTAAATGATCCCCAAAAGTACATAAAGATCTGGTGACCTACTTAATGCATACCCAGATCTTAGTCTTGCAGCCTTAATCCCACTAAGTGAAAGAAAAAAACACACAAATAAATTGAGAGGGAAAATAAACTAAAAGGTCAGGTAGTGGCAGCAATAACTAATATCAGAGATGGATAAAACAAGTTTACATATTATCTGAGATTTCCCCAGTGAAGAGATGTAAATCAGTGATACTGACAGCAGATAATAGCTAGCCACACCCCTACATTAGGTTGGCCACACCCACTTGGCAAATATCACTCCCACTCAGATGGGGGGCGCCGGTGCCCTGTCTCGCCCAAGGCACTAAAATGTCTAGGTCCGGCACTGACTCTCTGCTCTCCAAACTAGAAGCTACGACCAATTAGAGGCGAAAAGGGCTGGTAGCAGTTGCTCACAAGGAGATAAGAGTAGACCAGCTGTGTCGTATCGATTCGTTACTGCTGGTCGTCGCTGCTTTATAAACAGGGATGGAGTCACCGGATTTACCAGAGGGCGTAAATTATTCTTCGACGTCTTTGCCAATTTATTCGTCCATCTCTGACCGAATCCCAACATCTCTATAGTGGATTTCCCACATGAGCAAGAGGAACCACCTAGAAACCATTTTGTCCATTTTTCACTTAACAATCTTCATTTCATACGTTACCACAAAGAAATGTCTCTGTTTCTGATCTTATAATGTATTTATGCAACACATGTATTTTTGTTTTTTTGTTTCACATAATGATGCTGTAATTGTGATACATGCACTTTGCAGATTAGCCATTGGATTTAACATGCAGTCAGACAATACAGCTCCAAGCGGAGATTAATGCTATAACCCGCAGGTACATTTCCACTTAGTGCTCAGTAAGGTTCGTTAGTGTCTTTTAGGAGCCTCTGTCCATTGTCAGATCTGTCTGACTTCAGCTAAATACTATCACTGCCGGGAGGATGTTAGTTATGAGTGACAAGCTCTCTGGGAGATTGGACAAAACTTAGGAAACCGGTCACGTAGGACAGAGTTACAAGTGAAGAAATTAATTCTGCTCACTTAAAATTTTTAATAGTTTCAGTGTCTGCTGTTAGGACTCACGCAGACGAGTGGTTAGTCAGCACTGTGTCCGCATTTGCCCACACGGTGTTCTAAATTGAACGGAAAGGAATCAAACTGCTCTGAATATAGTACTGGAACAGAGATCATTGATCGTTCTTCTCAGGTCAGAGGCAAGTCCGGGATCCTGTGAAGAGAAGAACAGGATGAAAGGCTTCCAGATCACAGCACATTGAAAACGCTCCATAAGTGCGTTAAAAATAATGCAAAAAAAGAAAGTACACTTTGCAAGCGCTGTTTGAATGCATGTGAAGATTTTCCAAAACTGAGTTACAAAACTTAAGTGAATAACAGTGTGTATTGTATGTACTAACTACTTATACTAATTACATTATAAAGATAAACAAGAGTTATACATAAAGAAGGGACACCAAGTCAAAATATAGAAGCCATTGAGGGAGAAAAGATACAGCACTAACAAAGGCAGCTTTACAGTTCTATCCAACATTAGTGGTAAAGAGTAAAGCTGGGGACACACTGTGGAAATGTCTCCTGATGCCATAACGTGAAAGATTTTACCAAGGACTGAAAGTCCCGATCAGCCGATTCCTATGTACGCACTGTACACGTTTTACACCAGTTACCGTCAGATCTGTGCTCTTCATCTGTCATAACATCACAAGTAGAAGATGAATGCAAATCAGTGTTTACAGAATACAGAGACATGTTTGAAGGTTTAGGTTGTCTGCCTGGCGAGCATAAGATAAATCTAGACACGCAAGTTCCTCCAGTGATACACCCCTGTAGAAAAGTGCCATTTGCGCTGAGAGAAAAACTAAAACAGGAGTTAAACCGCATGGAAGCTTTGGGTGTGATACAGAAAGTTGATGAGCATACTGAATGGGTGAGCTCCTTAGTAATTGTTGAAAAGAAAAATGGACAACTCAGAATATGTCTGGATCCAAGAGATTTAAATAAGGCTATTAAAAGAGAACATTTCAAACTACCAACCAGAGATGAAATCATGTCACAATTTGCGGGAGCAAAATGGTTCAGTAAATTGGATGCATCTTCAGGATTCTGGCAAATGAAGCTAGATGAAGCCAGCTCAATGCTGTGTACATTTAATACCCCAGAATGTCGATACAAATTCCTTCGACTACCATATGGGATATTGTCTGCTCCAGAAGTATATCACAAAAGGATACACATGATTTTTGAACACATTCCAGGTGTTGAAACAATGATGGATGACATTATTGTCTGGGGATCTACAAATGAAGAACATGATTCTAGACTGAGACAAGTAATGGAACTTATCAAGAAGGTGAATCTAAAGCTGAACAAGGACAAATGTGAATTTGGTGTGAAAACACTTACCTTTATGGGTGACGTGGTCTCTGAGGAAGGTGTGAAGCCTGACCCGAGGAAAATATCAGCCATAATAAACATGGAACGTCCTAACAACAAAGACGACGTGAGAAGATTCCTAGGAATGATTACTTACTTAGGAAAGTTTATTTCTCAACTCTCCGAACAAACAGCACCTCTAAGATGGTTGTTGGACAAAAATAATGAGTGGATGTGGTCACATGAACAAGAAGAAAGTTGGCAAAACTTGAAACGGACCATCACAGAGCAACCGGTACTAAGATTCTTTGATCCTACAAAAAGAATAAGAATTTCAGCAGATGCCTCGCAATTTGGCCTAGGCTCAGTGTTGTTACAAGAACATGAGGATACATGGCAACCGGTAATCTATGCATCAAGAGCATTGACAAGTGCTGAAACAAGATATGCTCAGATAGAAAAAGAACTTCTAGCAATCACATATGCATGTGAGCGATTTCATCAATTTGTGTATGGTCAAGCGTTTACAGTGGAAACTGACCACAAGCCATTGGTAGCTATCATGGCTAAATCGTTATATGACTGTCCCATGAGAATTCAACGAATGCTTATAAGACTACAGAAATATGATGTCCAATTGCTGTACTGTACTGGTAAATACATGTACATTGCTGACACACTTTCCCGTGCTGTGAACAAAAGTGAAGGTTCCGAAAGTCTGATGGATAAAGAGATAGACGCATATGTTAATTTGATTGTAGCTTCTCTACCTGTGTCTCTTGCAAGACAAGAACAGATAAGAAAAGAAACAGAGACAGACATCACAATGAAAGTGTTACAAGACATCATTCTGAAAGGATGGCCAGCAGAAAAAAATGCGTGCCCACTGTCTATTCATGATTATTGGATGTACCGCACTGACCTTACGGTTGTCAATGGTATTATTTACAAAGGCAATAGAATTATTATACCTGCACGACTAAGAAAAATGATGCTGTGCAAGATACATGAAGGCCACTTAGGAGAAGATAAATGTAAACGGAGGGCGCGTGAAGTGATGTATTGGCCAAGAATGAACCAGGACATAGCACAGACAACAGCTACATGTGAACTGTGTCTTATGTACAGACCAAAGCAACAAGTCGAGCCGCTGAGTCCTCATGCAGTGCCAGAGAGACCATACCAGAAGGTAGGCGCAGATTTGTTTGATTGTATTGGAAAAACGCACATTGTCGTGACTGATTATTATTCTAATTACCCTGAGGTGCAGACTCTACCTACAACTACTAGTAAAGCCGTAATCAGTTGCTTGAAGTCAATCTTTGCAAGGCATGGTGTTCATATGGAAGTGTTCACTGACAATGGACCTCAGTTTTCCAGCGCTGAATTTAGACAATTTGCTGAAGAGTGGGAATTTGTCCATGCAACATCGAGTCCCCACTATCCACAGTCAAATGGGTTGGTGGAAAGTTCAGTAAAAACTGTAAAGAGTCTAATGAAAAAAGCACAAGACGGCAAAGAAGATTTCTACAAAAGTCTTTTAATCTACCGCAGTACACCTCTACAGAATGGACTCTCTCCTGCACAAATGCTGATGGGAAGGAGGATTAGAGCAAATCTTCTGATAAGTGATGAACTGCTTAATACGCATAACTCAGCATTGGTGAGACTGAGTAAGGTACGTCAACAGGAGAAACAGAAACTGTACCATGATAGGCGAGCAAAAAGTTTATCTGATCTAAGATCAGGTGACCAAGTCCGTCTCCGAGATCATGAGAAAGGCATTTGGATGCAGAAAGGTATTGTGCAAGCACAAGTAGCACCAAGATCTTATATTGTACATACAGATCGTGGAACAGAAGTAAGAAGAAATCGGGTCGATTTAAGATCTCAACCCAACCATAGTGATGGCAACACGACTGAAGAATACCCTTCATCTGACATGTATGATGGACTTGATAATGGTGAACAAACCATGATGGAAGAAAGGTCCAACATGGTTGACGAAACACAGACTTTGTGTGAAAGACCCATAAGAGAAATACGCAGACCTGAGAGACTCATTGAAACGTGTTAGATGATGTTCTTAATGTTATATCGTTGAATTGTTATAATGAAGGATACAGGGCTTATCTTTAAAGAAAAGAAGATGTGATGTTATTGCATTAGATATGCTTAATGTTTGTAGACACTCCCTTATATGTTTAAGCTTGAATCTTTAGTGATGGTCCCTAAGACCATGGGGAATGCTGGGAAGTGGGTGTGGGCATTGTGCAATGTATCCGGAGTCTGCAAATGGCTGAATAAAGAGCTCAGCAGTGCCCACCCATGCTTTAGTGTCCTGATGAACTGATTTACCTGTATATTAACAAAACAAGGGGGGCAGAGCAAAACACAATATTGCAGGGAGGAAAACACAACAGGGGAGAAGAGACAGGGCTGGGGAACACAGAGTTGCACAAGATTACAGACCAGTGGCGGATCGGGGGGGGGGGGGGGGCCATCGTGCAGGTCCGTTCGGCAGAGACAGGCAGGCACAGTGTGCTGCCCGGCTGCTCTTATTGTGTTCAGAGCAGCCAGGGAGCACACTATCCCAGCCTGTCTTTGCCGAACAGACCTACACTGCTGCACATAGTGTGCAGGCATTGGCAGAAATAGTTTTCAAATAGGGGGTGGGGACTAAATCGCCCCCCTTCCTAAATCACCCCGGGTAAAAAAAAAATCTAGATCAGTCCCTGTTAAAGACAGACACAAAGTGGGGGTAAGAAAGAAAGAAACAGACAGACACAGAATTGCACAGACACAGAAAGGGGGGTACATACAAAATAGCTGAGAGGAAAACACAAAATGGGAGAAGAGACCGGGGGTTAGAGCTAGAGAGAGGCAGACAGAAACACGGTGGGGAGTGAGGGGGGAGGGGTGGAAGCCTACCGACAGCAGACAGCAGGGTAACCTTTGCAGGAACCTGCATCATGTGTCGAGGAGCAGAGAGGTCAGGGGGTGAGCCTGTGTAGTGCACATGAAAAGGCCACATCCCCTGTGTGATTAGAGTGGTCGCATGCTGCCTCTATACAGGAAAAGGCAGCATGGTGCCAACTGTACAAAGATACAGGGGGAGCGATCTAGCTAGCAGGGCATATTTTATAGCTTTTAATAGTATAAATTGCGGGCATCAGTGCTGCCTCTTGTCTTTGCGCCCTGGGCAGTCGCACCGGCCGCGTCGGCCGCACCGCCCTCGTTACGGCTCTGACCAGGATAAATGTTGTTTAGTTATTACTGTACTGTTGCCTTTGATTAATATTTTACCTGCTGTCCCATTTATCCCATTCATAAGTTCCCTATATTTAAATCCACCTCTCCCATTTATATTCCCCAACATAAACACGCAGTTGCTTGTTTACAACCACAGTGTGTGGTATATTATTATTTAGAGTGTTAGTGTGGTCGGGTACAAGGAGCTTCCCGAGTCTACCCCTGATGGATTCAGTCAGAGTCCTCATCCCACTATGCGGTGGCCATCTTGCGCCGCATACTACATAATCCAGTGAAAAGGTTAGACATGGTTTGCTATCCTCCTGAAGAAGTCTTACAGACGAAACATGTTGAGACAGAGGGACCCCAGTACCTTCTTTTATTTGCTACAATTCAGCTAACTGGTACATCCATGGCTGTGGTGATTAAGGACCCTAATGGGACTAAAGATAAGCTGTTTTTTATGGTTTACATTGTAAGCATTCACTTTATATCCCTTTGTGAATAAATATATTTTATTTGAATATACTACACTATGTGAAACATGTTTGTTTCCTATATATCGACTGACGGAGTGATTCGGGTGTGAGGATCCATACCGGAAGACTTTACAGATAAGCAATATCTTATCTTTGTGGTGTGCGTAAAATAGGTGACAGGATATCACTATAACACACTAACCATCTGACCTTTCTGGTATTCTGTCTTCCTTTATATGTATGCAAACCTGGAGTAAAAGTATATGGTGTTTGAAAACTACCCAGGAACTTGGATATTTTACTACTATATTGAATTACCCACAAGTTTCGGAATAATCACTCTTAAAAAAAACTGCATCATTTTGCGCCTACATCCTGTGTTGTACCTATCCTATTAATTACGGACTTACCAACCAAATTGAAGGAAGGCTGCCTCCTTACGTGGAAGAGATGCAATAGTGGAATTGGACTTACTATTTATAAAATACTGCTTTGAGCACCATTGTTTATTGCTCTATATTTCTTTCTTTCTCTCTCTCTCTCTCTCTATTCTCTCTCCCTCTCTCTCTCTGTGTGTATATATATATATATATATATATATATATATATATGTATGTATATAGGTGTATATATATATATATATATATATATATATATATATATATATATATATATATATATAGACAAAAACAGACATAGTTCCTCTGCACTCACCATGCACAGACTGGGGTGCAAGAGGGGGTTGCCTATATTATATAGAAGAAAAAAACAGGGATACTCTGCACTCTCCAAACACAGAATTAATGCTGTAATAAGTATTGTTCTATATTTAAAACAGGGAATGTTAGTTCCACATATTGCAATATATGTTACTTACGCCAAAGTCTTCCCAATCTGGTCAGTCCTAACATGATCAAATGCTATGCTTAAAGGCAAGTCTTTCCCAAGCAATAGCAGCCATGGGAGACTGTTAGTTTATTAAGTCATCACTGAACCAATAAAGACACAAAGGGGATCATTTAAGAGCCAGAATAAATATGGCTTTGCAGCACATTTAATTATATACATACTTGCACATATGTAGGTGCACACCATACATAACTCCCAACTGTCCTTATATAGGCGGGACAGTACCGATTTCTGTCTGCCAACCTGATCAGGACAGATTTGTTCCACAGTGGGAAAGTTGGAATCAGTGGGGAATAGGTGCTGTGGGAACGGGAACAAAGGTGTTTGGAGGGGAGGAGAGGGGAGAACAGGGTAACATAGCGCTTCAAAAAGTATTTCCCCAGGTTTTTGCTACACCCCCATCTTGTCATAGCCATGCCACTTGTCCTCAGACCACATATGGGGCATGTACGGCACACCCCTATTACACTATTAGTAACTGCATCTGTAAGTCTGTGAAGATGTTCTGCAAGACCTTTTGTGGGATTACGCGTCTAGATGAAAATGTAAATGTGCCTGGTGGAAAAAAATTAAAACCTCACTTCAAAGTCCAGCCTTCTATCATTTTAGAGCCACCCCCTTTATTTATTTCACTGGTTCTTTTTACCATGTAAAATACAGCTCGAGCCTCTATAGTGGCTTAAATTAAGTTAGCGGGGACATATCTCCCAGCAACAGCTGACAAGACCTGGGTTGTCTAAACCTGCTCTAGGCCATACATTCAGTATACCTATCTCAGGGTGGAAATAGAAGCTGAAAACATACTTTATTATTAAAATAAAGCATTTTTTTTCTTTTTTTTATATTAAAGTATTTGTTTTCTATTTTTTATTTTTCTGTTTTTATTTTTCTTTTCTTTTTTGTGAAAGTGGAACTGAAAGTCCAAGTTCAGGTTTTGCCCAAGTGGACTTACGACTTACACAAAGTGGTAAGACTCCTCTTACTACTGCCAGCCAATATTGCTGGGGAGTTGAGTAAGTATCTACTTAATATTAATTTTCAATCAGCAGGTATCCCCTAAGTAGGCTTCCTGTCCACTCAGCATTTAAAACCTGACACCATTCCACAGCTGTTAAGTTATGTCTTCCCTTTACCTATAGAAACTAACAATGTCCCGGGTTCAAATCCTGGACGAGCCCATGACTTTTAGTCCCATGTCCTAATTCTGCCAGATTGACCTGAAATCACCACATTTTAGTTCCTGAAAATGATTGATTGTTTTGGTCTGTTCCAAACTGAATTTTGATCCAGGATGTAACATGCGGTGGGATAATGACTACATCAGACTCTATGCGTTCATTAGCTGACAGAAAACACTGCCTCTCCCCCCATAGGATACACGTTTATCTGTAATAATATGGTCTTCATGTGTGCAGCCAAACTAAAAAAAAATTTCAATGGCGTTTTTTTTAGTGGCGACGCCAAAGAACTGAATTGCCGTGTTAATTTCCATATTTATAGCACACATTAGGTGGTTGATTGTTAATAGAGATAAATAAACACGTTACATCAATTAATTTACTGATATAACAACCTGCACAGTGGAAGACCCTTCAAAAGAAAATTTTAGAGACCGACCCAGGATCTAAATCTTTAGAGTCCATAATTACAAAGTCATAATATTCCATTCACTTCCTGCTAAACCCAGTTACGGGGATCCAGACAAAGAACAAATTTCCAAATTTGCCAAATCTGAGAGGAAAATTACTTGTAAACTCAAAAAATAACTTGTATTACACTGTGGACAGCATGGTGGCTCAGTGGTTAGGACTTCTGCCTCAAAGCACTAGGGTCATGAGTTTGATTCCCAACTTATCTGTGTGGAGTTTGTATGTTCTCCTCGTGTTTGCGTGGGTTTCCTCCGGGTGCTCCGGTTTCCTCCCACACTCCAACAACATACTGGTAGGCTAATTGGCTGCTATTAAATTGACCTTAGTCTCTCTCGTTCTATGTGTATGTATGTTAGGGAATTTAGACTGCAAGCTCCAATGGGGCAGGGACTGATGTGAGTGAGTTCTCTGTACACTGCTGGGAAATTAGTAGCAATATATAAATAGCTGATGATAATGATGAGGAAAACATGTTATATTACACTGTGTATCAACATTCTGGCATTAATTTCAGCAATCTTGTGTCAATTGAGATAAAAAAAAAAAAAAAAGATGACATTAATATGTAACAGGAAATTTCAAGACACCAAAATATAACATCAGTTTATGAGCAATTGAGGATCATCTAGAGAATAAGAAACAGGAAGATAAACTTGCTTGTCACGATGATGTCATCAGGGGGTTTCCATAATAGAGGAAGCCCAGACTGAAAGACTATGTGATAGTCTTCACATATAAGGATGAGGAGCTGTGGAAGACAAAGTTTATCATTCAGTTTCCACATACCAGTGTGATCTTCTTGTGCTCCTAATCGCTTCCATCTTTTTTTCTCCAATGGTCCTGTTTGTTGTTGAAATTTTTTTAGATCAGTGTAGTCAGGCATTTCTTTCTGTACTGTGTATACTTCTCTTTCAGGCTTTCTCTTAGCTGCCTTTTTTGCTTCTGCATCTGCAAATGTGTTCCCTTTTGTTTCAAAAGTCTCATTCCTTGTATGTGCTTGTATTTTAATTACGGCAACCTTGTGTGGCAATTGCAATGCTCTAAACAAATTTTTTATTAGACTGGCATACTGTATGTCCTTACCACTAAAGTTCTTGAAATCTCTGCTCTTCCATATTGGACCAAAGTCGTCTTAGGATGCTTTTTTACACTCCTGTCTTCCTTTCTCTTGGAAACAATGACTTACATCAATCCTTTAACATAATTCTTGTTTTTCATGACATTTCTAACATTGCCCACAATTATCAACTTTCTAAGTCTTTCTGAACAAGAGAAATAGCAAAACATAGTCATTTCTTAATTGCCATACAAAGCAATGCTTTTTTACACTCCTGTCTTACTTTCTCTTGGAAACAATGACTTACATCAATCCTTTTACATAATTCTTGTTTCTTATGACATTTCTAACATTGCCCACATTTATCAACTTTCTAAGTCTTTCAAAGCAAGAGAAATCGCAAAACATAGTTATTTCTTAATTGCCGTACAAAGCAATGCTTTTTTACACTCCTGTCTTACTTTCTCTTGGAAACAATGACTTACATCAATCCTTTAACATAATTCTTGTTTATCATAACATTTCTAACATTGCCCACAATTATCAACTTTCTAAGTCTTTCTGAGGAAGAGAAATCGCAAAACATAGTCATTTCTTAATTGCCGTAGAAAGCAATGCTTTTTTACACTCCTGTCTTACTTTCTCTTGGAAACAATGACTTACATCAATCCTTTTACATAAGTCTTGTTTCTCATAACATTTCTAACATTGCCCACAATTATCAACTTTCAAAGTCTTTCTGAGGAAGAGAAATCGCAAAACATAGTCATTTCTTAATTGCCATAGAAAGCAATGCTTTTTTACACTCCTGTCTTACTTTCTCTTGGAAACAATGACTTACATCAATCCTTTTACATAATTCTTGTTTCTTATGACATTTCTAACATTGCCCACAATTATCAACTTTCTAAGTATTTTAAAGCAAGAGAAATCGCAAAACATAGTCATTTCTTAATTGCCGTACAAAGCAATGCCTTTTTACACTCCTGTCTTACTTTCTCTTAGAAACAATGACTTACATCAATCCTTTTTAATAATTCTTGTTTCTCATGACATTTCTAACATTGCCCACAATTATCAACTTTCTAAGTCTTTCTGAGCAAGAGAAATCGCAAAACATAGTCATTTCTTAATTGCCGTACAAAACAATGCTTTTTTACACTCCTGTCTTACTTTCTCTTGGAAACAATGACTTACATCAATCCTTTTACATAATTCTTGTTTCTCATGACATTTCTAACATTGCCCACAATTATCAACTTTCTAAATCTTTCTGAGCAAGAGAAATCGCAAAACATAGTCATTTCTTAATTGTCGTACAAAGCAATGCTTTTTTACACTAATGTCTTACTTTCTCTTGGAAACAATGACTTACATCAATCCTTTTACATAATTCTTGTTTCTCATGACATTTCTAACATTGCCCACAATTATCAACTTTCTAAGTATTTCTGAGCAAGAGAAATAGCAAAACATAGTTATTTCTTAATTGCCGTACAAAGCAATGCTTTTTTACACTCCTGTCTTACTTTCTCTTAGAAACAATGACTTACATCAATCCTTTTACATAATTCTTGTTTTTCATGACATTTCTAACATTGCCCACAATTATCAACTTTCTAAGTCTTTCTGAACAAGAGAAATAGCAAAACATAGTCATTTCTTAATTGCCATACAAAGCAATGCTTTTTTACACTCCTGTCTTACTTTCTCTTGGAAACAATGACTTACATCAATCCTTTTACATAATTCTTGTTTCTTATGACATTTCTAACATTGCCCACATTTATCAACTTTCTAAGTCTTTCAAAGCAAGAGAAATCGCAAAACATAGTTATTTCTTAATTGCCGTATAAAGCAATGCTTTTTTACACTCCTGTCTTACTTTCTCTTGGAAACAATGACTTACATCAATCCTTTAACATAATTCTTGTTTATCATAACATTTCTAACATTGCCCACAATTATCAACTTTCTAAGTCTTTCTGAGGAAGAGAAATCGCAAAACATAGTCATTTCTTAATTGCCGTAGAAAGCAATGCTTTTTTACACTCCTGTCTTACTTTCTCTTGGAAACAATGACTTACATCAATCCTTTTACATAAGTCTTGTTTCTCATAACATTTCTAACATTGCCCACAATTATCAACTTTCAAAGTCTTTCTGAGGAAGAGAAATCGCAAAACATAGTCATTTCTTAATTGCCGTAGAAAGCAATGCTTTTTTACACTCCTGTCTTACTTTCTCTTGGAAACAATGACTTACATCAATCCTTTTACATAATTCTTGTTTCTTATGACATTTCTAACATTGCCCACAATTATCAACTTTCTAAGTATTTTAAAGCAAGAGAAATCGCAAAACATAGTCATTTCTTAATTGCCGTACAAAGCAATGCCTTTTTACACTCCTGTCTTACTTTCTCTTGGAAACAATGACTTACATCAATCCTTTTTAATAATTCTTGTTTCTCATGACATTTCTAACATTGCCCACAATTATCAACTTTCTAAGTCTTTCTGAGCAAGAGAAATCGCAAAACATAGTCATTTCTTAATTGCCGTAAAAAACAATGCTTTTTTACACTCCTGTCTTACTTTCTCTTGGAAACAATGACTTACATCAATCCTTTTACATAATTCTTGTTTCTCATGACATTTCTAACATTGCCCACAATTATCAACTTTCTAAATCTTTCTGAGCAAGAGAAATCGCAAAACATAGTCATTTCTTAATTGCCGTACAAAGCAATGCTTTTTTACACTAATGTCTTACTTTCTCTTGGAAAGAATGACTTACATCAATCCTTTTACATAATTCTTGTTTCTCATGACATTTCTAACATTGCCCACAATTATCAACTTTCTAAGTATTTCTGAGCAAGAGAAATAGCAAAACATAGTTATTTCTTAATTGCCGTACAAAGCAATGCTTTTTTACACTCCTGTCTTACTTTCTCTTAGAAACAATGACTTACATCAATCCTTTTACATAATTCTTGTTTCTCATGGCATTTCTAACATTGCCCATACATATTAACTTTCTAAGTCTTTCTGAGCAAGAGAAATCGCAAAACATAGTCATTTCTTAATTGCCGTAGAAAGCAATGCTTTTTTACACTCCTGTCTTACTTTCTTTTGGAAACAATGACTTACATCAATCCTTTTACATAAGTCTTGTTTCTCATAACATTTCTAACATTGCCCACAATTATCAACTTTCTAAGTCTTTCTGAGCAAGAGAAATCGCAAAACATAGTCATTTCTTAATTGCCGTACAAAGCAATGCTTTTTTACACTCCTGTCCCACTTTCTCTTGGAAACAATGACTTACATCAATCCTTTTACATAATTCTTGTTTCTCATGACATTTCTAACATTGCCCACAATTATCAACTTTCTAAGTCTTTCTGAGCAAGAGAAATCGCAAAACATAGTAATTTCTTAATTGCCGTAAAAGCAATGCTTTTTTACACTCCTGTCTTACTTTCTATTGGAAACAATGACTTACATCAATCCTTTTACATAAGTCTTGTTTCTCATGACATTTCTAACATTGCCCACAATTATCAACTTTCTAAGTCTTTCTAAACAAGAGAAATCGCAAAACATAGTCATTTTTCAATTGCCGTACAAAGCAATGCTTTTTTACACTCCTGTCTTACTTTCTGTTGGAAACAATGACTTACATCAATCCTTTTACATAATTCTTGTTTCTTATGACATTTCTAACATTGCCCACAATTGTCAACTTTCTAAGTCTTTCTGAGCAAGAGAAATCGCAAAACATAGTCATTTCTTAATTGCCGTACAAAGCAATGCTTTTTTACACTCCTGTCTTACTTTCTCTAGGAAACAATGACTTACATCAATCCTTTTACATAATTCTAGTTTCTCATGACATTTCTAACATTGCCCACAATTATCAACTTTCTAAGTCTTTCTGAGCAAGAGAAATCGCAAAAAATACTCATTTCTTAATTGCCGTACAAAGCAATGCTTTTTTACACTCCTGTCCCACTTTCTCTTGGAAACAATGACTTACTTCAATCCTTTTACATAATTCTTGTTTCTCATGACATTTCTAACATTGCCCACAATTATCAACTTTCTAAGTCTTTCTGAGCAAGAGAAATCGCAAAACATAGTCATTTCTTAATTGCCGTACAAAGCAATGCTTTTTTACACTCCTGTCTTACTTTCTCTTAGAAACAATGACTTACATTAAACCTGTTACATAATTCTTGTTTCTCATGACATTTCTAACATTGCCCACAATTATCAACTTTCTAAGTTTTTCTGAGCAAGAGAAATCGCAAAACATAGTCATTTCTTAATTGCCATACAAAGCAATGCTTTTTTACACTCCTGTCTTACTTTCTCTTGGAAACAATGACTTACATCAATCCTTTTACATAATTCTTGTTTCTCATGACATTTCTAACATTGCCCACAATTATCAACTTTCTAAGTCTTTCTGAGCAAGAGAAATAGTAAAAAATAGTAATTTCTTAATTGCCGTACAAATCAATGCTTTTTTACACTCCTGTCTTACTTTCTCTTGGAAACAATGACTTACATCAATCCTTTTACATAAGTCTTGTTTCTCATGACATTTCTAACATTGCCTCCAATTATCAACTTTCTAAGTCTTTCTAAACAAGAGAAATCGCAAAACATAGTCATTTTTTAATTGCCGTACAAAGCAATGCTTTTTTAAACTCCTGTCTTACTTTCTCTTGGAAACAATGACTTACATCAATCCTTTTACATAATTCTTGTTTCTTATGACATTTCTAACATTGCCCACAATTATCAACTCTCTAAGTCTTTCTGAGCAAGAGAAATCGCAAACATAGTCATTTCTTAATTGCCGTACAAAGCAATGCTTTTTTACACTCCTGTCTTACTTTCTCTTGGAAAATATGACTTACATCAATCCTTTAACATAACTCTAGTTTCTCATGACATTTCTAACATTGCCCCCAATTATCAACTTTCTAAGTTTTTCTGAGCAAAATAAATCGCAAAAAATAGTAATTTCTTAATTGCCGTAGAAAGCAATGCTTTTTTACACTCCTGTCTTACTTTCTCTTGGAAACAATGACTTACATCAATCCTTTTACATAATTCTTGTTTCTCATGACATTTCTAACATTGCCCACAATTATCAACTTTCTAAGTCTTTCTGAGCAAGAGAAATGCAAAACATAGTCATTTTTTAATTGCCGTACAAAGCAATGCTTTTTTACACTCCTGTCTTACTTTCTCTTGGAAACAATGACTTACATCAATTCTTTTACATAATTCTTGTTTCTAATGACATTTCTAACATTGCCCACAATTATCAACTTTCTAAGTCTTTCTGAGCAATAGAAATCGCAAAACATAGTCATTTCTTAATTGCCGTACAAAGTAATGCTTTTTTACACTCCTGTCTTCCTTTCTCTTGGAAACAATGACTTACATCAATCCTTTAACATAATTCTTGTTTTTCATGACATTTCTAACATTGCCCACAATTATCAACTTTCTAAGTCTTTCTGAACAAGAGAAATAGCAAAACATAGTCATTTCTTAATTGCCATACAAAGCAATGCTTTTTTACACTCCTGTCTTACTTTCTCTTGGAAACAATGACTTACATCAATCCTTTTACATAATTCTTGTTTCTTATGACATTTCTAACATTGCCCACATTTATCAACTTTCTAAGTCTTTCAAAGCAAGAGAAATCGCAAAACATAGTTATTTCTTAATTGCCGTACAAAGCAATGCTTTTTTACACTCCTGTCTTACTTTCTCTTGGAAACAATGACTTACATCAATCCTTTAACATAATTCTTGTTTATCATAACATTTCTAACATTGCCCACAATTATCAACTTTCTAAGTCTTTCTGAGGAAGAGAAATCGCAAAACATAGTCATTTCTTAATTGCCGTAGAAAGCAATGCTTTTTTACACTCCTGTCTTACTTTCTCTTGGAAACAATGACTTACATCAATCCTTTTACATAATTCTTGTTTCTTATGACATTTCTAACATTGCCCACAATTATCAACTTTCTAAGTATTTTAAAGCAAGAGAAATTGCAAAACATAGTCATTTCTTAATTGCCGTACAAAGCAATGCCTTTTTACACTCCTGTCTTACTTTCTCTTAGAAACAATGACTTACATCAATCCTTTTTAATAATTCTTGTTTCTCATGACATTTCTAACATTGCCCACAATTATCAACTTTCTAAGTCTTTCTGAGCAAGAGAAATCGCAAAACATAGTCATTTCTTAATTGCCGTACAAAACAATGCTTTTTTACACTCCTGTCTTACTTTCTCTTGGAAACAATGACTTACATCAATCCTTTTACATAATTCTTGTTTCTCATGACATTTCTAACATTGCCCACAATTATCAACTTTCTAAATCTTTCTGAGCAAGAGAAATCGCAAAACATAGTCATTTCTTAATTGCCGTACAAAGCAATGCTTTTTTACACTAATGTCTTACTTTCTCTTGGAAACAATGACTTACATCAATCCTTTTACATAATTCTTGTTTCTCATGACATTTCTAACATTGCCCACAATTATCAACTTTCTAAGTATTTCTGAGCAAGAGAAATAGCAAAACATAGTTATTTCTTAATTGCCGTACAAAGCAATGCTTTTTTACACTCCTGTCTTACTTTCTCTTAGAAACAATGACTTACATCAATCCTTTTACATAATTCTTGTTTTTCATGACATTTCTAACATTGCCCACAATTATCAACTTTCTAAGTCTTTCTGAACAAGAGAAATAGCAAAACATAGTCATTTCTTAATTGCCATACAAAGCAATGCTTTTTTACACTCCTGTCTTACTTTCTCTTGGAAACAATGACTTACATCAATCCTTTTACATAATTCTTGTTTTTTATGACATTTCTAACATTGCCCACATTTATCAACTTTCTAAGTCTTTCAAAGCAAGAGAAATCGCAAAACATAGTTATTTCTTAATTGCCGTACAAAGCAATGCTTTTTTACACTCCTGTCTTACTTTCTCTTGGAAACAATGACTTACATCAATCCTTTAACATAATTCTTGTTTATCATAACATTTCTAACATTACCCACAATTATCAACTTTCTAAGTCTTTCTGAGGAAGAGAAATCGCAAAACATAGTCATTTCTTAATTGCCGTAGAAAGCAATGCTTTTTTACACTCCTGTCTTACTTTCTCTTGGAAACAATGACTTACATCAATCCTTTTACATAAGTCTTGTTTCTCATAACATTTCTAACATTGCCCACAATTATCAACTTTCAAAGTCTTTCTGAGGAAGAGAAATCGCAAAACATAGTCATTTCCTAATTGCCGTAGAAAGCAATGCTTTTTTACACTCCTGTCTTACTTTCTCTTGGAAACAATGACTTACATCAATCCTTTTACATAATTCTTGTTTCTTATGACATTTCTAACATTGCCCACAATTATCAACTTTCTAAGTATTTTAAAGCAAGAGAAATCGCAAAACATAGTCATTTCTTAATTGCCGTACAAAGCAATGCCTTTTTACACTCCTGTCTTACTTTCTCTTAGAAACAATGACTTACATCAATCCTTTTTGATAATTCTTGTTTCTCATGACATTTCTAACATTGCCCACAATTATCAACTTTCTAAGTCTTTCTGAGCAAGAGAAATCGCAAAACATAGTCATTTCTTAATTGCCGTAAAAAACAATGCTTTTTTACACTCCTGTCTTACTTTCTCTTGGAAACAATGACTTACATCAATCCTTTTACATAATTCTTGTTTCTCATGACATTTCTAACATTGCCCACAATTATCAACTTTCTAAATCTTTCTGAGCAAGAGAAATCGCAAAACATAGTCATTTCTTAATTGCCGTACAAAGCAATGCTTTTTTACACTAATGTCTTACTTTCTCTTGGAAAGAATGACTTACATCAATCCTTTTACATAATTCTTGTTTCTCATGACATTTCTAACATTGCCCACAATTATCAACTTTCTAAGTCTTTCTGAGCAAGAGAAATCGCAAAACATAGTTATTTCTTAATTGCCGTACAAAGCAATGCTTTTTTACACTCCTGTCTTACTTTCTCTTAGAAACAATGACTTACATCAATCCTTTTACATAATTCTTGTTTCTCATGGCATTTCTAACATTGCCCATAAATATTAACTTTCTAAGTCTTTCTGAGCAAGAGAAATCGCAAAACATAGTCATTTCTTAATTGCCGTAGAAAGCAATGCTTTTTTACACTCCTGTCTTACTTTCTTTTGGAAACAATGACTTACATCAATCCTTTTACATAAGTCTTGTTTCTCATAACATTTCTAACATTGCCCACAATTATCAACTTTCTAAGTCTTTCTGAGCAAGAGAAATCGCAAAACATAGTCATTTCTTAATTGCCGTACAAAGCAATGCTTTTTTACACTCCTGTCCCACTTTCTCTTGGAAACAATGACTTACATCAATCCTTTTACATAATTCTTGTTTCTCATGACATTTCTAACATTGCCCACAATTATCAACTTTCTAAGTCTTTCTGAGCAAGAGAAATCGCAAAACATAGTCATTTCTTAATTGCCGTACAAAGCAATGCTTTTTTACACTCCTGTCTTACTTTCTATTGGAAACAATGACTTACATCAATCCTTTTACATAATTCTTGTTTCTTATGACATTTCTAGCATTGCCCACAATTGTCAACTTTCTAAGTCTTTCTGAGCAAGAGAAATCGCAAAACATAGTCATTTCTTAATTGCCGTACAAAGCAATGCTTTTTTACACTCCTGTCTTACTTTCTCCAGGAAACAATGACTTACATTAATCCTTTTACATAATTCTAGTTTCTCATGACATTTCTAACATTGCCCACAATTATCAACTTTCTAAGTCTTTCTGAGCAAGAGAAATCGCAAAAAATACTAATTTCTTAATTGCCGTACAAAGCAATGCTTTTTTACACTCCTGTCCCACTTTCTCTTGGAAACAATGACTTACATCAATCCTTTTACATAATTCTTGTTTCTCATGACATTTCTAACATTGCCCACAAATATCAACTTTCTAAGTATTTTAAAGCAAGAGAAATTGCAAAACATAGTCATTTCTTAATTGCCGTACAAAGCAATGCCTTTTTACACTCCTGTCTTACTTTCTCTTGGAAAGAATGACTTACATCAATCCTTTTACATAATTCTTGTTTCTCATGACATTTCTAACATTGCCCACAATTATCAACTTTCTAAGTCTTTCTGAGCAAGAGAAATCGCAAAACATAGTCATTTCTTAATTGCCGTACAAAGCAATGCTTTTTTACACTCCTGTCTTACTTTCTCTTAGAAACAATGACTTACATTAAACCTGTTACATAAGTCTTGTTTCTCATGACATTTCTAACATTGCCCACAATTATCAACTTTCTAAGTCTTTCTAAACAAGAGAAATCGCAAAACATAGTCATTTTTTAATTGCCGTACAAAGCAATGCTTTTTTACACTCCTGTCTTACTTTCTCTTGGAAACAATGACTTACATCAATCCTTTTACATAATTCTTGTTTCTTATGACATTTCTAACATTGCCCACAATTGTCAACTTTCTAAGTCTTTCTGAGCAAGAGAAATCGCAAAACATAGTCATTTCTTAATTGCCGTACAAAGCAATGCTTTTTTACACTCCTGTCTTACTTTCTCCAGGAAACAATGACTTACATCAATCCTTTTACATAATTCTAGTTTCTCATGACATTTCTAACATTGCCCACAATTATCAACTTTCTGAGCAAGAGAAATCGCAAAAAATACTAATTTCTTAATTGCCGTACAAAGCAATGCTTTTTTACACTCCTGTCCCACTTTCTCTTGGAAACAATGACTTACATCAATCCTTTTACATAATTCTTGTTTCTCATGACATTTCTAACATTGCCCACAAATATCAACTTTCTAAGTATTTTAAAGCAAGAGAAATTGCAAAACATAGTCATTTCTTAATTGCCGTACAAAGCAATGCTTTTTTACACTCCTGTCTTACTTTCTCTTAGAAACAATGACTTACATTAAACCTGTTACATAATTCTTGTTTCTCATGACATTTCTAACATTGCCCACAATTATCAACTTTCTAAGTCTTTCTGAGCAAGAGAAATCGCAAAACATAGTCATTTCTTAATTGCCGTACAAAGCAATGCTTTTTTACACTCCTGTCTTACTTTCTCTTAGAAACAATGACTTACATTAAACCTGTTACATAATTCTTGTTTCTCATGACATTTCTAACATTGCCCACAATTATCAACTTTCTAAGTTTTTCTGAGCAAGAGAAATCGCAAAACATAGTCATTTCTTAATTGCCATACAAAGCAATGCTTTTTTACACTCCTGTCTTACTTTCTCTTGGAAACAATGACTTACATCAATCCTTTTACATAATTCTTGTTTCTCATGACATTTCTAACATTGCCCACAATTATCAACTTTCTAAGTCTTTCTGAGCAAGAGAAATAGTAAAAAATAGTAATTTCTTAATTGCCGTAGAAAGCAATGCTTTTTTACACTCCTGTCTTACTTTCTCTTGGAAACAATGACTTACATCAATCCTTTTACATAATTCTTGTTTCTCATGACATTTCTAACATTGCCCACAAATATCAACTTTCTAAGTATTTTAAAGCAAGAGAAATTGCAAAACATAGTCATTTCTTAATTGCCGTACAAAGCAATGCCTTTTTACACTCCTGTCTTACTTTCTCTTGGAAAGAATGACTTACATCAATCCTTTTACATAATTCTTGTTTCTCATGACATTTCTAACATTGCCCACAATTATCAACTTTCTAAGTCTTTCTGAGCAAGAGAAATCGCAAAACATAGTCATTTCTTAATTGCCGTACAAAGCAATGCTTTTTTACACTCCTGTCTTACTTTCTCTTAGAAACAATGACTTACATTAAACCTGTTACATAAGTCTTGTTTCTCATGACATTTCTAACATTGCCCACAATTATCAACTTTCTAAGTCTTTCTAAACAAGAGAAATCGCAAAACATAGTCATTTTTTAATTGCCGTACAAAGCAATGCTTTTTTACACTCCTGTCTTACTTTCTCTTGGAAACAATGACTTACATCAATCCTTTTACATAATTCTTGTTTCTTATGACATTTCTAACATTGCCCACAATTGTCAACTTTCTAAGTCTTTCTGAGCAAGAGAAATCGCAAAACATAGTCATTTCTTAATTGCCGTACAAAGCAATGCTTTTTTACACTCCTGTCTTACTTTCTCCAGGAAACAATGACTTACATCAATCCTTTTACATAATTCTAGTTTCTCATGACATTTCTAACATTGCCCACAATTATCAACTTTCTGAGCAAGAGAAATCGCAAAAAATACTAATTTCTTAATTGCCGTACAAAGCAATGCTTTTTTACACTCCTGTCCCACTTTCTCTTGGAAACAATGACTTACATCAATCCTTTTACATAATTCTTGTTTCTCATGACATTTCTAACATTGCCCACAAATATCAACTTTCTAAGTATTTTAAAGCAAGAGAAATTGCAAAACATAGTCATTTCTTAATTGCCGTACAAAGCAATGCTTTTTTACACTCCTGTCTTACTTTCTCTTAGAAACAATGACTTACATTAAACCTGTTACATAATTCTTGTTTCTCATGACATTTCTAACATTGCCCACAATTATCAACTTTCTAAGTCTTTCTGAGCAAGAGAAATCGCAAAACATAGTCATTTCTTAATTGCCGTACAAAGCAATGCTTTTTTACACTCCTGTCTTACTTTCTCTTAGAAACAATGACTTACATTAAACCTGTTACATAATTCTTGTTTCTCATGACATTTCTAACATTGCCCACAATTATCAACTTTCTAAGTTTTTCTGAGCAAGAGAAATCGCAAAACATAGTCATTTCTTAATTGCCATACAAAGCAATGCTTTTTTACACTCCTGTCTTACTTTCTCTTGGAAACAATGACTTACATCAATCCTTTTACATAATTCTTGTTTCTCATGACATTTCTAACATTGCCCACAATTATCAACTTTCTAAGTCTTTCTGAGCAAGAGAAATAGTAAAAAATAGTAATTTCTTAATTGCCGTAGAAAGCAATGCTTTTTTACACTCCTGTCTTACTTTCTCTTGGAAACAATGACTTACATCAATCCTTTTACATAAGTCTTGTTTCTCATGACATTTCTAACATTGCCTCCAATTATCAACTTTCTAAGTCTTTCTAAACAAGAGAAATCGCAAAACATAGTCATTTCTTAATTGCCGTACAAAGCAATGCTTTTTTACACTCCTGTCTTACTTTCTCTTGGAAACAATGACTTACATCAATCCTTTTACATAATTCTTGTTTCTTATGACATTTCTAGCATTGCCCACAATTATCAACTCTCTAAGTCTTTCTGAGCAAGAGAAATCGCAAAACATAGTCATTTCTTAATTGCCGTACAAAGCAATGCTTTTTTACACTCCTGTCTTACTTTCTCTTGGAAAATATGACTTACATCAATCCTTTAACATAACTCTAGTTTCTCGTGACATTTCTAACATTGCCCCCAAATATCAACTTTCTAAGTCTTTCTGAGCAAAATAAATCGCAAAAAATAGTAATTTCTTAATTGCCGTAGAAAGCAATGCTTTTATACACTCCTGTCTTACTTTCTCTTGGAAACAATGACTTACATCAATCCTTTTACATAATTCTTGTTTCTCATGACATTTCTAACATTGCCCACAATTATCAACTTTCTAAGTCTTTCTGAGCAAGAGAAATCGCAAAACATAGTCATTTTTTAATTGCCGTACAAAGCAATGCTTTTTTACACTCCTGTCTTACTTTCTCTTGGAAACAATGACTTACATCAATTCTTTTACATAATTCTTGTTTCTAATGACATTTCTAACATTGCCCACAATTATCAACTTTCTAAGTCTTTCTGAGCAATAGAAATCGCAAAACATAGTCATTTCTTAATTGCCGTACAAAGTAATGCTTTTTTACACTCCTGTCTTCCTTTCTCTTGGAAACAATGACTTACATCAATCCTTTAACATAATTCTTGTTTTTCATGACATTTCTAACATTGCCCACAATTATCAACTTTCTAAGTCTTTCAAAGCAAGAGAAATCGCAAAACATAGTCATTTCTTAATTGCCGTACAAAGCAATGCTTTTTTACACTCCTTTCTTACTTTCTCTTGGAAACAATGACTTACATCAATCCTTTTACATAATTCTTGTTTCTCATTACATTTCTAACATTGCCCACAATTATCAACTTTCTAAGTCTTTCTGAACAAGAGAAATAGCAAAACATAGTCATTTCTTAATTGCCATACAAAGCAATGCTTTTTTACACTCCTGTCTTACTTTCTCTTGGAAACAATGACTTACATCAATCCTTTTACATAATTCTTGTTTCTTATGACATTTCTAACATTGCCCACATTTATCAACTTTCTAAGTCTTTCAAAGCAAGAGAAATCGCAAAACATAGTTATTTCTTAATTGCCGTACAAAGCAATGCTTTTTTACACTCCTGTCTTACTTTCTCTTGGAAACAATGACTTACATCAATCTTTTTACATAATTCTTGTTTATCATAACATTTCTAACATTGCCCACAATTATCAACTTTCTAAGTCTTTCTGAGAAAGAGAAATCGCAAAACATGGTCATTTCTTAATTGCCGTAGAAAGCAATGCTTTTTTACACTCCTGTCTTACTTTCTCTTGGAAACAATGACTTACATCAATCCTTTTACATAAGTCTTGTTTCTCATAACATTTCTAACATTGCCCACAATTATCAACTTTCTAAGTCTTTCTGAGGAAGAGAAATCGCAAAACATAGTCATTTCTTAATTGCCGTACAAAGCAATGCTTTTTTACACTCCTGTCTTACTTTCTCTTGGAAACAATGACTTACATCAATCCTTTTACATAATTCTTGTTTCTCATGACATTTCTAACATTGCCCACAATTATCAACTTTCTAAGTATTTTAAAGCAAGAGAAATCGCAAAACATAGTCATTTCTTAATTGCCGTACAAAGCAATGCTTTTTTACACTCCTGTCTTACTTTCTCTTAGAAACAATGACTTACATTAAACCTGTTACATAATTCTTGTTTCTCATGACATTTCTAACATTGCCCACAATTATCAACTTTCTAAGTTTTTCTGAGCAAGAGAAATCGCAAAACATAGTCATTTCTTAATTGCCATACAAAGCAATGCTTTTTTACACTCCTGTCTTACTTTCTCTTGGAAACAATGACTTACATCAATCCTTTTACATAATTCTTGTTTCTCATGACATTTCTAACATTGCCCACAATTATCAACTTTCTAAGTCTTTCCGGCATGCTAAATCTGGTGAGTTGGTTCGCATACATGTACACATGCAGAGTGGACTGGAAATCAGTAAGTTAGCCACTCAGGTCCAGTGTCGCCTGGACGGCTGAATGTCGCTAAGCTACCATTGTGATATTTTTTGTTAAACCATGATAATCTCGACAAAAGAATCTCGCCATGAAGGGACTGTGTATGATAAATAGGCTTCTTTTTAATTAAATTGAATCTTTTGCTATTGCTTTTGTAACAGACAAACTACAGAAGTGAAGCAGACAGGCCAGAATACAAGCAGTGTTGTGGAACTACAAAGCACAGCACACCCAACGTCGCCCACTCGCCAGATTGCCGGCAATTGAATCTCCCCCCTAAGTTATGTGGCTGGCTGCGTGCCAGTGTAATCTATGGCTCTGTAGTTATTTTGGAAAGACCAGCTCCAGCTTACCCTATGGCCGGGCATGCTGTGCTTTGTAGTTCCACAACACTGCTTGTATTCTGGCCTGTCTGCTTCACTTCTGTAGTTTGTCTGTTACAAAAGCAATAGCAAAAGATTCAATTTAATTAAAAAGGGGCCTATTTATCATACACAGTCCCTTCATGGCGAGATTCTTTTGTCGAGATAATCATGGTTTAACAAAAAATATCACAATGGTAGCTTAGCGACATTCAGCCGTCCAGGCGACACTGGACCTGAGTGGCTAACTTACTGATTTCCAGTCCACTCTGCATGTGTACATGTATGCGAACCAACTCACCAGATTTAGGATTTCAGGAGGAAAAAAATTATAATAAAGTCTCTCAAAATGCCGTTAATGCCTGTGTTAATCCGGTTTTGAGCTCTCCATCCATTAACAGTTTGTGTTCACTAGCTTCACTGACAGCTGAGAGAGGAGATAGTTGTCAGAGACGTCTGTCGGCTCCTGAGTGGACAATAGAAGTGGTCAATACATTCAGGAGCAAGGTTTACTATACAACTTCAAATACATGAACAGGTGGGCATGGTTGGAGAAATTGTGGCAGCCTCCCACTTTAAGGGTGCAAAGGTAAGGCATGCCTAGCTAGCAGAAGTAGTACCACTGCAACAATTTTCAAATCAAAATACAAGATGAGGGCTTGGCCTAAATATGTTGCTTAAATGTAAGTTCAGAATTTCTTAACCTTTTTCTCCTGGGACTCTGTAAATGACATAATGTTAACCCTAAGTTTGATGTTGTGTTTCTCTGGTTCAGGTCTAGTAGGATATTCCAAGCGGTTCAGTGACGGATGAACTGCAGTTGATGCCCGTAGTTGGTAAATAGAGAATATAGAGAAATATTGTGAGAAATGCAAGTTAAAATAGTATAATAGTATTTGAATAAAGTAAATGGTGAGTGGGTTGGGCAGTATATACTTCATCCCAGGGGTTGGATATAGGGCAGAGCTAGATTAAGTCTCTGGGATGCCCAGGGCTCTTAAGACAGTAGGGCCCCAGTGTTCCCCCGAAAATGTGGCCAGCCGGGTGGCATTAGGAAGCAGTCGGGTGGGGGCAGTTCTAATACTTTGCAATAATATTGAAAAATGTTGGAGATTACTGCCCACACGTGCAAGGACTGGTCAGACTGGTGGTCAGTGGTACACACACTGCTGTTTGCTCACATAGTGCCTGTTATAATAGGTGAAACAATGATTTATTCTATTATAATATGACACTGTTGAGCTCCAAGAGCTTGGTGGCAAGTAAAAACAGCCAGGTGGAGCACCCAGGATATAGGTGCTGGGGGAACACTGGGCCCCTATGGTCTAATATGGCTATCTGTTTAGACAAATCCATGGGAAATACTGTGTATACTACTTTTAGGTGCACGCAGCTCTCCCTTCACAAGCAGTACAGTGTGAAGCAGGACATACCTCCCAACTGTCCTTGTAGCCAGACCAAACCCTGACTAAGCGGAACAGTGGCCCAAATTCAGGACTGCACCACCAGATTCAGGACAGTTGGCAGACTGTGCTGCTCTCTTCTACCTGTCCTTGCAGCTTTCACTACCTGCGGCTTCTGGTGTCTTTAGCTCACTTGCTGCTTGTGTAGATCCTGGAATGTTGGGTCTCTATTAGGAAAAAAGATAGTTAAAGGAAATTTAAAAAGCTCCAACCAGCCCTGGGGAACTGTATTAAGTAGCAGATTCTGCAAGTCGCCGATATTCAGCGACTTTGCAGAGGAAATTTAAAAAGCCAATTTCTTTCAAGGCAAAACTTGCCTTCAAAGTTCTGCTGGGTTGTCTGGTACCCAAAAAGTCAGTCCAAGGGGCAGATACAGTTGCACGCGATGCTCTCAGGCCACATTTTATTACTGTTTATATGGTAAAAAGTAACGCTTACTTTTGCTCGGATCTCTATGGAATGCAAGCAAAAGTGAGCTGTACTTTCACTAAAAAAAATCACCCAAGTCATTTATGTGAACCGAACTTCAGTAACTTTATATAAGATGCAAAGTGTATATTATATAAAACACTCCATTCATTTTTGCATCTTCCAGACAGTCTTAAACATGGTTTTTCTACCATGTAATTAATGCAAATGCCAAGTATCGTTCACTAACACTGTACTTCAATTCACACTTCTATGTAGAAGACACATATTTTTGCATATTATTATTGTTATAGCAAAACTGCTAAGTATGTGTGTACGGCTAATGTAAATATGGTAATAATGGTAGGTATTTATATTATTTGCAATATCTTGTTATGTTCATCATGTTGCATCTGGAATAGAGAGAGCCATTTATTAGACAAGGTAAATAAATTAATGTTAACTGAAGACAAGTTGTGTGTATGATAAAAGCCTTCACTACCTTTGTAATTGTATGTTTTTTCCAGATAAAATGACATGGGGTTATAGAACCATTATAGCCACTCACTTTCTGTAATGCAATGCCGTATTAAACAGCCAAAAAGGGTATATTAGTCAAATTAATGATTTTATGTTAATTTGGTACATTTAGGGAATTGCTCTGGAAGACCTTATTCTGCAGAATCCATGCATCAAATATCAGGGTCTCACAGCACCTCAAGACCTAGCTCTGCAGCAGCACGACCAATGTCTAGAGCAGCCTCAGAGATCTCAGAAATAGAGCTAATCGACTCACCAGACAAAAATGAACTCCTCTTAGAAGATGAAAATGAGAAAGAAACATTGGCCGTCTTAGAAAAAGAATTGCTTGCTTTGCACTCAGGTACTTTATCTTGACCAGTCTTCCTATTTTAAGGTGTTCTTTTGTGACAGACAATAAGTAACTTTTTGTCTTCATCTGAATCTTTTCATTTGTCACTAACGATCCTCACCTTGTTCTAGAGATGACTCCACATTCTAACTGATCATAATGAGCAATCCTCTACAAAAGGGCACACAATACTAAACCACTATATCATATAGTTATTTCTAAAGTTGAGTTGCTAAATTATAATTTATATTAGTGGAATAATTTAACTCAATATAAACTGTACTTTGTTATATTGTAAATCAAAATATCTCTTTTAAGCTGCCAACAAAGTGGCCTTTTATTAGCCAGTTAAGTTTTTCACTTTTTCCTTTTTGCATGTCTTGAAAATGCACCAATCTCGTGGCTGATTGAGAAATTACGTGCTGCTATTGGTGGTGGTTCCCAAACGCATAAGGAATATACAAAAACAAATGCACAGCAACCCAAAGCAGAAAATTAAACAAAAAGAAAAAGCAAATAAATAATCAAACATAAATAAACAAAAAAAAACAAAAAAATGGAGAATAGTGTACATGTAAAACTAATTTTATTAAAACTGCAGTCATGATAAATAGTGTACCAATCTAAAATAAACCATCTCAATAAAACAATAGCATGAATCGGTCAAATAGGTGTGGGGCAACAGCTCAACGCGTTTCATTCTCATAGCCAGAACTTTATCAAGAGCACTATGGTCATGGAGACTGTCAGCTTTAAATAGACCTCCCTTGATTTAAGCTATTACATAATTGAATGTGCCATGTGTGTATCCAGAGAAAACATTCCCAAAACACAAAGGATGGCAGTCTAATATAATCCTGAAGAAAAGCCAGTCAGTGGATATATATAAAAAAAGAGAAATATAGCCATATCACCTATATCGCCCTTAGGAAAAAAATGCTCTGTATCATATCTCAATGGTACAATATCTGGCTATTGGCAGTGTGGATGATTTGCATTGAGCATGCTTGAAACATTTTCAGTTTAAAGGTTACATTGAACATGCTCGAGGTGTTTGATTTAACGTGAGAGTTTGCACTGAGCATGTTTTAACTCTTTTGCATGTTTCCACTCATCACGCTCATGGTTATTGACAAATGTAGAAGGTGGTTTAGAAGTCGGAATTTGACGGGCTGAATTTGAAGCAGAGGGCCATGATTGTACAATTACATTAGTAGGGGCATCAAATTTTAACACTAAAAACAATGATATCTTTTCTAATTACATAAACTGAACTTTTCATACTTTACTTCTTTATATTTTGTTTTAAAAAGCAGCATTTCTTTTATAGGCCAATATATTTCCCAGAAGAGCCGAACATTACATTCGTTTCACAAGTCACAAATGTCTATGTTTTTGTTTAGATTTCTTAGTTGAGAGAAAATTCTCAGTTGTCCCTTTCACCTGATTAACTCGTTGAACTATAGATGATTTATAACACAGACACATTTGTAAAAATGTAAAGTAAAGTATCAGAAGTGCTACAGGACAAACATTTATAAACGGACATTAAAGTGCAATAATGTATAGTTTGTATTATTCTCCCAAACTTGTTTGTTTTTTTAACTTTCCCAAAAAAGCCTGCCAAAAGTGCTCTTTAAATTTGTCTTGAAGCCAAACCCTTACTCTAAAGTCTCCAATGTCTCACGTTGCTGCTGTTGTAAATTTATATATAAACTTAACACGCATTTGGTGGACTTAAAGCTTCAAATGCTGAGATTCTTGTAAAATATGAGCCTGCAATAATTGCCTACACAATGGCCCAGAACCTGTGACTGAGGTTTAAAGGTGGATGCAGATCATTCAGCAACTCACATTCTCATTCTCTATTTGCTTTACAGTAACAATATTATGTTGATTTATTGTACTTTATCGCCTTAATAAATCATACGTCTTAAATGGTAAATATCTATAATCTGTTGTGCATCTGTGGAAATATTTAATGCTGAGTTTCCAGCAAACTTTAGAGAATCCCTTAGGGACAATATATATTGGCATATGTTATAATACTTGTAGAGCTTATCATTACATTTTACTTGTCTGTTTTTAATCACAAAAATGAGCATTTTGTTATGTTGTTCTCTCTGATATTGCAGTAGTTGCAGCCTTCAGGTGGTTGGAGAGTGATTCACTGCCTCACAGTACTGGCATAGGCAAACCTATGCCTAGTGCCTGGAAACCCCCCTCCAAGCTTGGGGCACTGTATAATTGAGGTGGCTGGACCCTGCCCCCGCTGCACATGGCTCTGCTTCAAAAGGAAGAGCTGCGTGCACCTAACAGTAGTGCACGCAGCATTGCCCATGTATATTATGCGGATAGGAAGAGTTGGAGAGCAGCCAAGCACTTTCTAAATTTATAGCCACGCCCCCATGCATGCTGGTCACGCCCACTGGCGGCGTGTTGTGGAAACCTCCCTCTACAAATCCTGCATTTGCCCCTGACTGGGGTCATGAGTTCGCTTCCAACCAGGGGCTCACTTGTGTAGAGTTTGAATGTTCTCCCTGTGTTTGCACGTGATTACTCCGCATACCTCCCAATATTGGGGTTGGTGGCATGTCAAGTGCTTTTGAAGTACTAGGCTGCCCCGTTCTCTTCTCTCCTCCCCTCCCCTCCAAACACCTTCATTGCTGTGTGCACCATGGAGATCAGCAGTGAAGATAATACTTCCCAACTTTTCTACCGTGGCACAAAGCTGTCCTGTTTGGAATGGTGGGACAGAGCCCTCAAATTGGGACTGTCCCGCCTAAATTAGGACAGTTGGGAAGTATGCTCCAGGTTGTCTGGTTTACACCCACGCTTCAAAAACATCATGGTAGGTCAATTATCTCCTGACAAAATGTAATCCTATTGTGTCTTTGTCTCTGTGTGTGTTAGGGAACTTAAACTGTAAGGCTGGGTACACACTACAGAAAATGCCTCTTGATGCAATATCCTTAACAATTTTAAACACATTTGACATGATTTACCATCAGATCTGTGCTCTTCATCTGTCATAACCATCAACTGAATAGATCATGACTCTGCACACTCCATAGAGAACTATGGACACTGCTGGTTATGAGTGCGTACACACTGCAGGATTGGAACGACATCGTTCCATCGTTGAACAAGATTTTTAGTCTGGTTTAAAAAAAAAATGAACCCATATGATGAGCTTTGGAACGATAATCGTTCATCGTTGGACCATACACACTAATGTGATATCCGGCCGAGCGGTCATTTATTATGTAATTGCCCCGATAATCGACTGAAAACCCTCTAGTGTGTACCCAGCCTAAGCTCCAATGGGGCAGGGACTGATGTGAATAGCAAATATTCTTTGTACAGAGCTGCATAATTAGTGGTGCTTTATAAATAAATGATAATAATAACAGAATTCTATAATATACCTAAAAAGATTTTTTGAGGCAAGAACTAAACTTATAATCTATAAAAATTGCGTAAGTGTAATTTTTATGTCTTCCAACACTTGTTGCCACTTTAACTAAAGGCTTTCGATTTTGATTTGGCTCATATTTATTTTATTATTTTGTATAAAACTGTATTCACTTCTATTATCAAAAATGTTTGCATTACTCTAGACCATACCTATTTTACCCCACTAGCATACATTTTGACTTTGGGGTTGTTAAAATTTTGGTAATTTTTTTTATAGAATAGGACTTTCAACTTCTTAAATCATTTTATAGAATAACCCAATGGCTTGAAATAACTAATATTTATGCTTAGGCAGCTGTCCAAATGCTTTAACCTGTTCTCAATCATATGCTTAGGAATGTTTATTTTTTCTTCTACAAATTGACTAAATTTGCAAAAGACCATAGAGGCAGTTTTTTGGGGGACCACTACCAGCTAATTTCTGAAACTCTCCATAAGATTGGATCAGAGAGGAGAACCTAGAATCCTGGACTGGGGCTAAACACCCGGAGGATTCAGTTAGATCAGATATGCTGTCTTATATGTTTTTTAATGTGAGTGCCTTAATTGTATCAAATTTAAAAGTAATTTAAGATAAACTACAATATGGTTGCTGTTTGACACTATTCCTTCATTTAAAGGAACTTATTTCGACAAGGTGTAGTGTGGAAGACTCAAACATATAAGGCCTATTCTTTATTACACTTAGTACTCAGATATTTATGCACTTTATTTATGTAATGTTGAATATTTTCGTGTCAAAAAAGACAAAAGTATTATAGTACTGATACCTTTATTTTCTAACCAAAATAATTTTTTATATTAGTTTTACAGATAGAAGAGTGAAAAAGTCCTAGGAGTCCAGAGATCTGGGGTCACTCTGCTGTGGGGTGTGAAGTGTGTCTATGTAGTTGGTCATAAATCCAGGTGTTAGGTTGAGTCCTTGAGTCAATGACTGGAATGATCTCATCAGCTTGAATTCAACCGACTTCTTGTAATTTTTAAATGGGGTCCATTCTCCTACCACACTGGTAGAGAGCATGTGGCCAGTGCCCAGGATTGTCAAGATGCGAGGATGGGACCTATGGGGACCACAAATGTCTAGCTATCCCTGCCCACCATACATATACGACCTCTACTCAGATACTTCTAAAGACTCTAATACAAAACATTGTTGACTGTATCTATATTCCTGCATCTAAGATGCCAGTGATAAAATACATATAGGACCTGATTCATGTTCGTGCATAAGTCTGTTTGCATAGTGTATCTTGTGTGAAATAGCTCTGAGCATGGCCTGAAATGGACATAACACCAATGAGTGCAGTTACATGCAATTCACGTCTAAACACTTACGACTCCTTTTATCTTGAGAAGTGAAAGGGGAAAAGGAAGGGGCAGACTAAAATAGGCCATGTACTGTAAGGGTGTTCCTGCACATATGCAGCCGATTCAAGTCCTTATGCACCCACTACAGGACAGGTGTAAATGCCAACTGATAGTGATGACCAGGGGTGCCGAGAGTGGGGTGGTGCGGGTACAAATCACCCGGGCTGCCTAGGGGGCCCGGGGCCGCACCAGAGCACTGTAATAAAATAATAATAATAATTTAAAGCACCTTTTTGTGGTCGCAGGTGGTGTGCACCTGCGAGTGTGGGGGTGGGGAAGTGGTGCACGGACAGTGTGTAATGACTGTGTGTCATCACATGCTGCCCAGCAGCCTACAGTGTAAGCCAGGAGCTCCAAACATGGATGATGTGGTAGGGGGTGGCGTGATGCGTGATGTAGCTGAGGGGTGGCGTGATGTGTGATGTAGCTGAGGGGTGGTGTGATGTATGATGTAGCTGAGGGGTGGCGTGATGAGTCTGGGGGGGTGCTGTGGTGTGTCTGGGGGTGACGTGATGGGTGATGTGGCAGAGGGTGGCATGATGCGTGATGTAGCTGAGGGGTGGTGTGATGTATTATGTAGCTGAGGGGTGGCGTGATGAGTCTGGGGGGGTGCTGTGGTGTGTCTGGGGGTGACGTGATGGGTGATGTGGCAGAGGGTGGCATGATGTGTGATGTAGTTCAGGGGTGGCGTGATGTGACTGGGGAGTGTGTGATAAATGTAATATTTTATTATAATGTATGTATTATATAATGCATTATCTGTGTTATGTACGGTGTTCACTTAGTGGTCACTTTTCCATATTTACATTTTCCAACAGCTCCCAACATTTCAGGATCCATCCATGAATCCAGTACCAGGTTGTGAAAGCTGCAATAATAGGTATGTGAAAGTAACACCATTTTAATACATAATAGGGGAGTTCAATTAGCCGCGAAGTGTCTCCAGAATGTCCGCGAGACACTTTACGGTAGATATTTGACAGTAATCTCCTCCCATTTTTCCTTGCACCTCTATGGGGTGTGAGGGAAAATGAGTCGAGATTTCTACTGTAATTGCGAAATGTCTGCGTGTCACATCACTGGCAATTGAATTTCAACCAATGTCATGTCATGCCTATGTTGACCACGCCCCCAACATTATGTATCAAATAAAAGGTCTTTTGTGTCCTGAACTTTTATTGTACTTATGCATGTGTGTATACTGCAGTCTGTTATGTGTGTCTATGTACAGCAAATACTGTTTATCCCGAGCGTTCTTCTAGCCAGATTCAAATGGAAACAAATCTGAAGAGACTCTTGGATTTGAATCAGGCCCATAGAGCTCCTCATATAACCCATCTAGGACTGTCATATGTAGCATTTGTTGTACAATTTATATATTACACCTTATGAAATATATCTAAGGCATCTAATACAGCTCACCTAAGATCTATTATATAATACATATATAAATGTAATGTATGAGGACTCTGGTACTCATGTCAGCAGATGAAAAAAATTTGAGAAGAATGCACAGGATGAAGTTTCTGATTCTCTGGATCTGATTGCATGAGAATAGCTCCAGCTCTCTTATCTGAGGGTCTACCTCAAGAAAGAATGGCAGTCGAGAATCAGGATGTTGCAAAACTGGTGCAGAGGAGAAAGCTTTCTTTAGAGATATGAAAGCTTGCAAGGCCTGGGGAACCAGGAGGATGGGTCTGCACCTTTCTTCGTGACTGCTGTGGTCGGTGCTATTACAGAAGAAAAGGCTGTTATGAATCTTCTATAGTTAGTGAACTGCAGGAATCTTTGGATAACCTTGAGATTAGCAGGCACTGTCCAACTCAATATGGCTTGGACGTTGATGGGATGCCTAGTGGAGCCTTCAGCAGATATAATGTAGCCCAAAAAAGCTACCTCAAATTCACATTTCTTCATTTTTGGCAAACAACTTGCTAAGTCTTAGGCGTTCAAAGACTTGGCATACATGAGCTCAAAGTTCTGTGAGACAACAGGAATAAATCAGAATTATGTTGCCATAAACCATAATAAAATATCCCAAGAAATTCCAACGAGTATCATTGATGAGGTCTTGGAGTGCTGCAGGAGCGTTGCAAATGCCAAATGGCATTACCAAGTACTATAATATCCTCAATTGGTATTGAAGGTTGTTTTCTATTCATCACCAGCTTTTATTCAAATCAGATTTTAGACCCCTTGAAGATCAGTCTTAGTGAAGATGGTAGCCCCCCGAAGTGGGTCAAAAAGTTCAGCAATTAATGGAATTGGATATTGGATCCCTCTGTCTTGCTTGGAAAGTAAAAAGAATCCAGCTCCAAATGGAGATTTAAAAGGACAAATAAAACTTTTCTCAAGGTTTTCTTTTATGTCTTCATCCGTAGACTTGGCTTCAGTATCAGATAAAGTCTACCTTTAGGCAATGAAGCTTCAGGAAAAAGGTCAACATTTACTGAAAACATTAGCACAATTTTGGTATGGAGCAGGTAAATTAAAGAGTCTAAATTGTTTTGACATAGGGAAATACTCAATCAACTATGATGACATGAATCACATCAGCATGCTATCTCACTGGTTTCCAAATTAATTTCCGGATTGTATCTAACTATCCTTGGGTACCCCAAATGACTTTGAATGACTGAATTTGGTCAGTTGATGAGTGAGTAGATAATAGATCGTTCTGAGTGAAACATCCCAATGTTCACAGTCACTGCAGGAGTAGAAAACTTGATGGGGCTCCCAGTAAGAGTTGAACAATACACCCAATTCAAATAAATGCTTGTAGAGGAATTTGTGGTAATTGCATGGTCTTAGCCAAATTATAGTCCAGGAAATTACTTGCGGCACCAATATCAACGAAGCCTGAGGTGTGAATAGTAATGGTAACAAAAAGCAATCTTGTTGGAAGTTTTAGGTAGTTGTGCAGAGTTTTAAATTTGACACCTAGGAGAACCAGTCACTCAATCGATGGGTCCTGTGGTTTCCCGACATCTCATTTTGTTTGTACAAGAAATAGCGTAATGTCCTCCAAGACCACAGTACAAGCACAATCTTAGAGGCCTAAGGTGGTACTTCTCTTCTAGAGTGAGACAAGATACTCCTAATTGCATGAGTTCAAAAGAATCCATCACTGTTGAATGAGGAAAAGGTGTAGGAGGTGCTTGTTGTGTCCTCTCCTGATGTCTCTCCTTGTGTCTGTGGTCAATCTTGACAAACAAATACATGATTGCATTTAATGTCTCAGACACAGGGTATGGCAGAAGGGCATCCTTTATCACCTTGAATACGCAAATATAGAATTGACTGCAGAGGGCTGGATCATTCCATGAGGTGTCTGATGCCCACTTATGAAATTCTGAACAGCTTACTTCAGTTGGACAATTGACTTGTCTTAGAGCATGTAATGAAGATTCTACAGAGGATCTTCTATCTGGGTCACCACACAGGAGGGATAATGCAGAAATGTAAGTCTCCACTGTATGTAATGCAGGATCATGAGACTTTAATGAAAAATACCAGGATTATGGATCTCCCTAAAGAAGTAAGATAATTAGCCCTACTCATTGTGTTTCAGTACTAGAGGACACTATTCGCAAAGGAAAATACAATTTGAAACTGTTTGTGAAGTTGCTAATGCAACCTCTGTCACCATTGAGACTACCTGGAAGGAGCATTTTAGGCTCAAGAAGAGCAGTTTATATAGTAGCAGTGCTTAACCCGTTCCTCCTGAACTGACCGCCAAGCGACTAAAGTCTGAACTGCTTGTTGTAGTTCCACAATTTGATTTGCTAGCACATGGACTGTTACTAATAGCAGCAGTCTGATTTTCCATTACTGACATCTCACCTCTGAAAAATAATAGATTGTATAAAACCAATATGGAGTCTGTTGCAGTACACTGCATATAATGATGGACATAACTCAAACACACTGGATTTGGCAGTAATTGAAAGGAAGAAAGTTGATAACACAGGCTCGGACGTAATGCAGGCAAAACACATTGCAGGATTATAACACAGTCTCTCTGAGGCAATGCAGGAATATAACAAAGACTAGTGGTGCAGATTTTCACAGTCTTTAAGAAAATTATGGATTGCAAAGTCCAGAAATCATTGTAAAGCCCCACAGAGCGAGCAATTGTTCACGTAGTCCATGCCTAGGGATACTGTGTAGAGCTATATGAGCAGTGTGCAGAAGCAAAGTCAGATATCATAAACCAGGAGACAAACAAAAGCAGATCCAGGAACTACTGATGCAAGGTCAGAAGAACACAAAACCCAGATTTGGGAACCAGGAAGCTACTGTGTAACACTATAACTGGCAATGAGTGCAGACCTGAACTGCATGCCAAGTCTGAGTAGAAACAGAAAGCACAGCAGATAAAAAACTAACAATAAAGACGTGAATTATAGTTCTAGTGATAGTACATGACAGTATTATGGAAGAAAAAATGTCAGCTTTCTTTCTATTATGTACATTCTGAAGAAGAACTAGAGCTAGGTAGGTGGTCAGTAGATTACTGTAACACTCATGTGGAAAGAGTAGAAGAACTGGATAGCCTGCACCTCAAACAAAGGAAAATAAACAGAAAAGTAGCCAGGAAGCGACTAATATTGGCATTTGGAAATGAGGACAAGACTAACCTCTCCACCATGGCCTACAGGTAATTGTGCTTGAGAGAATGAGTGTCCAAAATAGGCTATGGCAACTTCCACTGCAAAGTCATGCTGTGTGAGCCAAGAACACAGGAGAAGAGAAGAGAAAAGGAAGGATGTCAGCAATTGTAAATTAGATTAGTAGATGTAGCAGATCACGTGTTATGAACTTGCCTGTTATGAATTGCCCTTAGAATTGCCTTCATTCTAGATGGCCAGGATTGTCTCATGAGGATTCCATCTTGGATCTCTATTACGAACTTGCTCTTACAATGGCCCTTATCCAAGATGGCCGGGACTGTCTCATGAAGATTCCATCTTGGATCTCATTTCCTGTCTAGGCCTAGAAAAAGCATTTCCTGTTTTGAAGCCTTTGCTTGAGTATTGTGTTTGTATCTGAACTAGATCCTTCCACAGTACCTTGCTACCTCTTGTGATTTGGATTGCAATTGTTTGATACATCCAGCAGACCTTTATCTGCCTTGAGACTTTTGATTTCACTTGTTGGCTACCTTAGATTCATATGTGTAGCAAAATCCTATTTACTACAGAACTACCTGGCTATTGGGTTCTGTTTGTGATACCAGAAGTGTGACACCAAGGATGGAATTAGGAGAGAACAGATGGACATGGAGCAGGAGGTATGTAGCTGTGTGCAGGATTGGGGGAGATATCTGTAGCAATAAGTAGGAGAAGTAGGAAAAGAATTAGCTCGGGGTGAGGTTTTCAAGAAATGGTGTAGTGCATGGGCACAGGAAAATGTGAAATTGTGGGGGATGAGGATTAAGGAAGATGGATGTGTGGAGAGATGTGTGGAAGTCATAGAAAATATTATAAAGAAGTAAGAAAAGTGCAAACAGGAAAAGAATAAGGCATACCTAGTCAGCATGGTCATCTGCAGCTGTCCTAAGTGAGCACTAAAGTATAAAATTCCAAGTAAAGAGCAGCAGACGACATTGACGTTTTCCAGATCTTGATATCTGTCCCAGCTGGTGAAGTGGGTTCCAAACCAGTCATAATGCAGTTCAAACTCTAAGTTCAACTCTGGACTTAAAAGTGGGGCTATATAGGGAGACTGCTGAAACACCATTACCAATTAAAACATTCTATTTTCACCATACCAGACTTTCATTAGATTTTTACCATCATTTTCCAAGGCATGGTATTTTGAATATGTCATATCTCAGTGGCTTGTAAAACTTCCCACAAGTAGGTGTGGCTTATTTTCATTACATTTTGAAACAATATAATATAATAAGATAGAAATTGAAGAGGAATTGGGATGATCAAATGTAATTAGTTAAAATGTCAAATTTTCTAATTACATTTGATCATCCAGTATATACCTGCCATACCCAGGGGGTCAGTATAATTAGTTGTTTACTAAAAATGCACCTCTGTGTGACTATAGTGGGTGTGTGTGGGTCTGTGTGGCCATAGTGTGTGTGTGTGTGTGGGTCTGTGTGGCCATAGTGTGTGTGTGTGTGGGTCTGTGTGGCTATAGTGTGTGTGTGGGTCTGTGTGACCATAGTGTGTGTGTGTGTGTGTCTGTGTGGCCATAGTGTGTGTGGGTCTGTGTGGCCACATTGTGTTGTGGGTGTGGCCAACATGGGGCATTGATACATACATTATAATAAAACATTATCACGCCCTCCCAGCCACATCACACCATTTTCCCCACACTATAGCAACACAGGGCCACACTCGCACACTATAGCCACACAGACCCACACACACACATACTATGGCCACACAGACCCACACACACACACACACACACACACACTATGGCCACACAGACAAACACACACACACTATGGCCACACAGACAAACACACACACACTATGGCCACACAGACAAACACACACACACACTTTGGCCACACAGACCCACACACACTATGGCCACACAGACACACACACACACACACACACACACACTATAGCCACACAGACCCACACACACACATACTATGGCCACACAGACCCACACACACACACACACACACACTATGGCCACACAGACACACACACACACACACTTTGGCCACACAGACACACACACACACACACACACACACTATGGTCACACAGACCCACACACACACTATAGCCACACAGACCCACACACACACACACACTATGGCCACACAGACCCACACACACCCACTATAGTCACACAGACACACACTATAGTCACACAGACACACACACACAACATTGTAAAATATAAAGTTTTCTATAAGAATTTACAATTTGTTTGGGGTTTAGTTATTCTATTAAACAGTACCCGAGCGGAGGGTTTTTTCAAGTATTAATAAAACGAAGTTTGTATTAATAATATAAACAAATCATATAATTAAATATGAAGCTTGAATGGCGCTATTTAGAAACAGCCGTTTCAATACTGGAGCGGTTACATTTCTATGTTGCATAGAAATAATTTGTGAAGTGGTTGGAATTGTACATGAATATATATATATATGTGTATATATTTCACACACACATACACAGTATTAATTGTGAGTGCATTTGATTAAAATAAACAAATAAAGTCAGATGGCATATTAGTGGCTGGAAAATAAAGATAAATGCTTCTAAACAAGAGTAAAACTCCGGAGGTAACATAACTATACCTGTATACACAGACATCCATGGGAGATTGCCGTTTCCGCCTGGAATCTGTTGTTTGAACGGTTGAGTTAAATCTCTATTAGTGATAATAATTATGTGTTTAATTAATATGAATTTAGGTAATGAAGAACACAAATTAGATGAATATGAGAAAGACGGATGTGTTAGTGTATTGGAGGATACAGTCCTAGTACAGCAGTGTTAATTGTTTGGCAACTTATATTAAATCACGTTAATTACATTAATTATTTTTTTCACATTGAATACTATGACACCGTGACATCTCAGATGTTATGAAGAGTCATCTTTGTATACAACCTTCCTTAACGCATGTTTTGTACCAGTACAGCCACAGACAGGGAGTCCCAGTTGTTACACTAATCCACCCAAATATCCCGATTTTTAGGCCGTAAAAGGAGTGGGGCAGAAAAATGGGTGGAGCTTTACACAAATTTGCCCAGTTGTGGGTGTAGTTAGTGCAGAATTGGGGCAGGGTTTATCTTGTCACACTTTCGGGATTATATATGTTGGAGGGTATGCCAATACATCCCATCTAGGTGTCTGTGAGAGCTACATCTACACCACCCGATTATCACACATCTCAGCAGATCCATCAAGTAACCCATCATTAGGTGATAATCGCCATATGAACATAAACCTTCCACAACTTATCCCAGTGCCGTAACTATACATTTTAGTGCCCTGGGCGAGACAGGGCACCGGCGCCCCCCATCAAAGTGGGAGTGACATTTGCCAAGTGGGTGTCGCCACCGTAATGTGGGGGTGTGGCTAGCACTTTGCTGAAAAAAAATCTGTTACACATATTTGCAAATGCATGATTATATATATATATATATATATATATATACACACTGACATACAGTGGTGGGATTCAAATAAACTCTGGTGTGTCTCACACTAGTTACCGTGTATGAGGCAAGTAAAAGGAGAGTCCAGGAATTACTCTGGTGCTTCCTTGTGTATTTTTTATTAATGAAAAGCTATAAATCAATACTTTACAAAGTAGGTTATGCAGAAGTCAATTCTCAATATTTGTCACCTAATGAGAGTTGGGACAGAGATCAACTAACACAACTGAATACATATATTTACGTTAGAATAAAAGGAATATCATTGCATAAATTGTGTTAATCTTGCACCCTTTTGCTTTTTACATTAATAAATCCATGAAAAGCGCTTTAAAAATAGGATATATAACAATCAGGTGCCGTACACATATATGAGCTGTGATAATGGGTAAAAAGGCATGTAAAGACCTCTTCCCGTACAGTGATGGGAAGGTCAGGCTTCGCAACCACCAACACCCTTGGACTCGCCTTGGGGATTTGTGATGTCATCTGTTTAGAAGGCAGAGTTGTTTGCTGTGTAGTTGTTGTTCCGGGCAGCATAACTCTCTTACATTTTTTGGAGGGGGGGGGGAGGAAGGCTTAGATCTTTGGGTGAAGCTGAACTACTAGTCCTGAACACGGGTCAGGGCCTAAGCCGTTCCTTGCCTCTCCGTGTCGTAAAGGGCATATTGGCAAGTTTACGTTTCTCCTCAGATGTTTTTAATTTCCTTTTTTTGCTAATTTTAGTGAACTTTGGGTTTTTGGATTTTACATGTCCTGTACTATCACATTGGGCATCCGCCTTGGCAGACGACGTTGATGCCATGTCATCGTCTATGTGGGTCTTGATCTTTCCCTACTTTATCCTCTAAATTTTGGTACTCCATTATATGCAGCACACGTTGTATTACAGTATTTTTTAAATACTGCTGGAACAGTAAACAATTTTTAATAGATTGCAGTATATTAATGTTTCTGGACTGCAAGAAAGAACAGTGAACAGTTTTTAATAGATTGCAGTATATTAATGTTTCTGGACTGCAAGAAAGAACAGTGAACAATTTTTTATAGATTGCAGTATATTAATGTTTCTGGACTGCAAGAAAGAACATTGAACAATTTTTAATAGATTGCAGTATATTAATGTTTCTGTACTGCAAGAAAGAACAGTGAACAATTTTTAATAGATTGCAGTATTAATTTTTCTGGACTGCAAGAAAGAACAGTGAACAATTTTTAATAGATTGCAGTATTAATGTTTCTGGACTGCAAGAAAGAACAGTGAACAATTTTTAATAGATTGCAGTATATTAATGTTTCTGTACTGCAAGAAAGAACAGTGAACAATTTTTAATAGATTGCAGTATTAATGTTTCTGGACTGCAAGAAAGAACAGTGAACAATTTTTAATAGATTGCAGTATTAATGTTTTGTGGACTGCAAAAAAATTTTTTATACTTTTTTGAATTTTTTTAATATTTTTTTTAAATGATTTTTGTATCATTTTTTATTTTTTTTTTGAAGATTTTTTAATACTTTTAAAATAACTATGCACTTAGCAGAACAAAGCACAGGACAAAAGCACCACTGTACTCAGCAGCACAGGACAAAAGCACCACTGGACTCAGCAAGGACAGAGCACTGGACTGATGCACCACTGGACTCAGCAAGGACAGAGCACTGGACTGATGCACCACTGGACTCAGCAAGGACAGAGCACTGGACTGATGCACCACTGGACTCAGCAAGAACAGAACACTAGACACAAGTAAAGAGCACCACTACACTATACACCCTCCCTCTTCCCTGATGTCAGGCGTAATGAAGATGGCGGCCTCAAAGTGAGTATTTATGACATCCGAGTCTCGCGAGATCCGACGCGGGACTTGGATGTCATAGCCTCGGTTTGGCTTCGTTTGGCGCCCGGAAGTTCCCGAACAGTGCTCGGATCCCGTTGGATCCGCACTGTTCGGGTGGGCTTGAATTACCGGAATCTGAGCCTGCTCATCTTTATATAAAACAGCGTATTAAGCATGGCATATGAAATCAAAAAGTTTAGTTAACTCTTGCATGGGTGTCATCATAAATCTTAACATAGATGTTTATACAAAACATTACAATAATCGTCGGTTTTATAAATACATATAAGTATTGTGTGTGTGTGTGTATGTCAGAATCACTGTTACATATTATGTTTATGGATGTGTTTGCCAGTATGTGTTGGGGTGTGTGGTCTGTGTTGTGTAGTGTGTGTATGGGAGTGTGTGTGTCGTGTGTAGTGTGTGAGGGAGCTCATGCTGTTTAAATAATTAAGACACCATGCCAAGTATCCATATCACTGTATATGTACAACACTATAAAACTCAAAAAACATTTAGATCACATACCACTCACATTGATTATACATAAACCACATATTCTCACATTATTCCACTTGATATTTATCACAGAAGTCCAGATATATCTCCCAACTCGGCAACTCCGTTCTGCACAAGATCTGCGTCTCTCATCCACACTCATTACATACTCTCATTCCCGGTTACAGTACTTTTTCCGGGCTGCACCCACTCTATGGAATTCTCTCCCTCGCACAATAACACTTTCCTCTAGTCTACAAGCTTTCAAGCGTTCTCTGAAAACCCACCTCTTCAGACAAGCTTATAATATTCCTCAACCACCCTCTTAACCTCACTACACTACCCTATTACCACCTGTTATACAACTACCCCTTGACCAACATTGTTGTGTGACAGGATCATTTAGCTTATGAGTCACTTTTACCTTTGGCTGGGCCGACTGCAAATGTAGACTTAACCTCATGTGTCAAACTCCCATTGTCCAACAGATTGTAAGCTTGCGAGCAGGGCCTTCTCACCTCTTTGTCTGTTTTACCCAGTTTGTTTATTAGTTTATTATATTTGTCCCCAATTGTAAAGCGCTACGGAATATGTTGACGCTATATAAATTAATGATGATGATGATGATGATGATGAAAGGCTGAAAATATGTCCCGTTTGGGTAATTAATGGTATCCTGATAGCTGTATGCAGTTCTGTCTAGACACATATGATAGAGAATCAGAGCTCCAACCGCCTTATATCCTATGTTTCAAAAATTCTACTCCATACCCGCAATGGTAGTATAATCCAAAACGTGAGTGCATATAATTGTTAGTACTCACTGTCTCTGTCCGCAGAATAGTAAATCACTTCACTCCCACCTTCAGGGGTAGCGCCAACGGGGACTTTTCTCTTAAAGGGTACAGATGGCCGATAATATTAGAGATATACGTCCTGCAGGGAGCGGGTCTGTGACTCACCGGCACCCTGGAAATGTTGTTCCAATTTGAGCGGAGTCCTGAGTGTGTGCTGGCAGTTACTTAGTTTATCCAGACCTGGCATGTATATGGTTCTCAGCCGAACGGGTCACAAACACTGCACTACACCCAGTACCTGATGATCAAGTCCAGCTGGACAGCGGGGGTAGGAGGAGAATATGAGCAGGCAGTTCCTCAATGATATTATTTGAGACAAGATGCAACAGCTTACATGTGCGGATACACAATTTCAATAACCGGCAAAACTAGCTTGTGGCTAAAAGGCAATGTTGAATAGAGAATCAGCAGATAACAACTAAAATGTTTGCTCAATGCCCCTAATGCGTTTCTTTACAAAAATGTGACTTCCTCAGAGGGAATATCCAGACTCATTACAAGTTCAGAAGAGCCTTATATATGCTGCATCTTCAATTAATCAATCACATATCATTTAACACACATTTTAACCATTCGTGATCCTATCAAGCACCGTGTTGAACAGGGACCAGTGGATGCCTCTCTGTGTTGTGCAGGGGTCAGAGGATGGCTCTCTGTGCTTTGCAGGGGTCAGAAGTAGGCTTTATGTATTGTTCAGGGGTCAGAGGAAGGCTCTCTGTGTTGTTCAGGGGCCAGAGGATGCCTCTCTGTGTTGTGCAGGGGCCAGAGGATAACTCTCTGTTGTGCAGGGGTCAGAGGATGGCTCTCTGTGTTGTGCAGGGGTCAGAGGATTGCAATATGTATTGTGCAGAGGTCAGAGGATGTTTCCTTGTTGTAGAGGGTCAGAGGATGGCTCTCTGTGTTTTGCAGGGGCCAGAGGATGGCCCTCTGGGTTGTGCTGGGGCCAGAGGATGGCTCTCTGTGTTTTGCAGGGGCCAGAGGATGGCTCTCTGTGTTGTGCAGGGGCCAGAGGATGGCTCTCTATGTTGTGCAGGGGCCAGAGGATGGCTCTCTGTGTTGTGCAGGGGCCAGAGGATGGCTCTCTGTGTTGTGCAGGGGCCAGAGGATGGCTCTCTGTGTTGTACATGAGCCAGAGGATGGCTCTCTGTGTTGTGCAGGGGCCAGAGGATGGCTCTCTGTGTTGTGCTGGAGCCAGAGGATGGCTCCCTGTGTTGTGCCGGTCCAGAGGATGGCACCCTGTGTTGTGCAGGGGCCAGAGGATGGCTCTGTGTTGTAGAGGGTCAGAGGATGGCTCCATGTATTGTGCATGGTTCAGAAGATGGCTCTGTTTTGTACAGGGTCAGAGGATGGCTCTATATATTGTGCAGGGGTCAGAAGATGGCTCTATGTAATGTGGAGCGGTCAGAGGATGGAACTATGCATTGTGCAGGGGTCAGAGGATGGCTATATGTATTATGCAGAGGTCAGAGGATGGCTCTGTGTTGTAGAGGGTAAGAGGATGGCTCTATGTATTGTGCAGGGGTCAGAGGATGGCTCCATGTATTGTGCAGGGGTCAGAGGATGGCTCCATGTATTGTGCAGGTGTCAGAGGATGGCTCCATGTATTGTGCAGGGGTCAGAGGATGGCTCTCTCTGTTGTGCAGGCATCAGTGGATGACCTTTATGAGGCGGCCCAGAACACAGCGTCTGTGTCCTCCTCTATTCAGGCTGCATCTATTTCAGCAAGAAGAACGTTATGGCTGAAATCCTGGAAAGGAGATACGGAATCAAAAAAGTCTGTTGAAACCATTCCCTTTTCAGCAGCAGGTTTGTTTGGCCCGGAATGGGATACTATGATTTCCCAGGCAACAGGGGGCAAAAGCACTTCTTTGCCGGTATTCTCAAGTAGGGGCCGGACCCCTTGGGTCAGCTCTTTTCGTCAGCCCTTTAGGGGGACCTCTTTGCCTAGAGGACAGTCAGGGGTAGATCCTCGTTTGCAGCTAGGCGCAAGGCCTCCAAGACACAGGAGAAGCCTGCATCCTGACGATCACTCTATTCTGCCGGAGGTGGCGCCAGTGGGGGGACGTCTGTCTTTGTTTCAGGAACAATGGGCAGCGTCATCCCAAGACCCTTGGATTCGGGGCATTATATCAAGGGGGTACATGATAGACCTGCTGGGTCCGGTACCACATCGTTTCTTTGTAACCCCGCTACCCCGAGATCCAACAAGAAGACAGGCAATACAGGCCTGTGTCGCCTCTCTTCTTTCGCAAAGAGTCATCTGCAGGGTCCCAGACAACCAGAAGGGACAGGGGTTTTATTCAAATCTGTTTCTGGTCAAGAAGCCAGACGGGTCCTTTCGACCCATTTTAAACCTAAAAAACCTCAATGTGCACTTACGGGTGGACAGATTTCGGATGGAATCCCTGAGGTCGGTGATATCGGCTTAGAGAAGGATCAGTTTATGGCTTCCATAGACATAAAGGACGCATACCTCCATGTTCCCATTTGGAGCGACCATCAGTCTCTCCTAAGATTCACAGTGGGGTCCTCCCACTATCAGTTTCGGGCCCTTCCCTTCGGCCTCCCCACAGCTCCGAGGGCCTTCACGAAGATCATGTCACTTAAAGGGAGTTTAGGTTGTGCCTTATTTGGACAATCTGCTCATCATCATCACCATTTATTTATATAGCGCCTCTAATTCCGCAGCACTGTACAGAGAACTCATTCACATCAGTCCCTGCCCCATTGGAGCTTACAGTCTAAATTCCCAAACACACACACAGACAGACAGAGAGAGACTATGGTCAATTTGTTAGCAGCCAATTAACCTACCAGTATGTTTTTTTGCTCATCAAATCCTCCTCAGAGATTTGCTTACGTCAGCACTTATCCCTCACCTTGGCGGTTCTCGAGAGCCATGGGTGGCTAAAGAAATCCCAGGTGGTTCCATGTCAACGCATGGCTTTCCTAGGGCTCATCATGGACACCAGTCAGCAAAAGGTGTTCCTGCCTGCCGAGAAGATCAGTTCAATTCGGAGTATAACATCTCAGGTCTTGTCTTCTCTCAGCCCCTCAATTCACTTGTGCATGCGACTGCTGGGAAAGATGGTGGCCTCCTTCGAGACCATCCCCTTCGGTCGAGCTCATTCTTGATGCTTACAGTAGGATCTGTTGACAAAATGGTAAGGATCCCACCTACGCTTGGATCTCCAGAGGATCTCGCTGTCTCCGAGGGCGACAGAATCGCTCCAGTGGTGGCTGAATCAGGATCAGATGGCGGTGGGCAGGTTTTTTGCTCCATGGTCATGGATCATAGCCACAACAGACGCCAGCCTGAGAGGTTAGGGGGCGGTAGTCCTGCACCTCAGGCTCCAGGGGCTCTGGTCAGTTCAGGAATCAGCCTTATCAATCAACACATTAGAGTTGAAGGCAATTCTTTTAGCTCTCCGGGGGGCCCAGACTCTTCTTCAGGGCCACCCAGTCAGAGTTCAGTCCGACAATGCCACGGCTGTTGCATGTGTCAACAGACAGGGAGGAACCAGGAGTGCAGCTGCAATGCGAGTGGCAGCTCAGATATTCCTTTGGGCAGAACAGTATGTTCCAGCAATCTCGGCGGTGTTCATTCCAGGAATAAAAAATTGGGAGGCCGATTACCTCAGTCGCAATGCGATGATGCCAGGAGAGTGGTCCCTCCACCCGGAAGTATTTCAGTCTCTAGTTCAGAGGTGGGGTCTTCCGGATATAGATCTCATGGCCTCCAGACACAACAAAAAAGTTCACAGGTTTTGCACAAGGGCAAGAGACCTCTTAACGGTAGCGGTGGACGTGATGTTCATGTCATGGGAATTCAGGTTGGGTTATCTGTTTCCCCCGATTCCCAAGCTTCCTCGAGTACTCAGACGAGTGAGGCAAGGCGGTCGGCCGGTGATTCTAATAGCTCCCTCATGGCCGCGTCGAGTGTGGTACGCAGACATAATATCCATGGTGGTAGGACAAGGATATCGTCTTCTGTCACGAGAAGATACTTGTGTGTTATTAACATGCTTTATCAGCCATATCTGCAACTATGTCCCAGTCTGAATCTGTACACAAATGCTCAATCACACCCTTATTGTACATTGCCCAAGTTAGAGCACCCTTTCCCTTCCCTGTCAGGCACAAGGAGTAGTAAGTGCCAAAAAGTTGCAGATCTACATGGCAGCAGTAGTGTATGCTCATTTTCTGAGCACGCTCAGTGTGAAACAAACTGCAAAGATAAGAGGTATTGCTATCAGTGACAACAAAACAGTTTTAATTTATAAAATATATTGCTGTGATACCACCTCTTTTCTAACTGCATCAGGGACGGGCTGGACTGGGGGCGGGGGACACATGCCCCCCCAGGCCGGACTGAAAAAAGACTATTTGAGCCGACCGGCCCAATTCTCCATTACTTGGTGGCTGGCCCCTCCTCCAGGACCAGCCACCATCAATATCGGCCGCAGATCCTTCCGATCCGTCCCCCCACTCTCCCCTCCCTCCCCTATGTGTGGCCTATCTGTGAGGGACCCAGTGTCAGATGGGACGTGCACCACATGACAGGTGCTGGCCCATGTGTGACGAGAAGCAAGACCACACATCGCGCGTGGATGGAATAGGATAAGTGGGGCTTATGTTAGTATAATGTGTGTGTGAGGGGAGGGGGAAGCATATTAATACAATGTGTGTGAGGGGGGAAGCATGTGAATATAACGTGTGTGTGTGTGGGGGGGGGTATGTTAATATAATGACTGTATGATGGGGGAGTATGTTAATATCATGTGTGAGGGAAGGGGGGGTCTTAATATACTGTAGAAGGTAGGCTATTTAATGGTGGCGTGTAGGTGGGGGCAAATTATTTAATGGGTACTATTTTATTTGTGGGGTGATGGTGGAGCAATTTAATTTAATAGTGGGGCCTGTTAATTTAAAGTGAGGTGATGGGACCTTTAATTTAATGCTGGGGTGGTTTGAGGCTATTAATTGAATATGGGGCTGAGTTTGGAGAGGAAGGCAATGTATTAAATGTGAATATAAATTATTTAGAGCCATGGATAGTTGCAAAATGAGCTAAAGAATCCAGCAGCCACAGGTGGTGAAAGTGACAAGAACAGGTAGGAGAGAGCCAAATGGACAGTCTGCCAAATGTCCTGAATCTGGTGGGGCAGTCCCAATTTTGGTAACTGTCTCGCTTAGTCAGGATTTGGTCAGCTGCAAGGATAGGTGATAAGTATTTCCCACCTCCTACTGTACTGCTTGTGAATAATATATATATATATATATATATATATATATATATATATATATATATATATATATATATATATATATATATATATAATTAACAATAAATATATTTTTTTTTTATTTTTTTCAGTCATTGTGTTCTAATTTTACAACTCTAACTATTAATAACTGACATCAGACCAGCCTAATGCAGAAACTGGGAATTAAGATTATATAATATGTAAAGTGTGTGATACATTCTCTTTCACTAGGCAGTATTACACAGATGACCAAGCTGTAGGTTATAAACTGCTAGAAACCTAAAAAGTGTCTTCAACATATACAAAATGTTGGTTATACCTGTACAACTTACACCTTTATTTTACTGGTGACATAGAGTAAACCAGCAGCAAGACATACCTGAAAGTAGGTAAAGGACTGGATGAATATGAACTTTGATCTTGCTCAGCCTCTATCATGTGAGGTTAAGTACCAGGGGTCAGAGGTGAATATCTTGAGCTCTTCCAATCAGGGCTCAGCACATGCTCCTCTGACCCCAGGTGCTCATCCTCATGTGATTATGCCGGGTGAATAGAGACAGTGCAGCAGGAAGGACAGTCCCATCTGTACTGTCAGTGTAACTGCTGGGCTGTCGCAAAAGTCACGCTGCACATATGGGCAGCACGGTGGCTTAGTGGTTAGCACTTCTGCCTCACAGTGCTGAGGCCATGAGTTTGCTTCCCATCCATGGCTTTATCAGTGTGGAGTTTGTATGTTATCCCCGTGTTTGTATGGGTTTCCTCCGGGTGCTCCGGTTTCCTCCCACAATTCAAAAACATACTAGCTATCAAATTGACCCTAGTCTGTCTGTGTGTGTTAGGGAATTTAGACTGTAAGCTCTATTGGAGCAGAGACTGATGTTAGTGCGTTCCCTGTACAGCGCTGCGTAATTAGTGGCGCTATATAAATAAATAAATGATGATGAATGATGATCAGTATGTCATTGGAGCGTGGGAGGAAACCACGGGGGGGGGGGGGTGAGAAAAATAAATAGGTTTAAGTGAGTGTGGCCCTGACCTATCTATAGCTAGTATAAAAAGAAGAAGTAAAAGTCAGTGGTAAAAAAACACAATTATAAATTAGAAACTTTTGATTAATTTCATGGTGGACAAAATCTTTAAATATATAAATGTTAGAAAAATGGATTGGATCTCAAGATTACTTTCTAAAGTGGAGATTTTAAAATAGCCACGGGTCTCCCCATGGTGACATGGTCTGAGAGGACACGAGAATGTTTGCAAGAGTTTTGGAAGGCAACAAGTTATATTTTCAGGTTTAATGTAAATGATATAATGTATGTTATACATAAGTGTATATAGTATCGCTGCTTCACATATCACCCCCATATGGGACAACCCTCTGTTCCCTCCAGGTTGTACTCCGGGTCACTAAGCATTGGTATTAAATGTATTGGCAATCTCATATATATATATATATATATATATATATATATATATATAGCCTCACAGGATGTTATTCAACAAAAGTACCCTTTGCTATACCCAAAGCTATTTGAATATTCTCAAATTAGACATTTAATTCATTCACTCCACCCTAAGTTTGTTTTTTGCTTTCTAACTCCATTTGAGTCAAACTGCCTATGAAACCCTTGCAGGTCTTACCCCCCTCCAGATGAAGAGACCTGGCAGGAGATTAGGGAGAGGATATCCTGTACCTCAATTTCCACAATTATTAAGGAAACCGCAGTGTACCATCGATGCTACTACTGTATAATCCAAATAAAGTGAATACAATGATTCCCATAACAGAACCAGCCTGCTGGAGGAATTGTGGCCACAGGGGAACTTTCTACCGTATTTGGTAGACCTGCCCAGAGATATCATTATTCTGTGACAAAATACACAAAAACCTCCACTCCATAATGGAAGCTGGGATTGCTAAGGACCCATGGGCTCCTCTCCTATCCACCTCAAAAGTCTTTCTTGACACTCAAACAAACTTGTCTCCCATGTACTAGCAGCTGTCACATCAGCGATTGCTTTACCTGCTGAATGGAGGCAGACTGACCCACCTCCTCTTTCAGCATCTGGCATGTCACATGCATGGAAAAGATCACTTACTACCTCCAAGATAGACCGCACCTCTGCAACAAAGTGTGGGCTCCCTGCTCACTATACCATCACCTAGAAACCAGCTATTGTGCTCTCTGGCTTTACTTGTACTTTCTGAGTTGCCCCAACTTTTTAAAATGTAATTTAGATCCATCTGTTACCATCTAAAAACTATATGTTCTGCCTATTCCGTGATTCTCCCATCCCTTTTCCCCTCTATGTTCCATGCTTTCTATCCCTCATCTAAATCCCGATTGTGCAATGCTATTGATTATTTCAAACTATTTTATATATTTTTTACAATATGTGGACTACCGCTTGTCTTTCCTATATTGTTTGTATTTAACAGATTTGTCCTTGCAAAGTAAAGCGTTTAAAAAGATTATACAGGTTTCTTAGATAGAACTTAAAATCTTGTTTTTATCTAGATATTGTTAAACACTACTACTGTAATGTTTAACAGTAGTAGTAGTAGCATATATATACAAATAAGTTTATATATGTTGATTTAATTAACTTTCATTTACAACCCAATGCTTCAAGGGTACAATTATTTATGAATAAAGGAACCTTTTTTTTTTTATCTGACAATATGCAAACACATTTTAATTACATGGTCAGTGTTAACATTATCCACATTTAAGAGAACTAAACAATTATTATTATTAATTAGCAGCAAACCCGGAGTACATTATTATTATTATCATAGATTTGTAAGGTGCCACAGTGCTCCGCGGCGCCGTACAGTAGGGAAAACAGTACATACATAAAACAGGGACATACAAGGTAAACAAAAAAAATGCAGACAAGAAAACAAAGGGTATGTTCACCTTGTTCATTAGAGAGCTTACATTCTAAGTGAAAGAGGGCTTAGTTCAAACAAGAGGAGTAAATGTGTTTCGCAATGGAGATTGGGATAGCTGTGAATAGTGTTAACGAGGATAAGGTCACCTCTGAAAAAGAGATGGGTTTTCAAAGAGCATCTAAAGATTTGACGGTTGTGGGAAAGTCTGATTGAGCGTGGTAGGGAATTCCATAAGAGGGGAGCAGCACGGGAGAAGTCTTGTAGGCGGGAGTGAGAGGTGGTTACCAGAGATTAGAAAAGGCGCAGGTCAGAGGTAGATCTAAGAGGGCGGGAGGGAGAGTATTTTGATATGAGATTTGAAATGTATGCAGGGTTAGTGTTGTTGAAGGCTTTGTAGGTAAGGGTGAGTAAATTGAATTTGATTCTGGAGGACACAGGGAGCCAGTGTAGGGATTTGCAAAGTGCAGCAGATGTGGAGCGGTGAGAGAGGAAGATCAGTCTTGCAGCATTTAGGATGGATTGAAGTGTGGATATATGGGTGTCAGGAATGCCAGATAGCAGAAGGGTGCAATAGTCAAGACGGGAGATGATGTGAAAATGGATAAGAGTTTTAGTAGGATGTTACAGTACATACAAATTGTAGCAATTGCCAGATTTTTCACTTACCCCAAAGTAATGCTAATATGTGCCAAGTATTGATAACATTAGAATATGGAAGGTAGCCCCCGTTATGCCTCCCATCCATCCCTCTCTTGAAGGGAAAGTCCTTTATTTCGAGTTATGGTACCCTAAGGTATTATGACTATATAACAATACACAGAGCTGCTCTAGGCATGTACACTAGTTTGCCTATGTGGCCTTTTGTCAGTCAATTATATAAACTTTGGTTGGATACACTGATTCAAAAAGATGTGGCTTTCAATTCAACACAATATCTTCTACAGGACTGAAGACAATAGGGCAGATACTAGTATTTCAATATCTCCAGCATGTAGCATGAGAATTTCTCATGATCACTGCGTACCCAAGTGGTGGTGGGGAATTTTTTCTTTTGTTCTAATAGTACCAAGCCATACTAGCTCAATTTGGGAGTACATTTCCTCCTTTAAAACAATCACTAAGCCTATAATAAAATTTGGCTTAATAAGGAGGGCAACAAGTAATATACACAAACATGTATGTAACAGGTTAAGGCACTTACCAAAACTAAAAATATGAGATAAATATGTTATCATAGAGGGTATCTTTACCTACAAACTTCCTTTCAGTAATTCCATTGAAGGACAATGCAGTTAGCCTCTCCTAAATGGGAGATAGCTGATAACACATAAATAGTGTATCTTTACATTTGCTATGTAGACAAGTGCAGTGTCAGTCATCTAATGTTCTGTTCATTTATGGGAACTTTTACATATTTGTCTGCAAAGGTGATTAATAACTTCTTTGTACAAGGCAACTTGTGTTTTATGCTAAAAAGGTCCTTTAAAGGTTAATCACCCAAAACTAAAAATTTCATTTTGGGTGGAATTCCATCATTCTGAAAGCCAGCCTGGGATCTGGTGTCTCAGTTGACCCAGTAGGTCCACCCATGACCACCATGGTCCAGCTATGCTTTTCTTTGCTCCACTATGGCAGACTATTCCAAAGAAGCAGTGTGCTGTCAGCCAGAAGCAAGAAGCATGTCGCTGGCCCATAGCAGACATGACAACAAACCCGGGTGGATTCAAAATCAAACGTTTACAGCTACTAATATATAATGCTTCTAGCATGTCTGTACAGGTGTCAGTAGGACTATAACAAATTCTAAGAAAGTTTAATTTTTGTTCCTAAAAAGTAAAGAACCATGAAATTCCAAATGCTATTATTCCTTGTCAGTGTAATATTTGTAACAAATTTGGGTTGTGTAGAAAATGGGCAATGTTTGGCACTACAGGTGTTGCTCAACTAGAACAGCTATACACCCAACCAACAGTTGTGATTTCTGAAACATGCAGGTTAGCAGCAATTTCAGTGTGTTATATTGTCTCTCTCCATCACTCCGCTGAGCCTTCAGACTTTTATTCTTGAAAAGGTCATACAAGATATAACAACAGAGCTGGAATACATACAATAGCCCTAGTATAAACAAAGATTCAAGTGTAGGAAACGGTTTTCAAGCAGACGTTTAAGGTCAAATGAAGATGAACGGAAATTGTCAGCCTGTAGTAAGAGTTATTTACCTGTCAGCTGACACTGACTGATCTTGTGTTCTGTGATATCACTCAGTGACTCAAACACCTGAAGGCAACTGTCACAGCTGTGAGCCGCTTCCTCCTCTAGTTCTTCCCCCTCCTCCTGCCTCTTCTTACAATCTGTCGCTTCACCATCTTCAGATTTATCGTCTAGTTTACAGTTGGGATCTGGAAGAAAAAAAAAGAAAGAAAGATTGGACCTATGAAAAACATTACAGGCAGTTCTAGATCAAGGGTTCTTTACCAAACATAAAATATACCCAAAAAATTAAGATTACACACACAATGAATAACACCACAATCAGGGAACTAAGAATTTATATTTTATAACTAACTAAGACGACACTGAAAACAGATTATTATGTTTACTGTTACATGGTTTCTAAAATTGATAGCAAAACAATAACTGTATACATAAAATGTAAAGCTTAATCCATCACTAATAACATTAGATTAAACACACACAATAGGAAAGCAGAGTTACACATGTTTCAACTAAACATTACACAACAGAGGAAAAAGGTTTATTTGACATTGTACATTTCTGGGTCAATGTTGTGATCAGCGACTATTACTTGTTATAGTTATTATCTTATCTTATAGACAAGGACCTGGATACACAATTGTGACAGTCTGAAAGAGGAGACCCAACAATAGTTGGACCCATACCAAATTCAGCATCTAAGGGGTGTATTTACTAAACAGGGGGTTTTAAAAAGTGGAGATGTTGCCTATAGCAACCAATCAGATTACGGCTTTCATTTATTAAGTGCATTGTACAGAATGACAGCTAGAATTGGTGCCTTACCTATGTGGCCTCCAGTATCATGGAGTTACCCAAGTGTAGTGTTTATAAAGACAGACAGCGTCGAAGTGTTATTAGTTGACTTTCTTAACCCTAAAATTGTCCCTGTTGCAAATATTCGTGCAATGGACAGTTACTTTTTTATTGAAAGACTCAAGCTTTCAAGTGTAGTGTTTATAAAATATAAACAACAATACAGTAGTTTTAGAGCACGTCAATACCTCTTGTTTTAAATTATGACAGGGCATTTTACTTTTGGTTTAATTTCTTGAATTTGTTTAAATTTGGTTTTACTTTTTGAACATGGCAAACGACTGTTGATTGGTCATATAATGCAAAAAAAAAAGTTCCAAGATGGAATTGTCCTTGGGCCCTCACACCCACCCTTATGTTGTTGAAATAGGACATGCACACTTTAACAAACCAATCATTTCAGCGACAGGGCCTACCAAGCAACTTTGGCTGAAATGATTGGTTTGTTTGGGCCCCCACACCAAAAAAGCTATTCATCTCTCCCTGTACAGACTAAACGGGCTCTACTGAGGCAAGATGTCATCCTCATCCTCAACCTCTGATTCCTCTCCCCCTACAGTGTGTACTTCCTCCTCATCACACATTATCAATTCGTCCCCGCTGGACTCCACAACCACAGGTCCCACTGTAGTATCTGGAGGGCAGTGCTGTACTTCATTGAGGAATTGATTATTCATTTTTATAAACATCATTTTTTCAACGTTGTGAGGAAGCAACCTCCTTCGCCGCTCACTGACCAGGTTCCCCAATGCACTAAAAACTCTTTCCGAGTACACACTGGAGGGGGGACAGCTCAGGTAAAATAGAACCAGTTTGTACAGGGGCTTCCAAACTGCCTTTTTTTCCTGCCAGTAACAATATGGACTGTCTGACATGTCTACTTGGATGGTGTCAGCAAAGTAATCATCCACAATTTTTTCTATTGTGACAGCATCCAATGCAGCGAGAGTAGACATGTCTGCAATGGTTGGCAAGTCCTTCAGTCCGGACCAGATGTTATCAGCATCCCCGCCAGTGCCTCTTTTGGGAAAACTGAGCTTTTTCCTCGCAGCCATAGATGTGGAAGAAAATGAGGGTGGAGCTGTTGGCATGTCACGGTCCTCTTCAGAGGACAATCTCCTGACCAGCAGGTCTTTGCACCGCTGTAGACTTGTGTCCGCCGGAAACAGAGACACAACATACGCTTTAAACCGAGGATCGAGCACGGTGGCCAGAATGTATTCCTCTGACTTTAAAAGAGTGACCACCCTCAGATCCTGGCAAAGCGTACGAAGGGCTACATCCACAAGAGCTACATGCTTGGTGTAATCGCAATGGCTTACCAGCTCCTCCCTCACTTTCTCCAGCTGCTTCTGCAACAGCCTGATCAGGGGAATGACCTGACTCAAGCTGGCAGTGTCGGAACTGACTTCTCGTGTGGCAAGTTCAAATGGCTGCAGAACCTTGCACAACACGGAAATCAGTCTCCACTGCGCTTGACTGAGGCGCATCCCCACTCCTTTGCCTATGTCGTAGGTGGCTGTGTAGGCCTGAATGGCCTTTTGCTGCTCCTCCATCCTCTGCAGCATATAGAGGGTGGAGTTCCAGCGCGTCACAACCTCTTGTTTGAGGTGATGGCAGGGCAGGTTCAAGCTTTTTTGATGTGCCTCTAGTCTGCGGTAGGCACTGGCTGAATGCCGAAAGTGTCCAGCAATTTTGCGCGCCACCGCAAGCATCTCCTGCACACCCCTGTCACTCTTGAGGTAATGCTGCACCACCAAATTAATGGTGTGGGCAAAACATGGGACGTGCTGGAAATTGCCCATATTTAATGCCCGCACAATGTTACTGGCATTGTCTGACACCACAAATCCCCATGAGAGTCTAAGTGAGGTAAGCCACTGGGAGATAATTTCCCTCATTTTCTCTAATATGTTGTCAGCGTTGTGCCTCTTATTAAAGCCTGTAATACACAATGTTGCCTGCCTTTGCACGAGCAGCCATTTTGTAGTTGCTGCTACTGTTGCAGCTGTTGCTGTTGCTGCGGAAGGGGATGCATCTACCCAGTGGGCTGTCACAGTCATATAGTCCTTCGTTTGCCCAGAACCACTTGTCCTCATGTCCGTGGTTAAGTGGACAGTGGGTACAACCGCATTTTTTAGAGCACTGAGGACACTTGATCGTACTTCTCTGTACATTTTTGGTATCGCCTGCCTAGTGAAGTGGAATCTCGACGGGATTTGGTACCGGGGACACAATACCTCCATCAACCCTCTAAATCCCACTCCACTGATGGCGGACACCGGGCGCACGTCTAACACCAACATTGCAGTTACAGCCGCAGTTATACGCTTTGCAATAGGGTGACTACTATCGTATTTTGTGGTCATGGCAAACGACTGTTGGACGGTCAATTGTTTTGTGAAAGACTTAGCGGTCTTACGACTTCCCCTCTGGGAAGATGACCGACTAACAGCAGCAACAGCAGCAGTGGCAGTAGTAGGCGTACCGCTGCAGGATTCCTCGGATGAATCCCGTATTGAGGAGGACTCAGTCTGGCTGCTGACTTGGGCTGCAGGACTGAATCTGATGGAGATTGTGGAGGAAGTTGACGAGGAGGGTGTTGCTGGTGTGTATCCAACTGGACCACGGGATTTAGGTGTCCCTGTACCGATGAGGGTCCTAGCCCCAGTTCCTGAACTAACCACTGAACTATGAAGGTTATTCAGGTGACGTATAAGGGAGGATGTTCCTAGGTGGGCAAGATCCTTACCCCTGCTTATTTGAGCTTTACATAAGCTACATATGGCCATACATTGGTTGTCTGGATTTGGATAAAAATAACTCCAGACCGAAGAGGTGCATTTTTTGGTCTTCTGACCAGGCATGACGATGGGCTTTTTCATCCCATGGACATCAGCTGTTTCCCCCCCTGGTGCCTCATTTACAATAACCACATCACCATCCTCATCATCAAGTTCCTCCACAGCGCCAGCTACATCATCAATAGCCTCCTCCCGAGCCACCTCTTCCCGTACAGTGATGGGAAGGTCAGGCTTGACAACCACCAACATCCTTGGACTCGCCTTGTGGATTTGTGATAAATTCTCTTTAGAAGGCAGAGTTGTTTGCTGTTTTGTTGCTGACAGCATAACTCTCTTCAATTTTTTGTAGGGGGGGGGAGGAGGAGGAGGGCTAAGATCCGTGGGTGAAGCTGAACCACTAGTCATGAACACGGGCCAGGGCCTAAGCCGTTCCTTGCCACTCCGTGTCGTAAATGGCATATTGGCAACTTTACGTTTCTCCTCAGATGATTTTAAGTTTCTCTTTTTGCTACTTTTTCTTAACTTGGGCTTTTTGGATTTTACATGCCCGGTACTACGAGATTGGGCATCGGGCTTGGAAGACGACGTTGATGGCATTTCATCGTCTATGTCATGACTAGTGGCAGCAGCTTCAGCATTAGGAGGAAGTGGGTCTTGATCTTTCCCTACTTTATCCTCCAAATTTTTGGTCTCCATTATATGTAGCACAAGATACTGCAGAATGTGTGAACTTGGTAATATTGCAGTACCAATGGACTTATACTGCTGGATTGGTTTTGCAAATTTGGTTATAATTATATTTATTTATTTTTTATTTTTTTATTTTATTTTTTTTTACTTTTTTTTTATTTTTTAAAAACTTGGGAATAATGGGGAAATAACTATGCCCTTAGAAGCACAGAGCACAGGACACAGCACCACTGGACTGAACAGGACACGGCACAGGACCCAGCAGCACTACGGAACTCAGCAGGACAGAGCACAGGACACAGCACCAATGGACTGATACTGCAGAATGTGTGAACTTTGTAATATTGCAGTACCAATGGACTTATACTGCTGGATTGGTTTTGCAAATTTGGTTATAATTATATATTTTTTTTTTTTGATTTTTAATTTTTTATTTTTTTTTACTTTTTTTTTATTTTTTAAAAACTTGGGAATAATGGGGAAATAACTATGCCCTTAGAAGCACAGAGCACAGGACACAGCACCACTGGACTGAACAGGACACGGCACAGGACCCAGCAGCACTACGGAACTCAGCAGGACAGAGCACAGGACACAGCACCACTGGACTGATACTGCAGAATGTGTGAACTTTGTAATATTGCAGTACCACTGGACTTTTACTGCTGAATGTGTGAACTTGGTAATATTGCAGTACCAATGGGCTTATACTGCAGGATTGGTTGTGCAAATTTTGTGGTAATTAAAAAAAATTAAATTAGTTTTTGGTATTTTTTTAAATAACTTTTTTTTATTTTTTTAAACACAGGGGAATATTGGGGAAATAACTATGCCCTTAGAAGCACAGAGCACAGGACACAGCACCACTGGACTGAACAGGACACAGCACAGGACCCAGCAGCACCACTGACCTCAGAAGGACAGAGCACAGCACACAGCACCACTGGACTGATACTGCAGAACACAGCACAGCACAGCACAGCACAGAACTAAACAGCACAGCACAGAACTAAACAGCACAGCACGAGATCTACCAGGACAGAGGACCACCTAACACACCCTCCCTCTACCCTGATCAATGCCCGAGTGAAGATGGCGGCGACTAGCGGGGAATTTATGGGATCCGAGTATCGCGAGATCCGACAACGGGATTATGAGTCAGAGCCTCAGTTTCAGATTTGAATTTGGCGCCAATACCCGGATCTGTCTCGGATCCGACTCGGATCGGCAACGTTCGGGTGGGCTCGGATTTCAGAAATCCGAGTGCGCTCATCTCTACTAAGAACCCCATTTGCGCATGTGCTAATGAGGTTTCAGCTTCATGAACAGGAACCATTATCTATCAAAGACTTTCTAAAAATATTTGCAGAGCGACTGAATAGTAATCTGGAGATTGTGCTTAACTGCCTCAGGTTCCGTTATATGATGTTGGACACGGTTGTGCAAAGGGGAAAAGTGGGTGCTGGAGGCAAATGGTAGAAGAAGGTGGGGAATAGATGTGATAAGAGGGGCAAAGGGAGACAGACTCAGACAGGGTGAGAAAGAAAGAACAGACACTCAGAATGCAGAGACAAAGACACCGATATATAGAGTCAAACACCCAGGGGAGGGGAAGGAAGATGCAGACAGCAGAATAATGGAACGCAGGTGGTCCTGTTGGTCTGTGCGGCTGCCCAGTCTGACCATGCCTTTCAGAAAATAGCTACATATAGCAGTCCTGTGTGGTAGTGCATCTTTAGAACCAATTTTATATAAAAATATCAATCTCCCTAGAGCAAAACAACTGCGTCTGATTACACAGCTCATAGATAATCTAAAAAAAAACAAAAACAGTTCATTTATCAATTTGATTTCAAATTATGAATAACCAACTTGTAAATTAGCTCATTAACTAAGTTAATCAATTTTGTTTACCATATAGTGACCACTCTTATTCTTAAAAATAAATAAATAAAATAAAAAGGTCATTGCCGTATCTTATTTTGGTTTTATCAATACCATGTCTTAGTTCAAATAAAGTAGTAAATGCAGTAATATACAGTTCTCTTTTTGTTAACTTGCCTGATGGGACATAGTTATAGCAGTGTAAAGTGCTATAACTTTTAATAAGAGGGATATTATTAACTGCCTCTATATCGGGCAGAAATGTGGGTGGTCACGCAGGCGCCTACAGCATGCCCTAAGCTGGTACCTGGTCTGGGGGGCTCCCGGAGAGAGGGGGCATGAGTCACGTGCCCCTTGTGCCCCTTCCTTTATCCAGGTTTAGCTGAAAACAATAGGCAACTGTGTCATAGGGTTGTCAATGTCTACAGCCCAGGGCAAATGCCAGAAGGGCCGATGGTCAGATGGGCCGGTCTGATCTCTCAGTGCACGGTGTGTGCACTGACACTTCCTGGTCACATGTGCGGCACGAAAACCGGGGGGGGGAGACAAAAGGTGCCAGACAGACAGAAAACGGGGGAGAAGAGAAAGATTGCCACACAGGAAAAGAGGGAGGGGGGGGGGAGATATAATGGCCCAATACTGTGTAGCATAATATCAACTGGGAGCACTTTTGTGGCATAATAATATAAACTGGGGGCACTTTTGTGACATAATATCAACTGGGAGCACTATTGGGGCATAATATCAACTGGGAGTACTATTTGGGCATAATATCAACTGGGGGCACTATTGGGGCATAATGTCAACTGGGGGCACTTTTGTGGCATAATATCAATTGGGGGCATGTATTTAGGCATGAGGGAAGGAGGTGAATGTTAATATAATGTGGGAGGTAGGCTAATAATTTAATGGTGGAGTTTAGGTGGGGGCTAATTATTTAATTTGTGCTATTTTATTTGTGGGGTGATGTGGGTTAATTTTATATTAGGGGCTAGCAATTTAAGATAGGGTGATTTGACCTTTCAATTAATAGTCCCCAAACCACCCCAGCATTAAATTAAAGTGGGGCTGTTTGGGAAAAAAATATGAATTTAATGGCAGTGATGGTTGCGGGAAATAGCATTTACGTTTAATAAATAAACCTATTTCCCTCCCTCCAAACAATCCCAGCCATAAATGAAATAGCATTTACATTTAATAAATATACCTATTTCATTTATGGCTGGGATTGTTTGGTGGGAGGGAAATAGGTTTATTTATCAGCAGCAGCAGCTATTTATATTAAATGTAAATACTAGTATTTTAATGTTGGGACTGGATGGAGGCCTAATTATAAAACATGGGTTGTATTGATTAAACACCAGGGCTGGTTGCAGTTTTCTAAATTACATGTACCCATTTTTTTTCCAAATAGGGCCTCCAACATTCCAGTAACCAGACAAGCAGCAACTGAACTAAAGATACCAGGAGCCATAGGTGGTGAAAGTAACAAGACAGGTAGGAGAGAGCAGGACAGTCTGCCAACTGTCCTGAATCTGGTGGGGAAGTCCCGAATTTTGGAGACTGTTTCGTTTAGTGAGATTTGATCCGACTACAAAGAGAGTTGGGAGGTATGTCTCGCTTCACGCTGTACTGCTTGTGAAGGCAGAGCTGTGTGCAACTAACAGTATTGCACACAGTATTGCCTGTGTAATTGTCTAACATTTGTCTAAAATGATAGCCATGTTACATAATAGGGGCTCCCTGTCTTAAACACCCCAGGCCCCCCAAGTGTTAATCCAGCTCTGGTTAGCAGGAGGGAGCGGATAGCTGCTCCAAGTCTCTGGATAGGACACAGCCTGCAGAGCAAGCCAAGGAGCTCTAGATCTCACAAGATTTGGTAATCTTGTGAGACTAAGAGCTTCCCTGCTCACTCTACAGGAAGTTCCCACCCTGATGGATGTCAGCAGCACCAGAAGCATAGATAAGTACAGTGGGCTGGGGGTGTCATAATGTGCCTCGGGGGATGGCGTGATAAATGTAATGTTTTATTTTAATGTATGTATCATTGCCCCATGTGGTCACACCCACAACACAATGTGGTCACACCTTTTTCGGTGCTGCCGCGCAGGCCCACCTCAGTTTCTTTCCTGCTGGAACTAAGGTGGGCCTGTGGACTATAAATGCCAGGGCTGATTTTTAGTCCCAGTCCGGCCCTGCTACAGCCTGTTAACTGAGTGAATGAAACCAAAGATATGACCAGGTATGACCATACCTGCTTTGCAAGGCTGCTTTGCAATGCTAAGAGATTGCAAATTGATAAAACAATGAAAAATATCAAATTCATATTTACGTTTTGTATCATGTTTTTAAAAGTACAGACACTAAAGACAAAGATTGTGTGCAATATTTGTGTTTGCTGTAGTATATAACATACATAGACATGTTCTGTTGTCTTATCAAGTTTTTTAATTTATTCAAAACTAGAGGTGAAACAGAAGGACTCCAGTCCAATAGATTCTTATACTATCTTTTACGTAAAACCACTTTTATTGGTAACTCGGACTTAAAAATTCACATTTCCACATTCATCAGGCCTATTGCAACGAAATATTAAAATTAAAATGAAATAAGTGATAAATAAAGCGCTCTGTTAAAATGTTTAATCAAACCCTTAAGTGGAGCCAGAATATAAAGTCTAATATTAAATGTTATAAGAGAAAATTGAAAGTTGTTGTAGCTATATGGCACTTGCGTCAGAGCAGGGCCGGTGCTAGGGTCCACGGCGCCCTAGGCATTTTAAAAAAAATGGCGCCCCCCCGCAAAAAACGCCGCCCCCCCCCCCCCCCGCAAAAATCGCCGCCCTCCTCCCTCCTCTCCTTACCTTGTCTCACCACCGCCGCCTCTCTGCTCCGTCTCCTCCCCTCCACTCACTGACACTAGTAAGTGGAGGGGAGGACACGGAGCAGAGAGGCGGCGGTGGTGACAAAATAGCCTCTTCCCCCCCTCCCCGTCCATCTGAATGCTGTGCGGCGGCCGTGACAGGTATGGTCAGCGGTCACCGCACAGTTTTAAAGTATTTCAGAATTCTGTGGCGCCCTCCAGAGCCCGGCACCCTAGGCAAGTGCTTAACCTTGCCTAATGGGAGCGCCGGGCCTGCGTCAGAGCCGTAACTTTTAGCATTTTAGGGGCGAGAAGCAAAACTGCCGCCCCCTAGACCTCAATTTTAATCAAATTAATATATAATATTCATAAACTGAGCCCCCTTTCAGCGTTGTCGCCCCTCTTGTACAGTCCTAGTTAATAAATACATTAACATATGTCAATACTATAATAATTAATAAAAAATACATTTAAAAAATAAATTATCTTTTTTTTTAACAAGAAATTTATCAGAATATTAGTAATACTTTGCAATTAGGAGCATCTGTAAAAATGCATTTTATGTAAACACATTCTGGCATGTATATGCCTCTGTCATCACTATCAATCAGCACTTACACCTGCCCTGTAACTGGTACAAGTGATACGGCTAAACATCACATACCTGACAGATGCCCAGAGCTTGAATTGGACGAATGTGTATGCGCTCAACCTTAGCACGCCCTTACTGTACATTGCCTGTGTGATAATGTCTATTCCCTCATTTGTTCCGCCCTTCAAATTGTAGGCTGTCGAAAGGGTAATTTGCATTTGAATTTGAATTGCATACACTGGTGTATAGTCCATTTCTGACCATGCGCAGAGCAATTTCACACAAATTATGTCACGCAACGAAACTTACATTTCTTAATGAATCAGGCCTTCAATGTATAAAAGATACTTAGACACTGGAGTTCATTAAAACTGTATCTTCATACATATTTCCGCCCAATAAGCAAGGCGGTGTTAATGAGTAACTCCAAATATTTTTTTCCCCAATAACCCTTTGATGCACTAGTAGGAGAGCAAGTTTTCCAATAAAAGGGTCTTCACGGTCACAAGGTACTGATTCCCACCAGAACTGAAATTAAAAAGTTTGAAAGTAAACTACATCTATTGAGAGGTTGTTGAAGGAGCTGACTCTATGGTAAATGTCTCATTCTTGGGTTTTACTAGTTGGGGGAAGGGAGGCTTTGTAAAGGACGCGTGGCACATGTTTAGGAACTCCTGTAAGGATGACAGTGCCCCAAAGTTAATAGCCCAGTGAGGGCAGCCCAAACCTAAGGAGCACTGTAGGGGGAAAATGCAGTCCCTATTGGAGAAAGCCCCACAGTGAAGGGTCAGTGACCCCATTTACTAATAGCTCTATAGAGAGGAATAGAGTTGCAGTGGGGGATCACCACCTTTAGAGGTACTCCCAGAAGGGGGAGACCATGAAGAAATGTCAGTACTGCATGACAGGTGCACCTGTTTGACATTGGACAAGAGGGGGAGAGTCCCCAACAGAGGTCATAAGGATGGTAGAGTCTTTGGAAAGCTGCCTGGAAGAGTGTGCTTGGAAGAGATAGGCATGAATGGTTGGCACCCAGAGACCTTTGGATGTGGTGAATGTGTGCAGGTGGCACTATACAGCATTTTTATGCAGAAAGGGAGGGGGGAGACAGCATCTGGATATAGCAAATAAGGGTGTCAGCACCCTGGAGAGGGTTCATGGCCGGATGCTATGGGGGACTGTGAGTTACTGTACCCCTAAATGCAAGGATATTTTCATGTAAAGCAGGTAGACCCAGCACTTAGGGGGGTGCTGTGAGATATTGAGTTACTACATGTCTGTAGGGAAGGAATCCCTGATAACTGGGAAGTGTAATGCCAGAAAATATTCTGGAAGGGTTCCCCAAACAGTTACTCTCAGCTTCAGTAGAGAGATGAAGGGGAGTCCTTGCATAGTGGGGAATCATTCCATACAGCTGGGGGGTTCACTGCATGAAGGTAGTGTGGCTACAATTTGCGAAGGAGGGTCCCTGATGTACAGGACAGTTTGCATGACCGTAGTGCAAGAACCTTTGGACAATGCCTACCTATGTGATGTCAGATTTATATTTGGGGTAGGGCATGCCCTAGATCAACTTTAAATTTCAGTGTACAAATAAGCTATAAGTATTTGTGTGCTACATCAAAAAACAGCCAGTATTTTCCTTATGTACAAAATAATAAACTAATTTGCACCCCTTGCATTGCAACCTGGTTTTGCCAGAACACTTGAGTAAGAAAACGTACTCAATGTTTTGCTTAACTTTCCTTAATGAATCAGACCCTCTGTTTATAGGGTATGATGCTCTTCTTATCTCTCACTATCACTATGAGTGGAAACATCAGTCTACTATGCTGACTGGTGACAGGGCTCTCACATTCACAGTACTCACTCAGACTGTGATCTGTGACTTTCCAGTAGTTCCAGTGACCAAGTGCTGAGCAGGCTCCCTGCTCCACTGACCGACTCCAAGACTACTAAACATGCAGCAGTCTCTTACAGTGTGTTTCCCTCCCCTTTGCAGGCCCAGCAGACATGCATACACTGGTTTCTGGTTGCAAGTGGCTCCTCTGGGCCTAAAACCGAACCATGGCCCCACCTACCTCACCCTCTGTTTCTCTCCTTCATATATTCTCGTCCTGTAATTCTGACAAGCTGTAATGTCATTTTGTGTCTCCTCATAGCTCGGGGTAGCTGGTAATTATAGTTTTTAGCACCCAAGGCCATTTTGCACTGCCCCCTACTACATTCACCTGTTCCTCCCCCTCTTGTAAGTACTGGGTGTAGTGGGGCGATGATCACACAGGTGGTCCCTTTCAGTCTGTGTGTACAGAACTACATAGTAGAATGGTGATACTCATTATTATTGATATCCTTTATTCATAAGGTGCCACAAATGGTCCACAGCGCAGTACATAGGAGGTGAACGGAGCGCACATTTACACAATGCACAGCCAACTACAAATAATGCATAATCACACAACACAAAATTATACAATGACCAGTCAACAACCAGAGAACATAGAATTGCAGGCTCAGTTATTGACAAGACAGTGAGCCTAGTGATAAGCGGCACTTGGTGGAAGTAGGCCTGTGCCCAGGGGCATGGGCTCAATCTCTGACTTTTCATACCATCTGTCCAAATTCAGATTGATGGCTTTTTTAATATAGCCCTATTCATCAATGGGTTACCACCGACGAAATACTGCCCTACCAACAAGACTTTGCATGGGAAAGCCTGTTTAATATCAATGAGGATAGGTCATGCAAAAGATCACTACAATACTAGTTCTGTTATCGTCATCACAGACCAAAAGCATTAAAAATGACTGCATAACTGTCTTTAAAATAGTTATGTTTTTTCATTTTTAAAATAAACTGTATCTTCTTTCAAACTTCATATTCTTTTTTTTAAGAACTGAAAGCTCAAGTCCTGGCTTATACACGCAGTTCCATTGCGCATATAAGCCCGCTCATGCATAACCATATACCATCAATTTATATAGCGCTACTAATTCCGCAGCGCTGTACAGAGAACTCACTCACATCAGTCCCTGCCCCATTGGAGCTTACAGTCTAAATTTCCTAACATACACACAGACAGAGACTAGGGTCAATTTTGATAGTAGCCAATTAACCTACTAGTATGTTTTTTGGAATGTGGGAGGAAACTGGAGCACCCACGCAAACACGGGGAGAACATACAAACTCCACACAGATAAGGCCATGGTTGGGAATTGAACTCATGACCCCAGTGCTGTAAGGCAGAAGTGCTAACCACTAAGCCACCATGCTGCCCAATGCAGAGACTGGTCCAGTGAAGCCATAAGTAAAATTTACTGCTCCGGACAGTATTATTTAACTGCTCTGGAGATTTTTTTGTTTTAGAAATTTTAGCAACATCATCACAAAGGTGGCTGTCCCTGATAAATAGGCCCCATAAAGTAGAGTCATGAATAGAGTTGTGTGTGGGGACATGTCACTTGGTAGCAATTTATGATATTGTGATATTTATCTACGCATACTGTAAGGTTTTAATAATAAGAACCCCTTGAAATATCCAAAGAGTTAATATACCTCTTCTGACTTTTGTCTGTTGCTCTGCCAGGGAGAGTCTTGAGATAGATTAAATAGTTTCTGGTTTCATTCCCAAACTCCCACAATAAAATCATTTCACAAATAGAGTTTCTCATTACTCTCTCTCGATTCGCCCTCCAGAGACGTGTCAAGTTATGCTAATGGTTCCAGATACCATAATGTTTGTGGAGGTGGTATTGCAGGGAGCTGTACTACATAAGAGACAGCCATGGGAATTCTTAAACATTAGATTTTAGAGCTGACATAATCATTATTTATTATTCTCATTAAAAAGATACTGACATAAATAAAATGTTTTGGAGTGTGACTGTGCTTTTTAAATATGTGGTCGGTTCATATTTTTTCTGTCTTTTATTCATTATAAATCATGATTGTTCATGATCCATTGTGCGTCCCTGAGAGTTCTACACAGCATTCCGTTTCACTGGGGATAACTCTTGCTCCCTACACTCGTTAAAGTCAGTCGTCAAATATGTCTCAAATTGTGAGAGGAAGGGAAAATTGGATCTGTCTTTATTATGTCATGTTTGTGCTTTGAATATTTTAATGACATGACAATTTTTGAGGAATATAAATATGCTTAACTGCAACAAATGTACCTGGTTGGCGCAAAAGCGGCCCCATTTGAAAATTAGGACAATACACTTACTGACATGTCCTGAGCTCCCGTAAAAAAAAAATTGCAGGAGAAGGAGTGTATCAGCCATCTTGCTAACCAAGGAGTAGCCCTGTAAATGTGCCCTCTCCACTCTTGAATCTCATATAAATGTTTTATATTTTTTTATCATTTAAAAAGAAATCTGATGTTTGCTTTAAAGCACAATGTAATGGGTTCTAGGGGAGACAAAGTCACACAAACCGCAATCCCCTTCCCAACACCCAGGTACTCACCCGATCCTGAGGGACCACTATGAGACACACCGCGATCTCCTGCGCGGCAGTCTGGGAACCACACCTTGTGTCTGATCACCCTAGGGCGTCTGCCGTGGCTGGAGCCTGGCCTTTGGTTCCTACAGGGGAAGGACACTTAAAAAGAGACAGGTGGCATACAAAACAGTTTGGCATGTTGTCTGCCAGTGACCACCTCGTATGCCACTCTCAACAACGTAACCTCCTTACTTAGGGCCTAACGCCCTTCTACCCTAATCAAGCTACCTTATGGGCCTTGTGCCCAAGGACTACCCAATTGGCCTTGTGCCCAATGACTACCTAATGGGCTTGGTGCCCAAGGACTACCTAATGGGGCCTTATGCCCCCCTCTGACTTACTGTGAGGCCTAGTGCCCGAATAAACCCTGCCTATGCCCTAACTGTGCCAGGACCTTGTGCCCGCTACCTGCTCCATGAGCCTAGTGCCCGAATTTCGCCCATGGATCTTGTGCCCGACCTACAGTAGTATTTTATACTTTCCTGCTCAGCGCATGATCCTCAACTTGCCCCAGCATCTTCGGGTCTTCCAGACTCTCCATCCTGCAGCTACTCTTCTTTGGTTCAGTGTGCTAGTCTTCGTTGTCTTGTTGGCGGGAGCACTCTTAGCCCTTACACCTTGTTGTTGATCTCGGCGTCTTCTTGCTTCTTTCCGGTGAGCACTTCTTCGGACGGCCTTGACTCGCCATCCTCTTCTCGTGGCAAGGTAGGTCCGTGGCCGGTTTTTCTGGACATCCTGCCACTTCCTCTTCTTTTGGCTCGGCCGTCAGACTACTTACAAAATGGCGGCGCCCAGCAGCTTATATAGCCAATCAAGGCTCGCCGTGGCACCAAATATTCAAATGGGCAGAGGCAAGCCAGAATTGGTTCACCTTTCTGGCCACTCATTGGCCAGCAGGAGAAAGTGAACCCTGATTGGCTCACTTGCCCTCTGCTGACGGGACCTGTGGGGAAGAAGAGAATGGACTCACCTGTGCTGGATCCATTCACAGGTAAGTCCAGACTTAGTTTCTTCTCTATTCTTCGGTTCTTCGCCCTCTTGACGGACACCTCCTCGGGGTACACTTACACACACAAAACAAGAATTGTGAATGTGCCTAACCCTGCATTTAACTGGGAACAGACGCATGTACGCAATAATAGGCGCATGATATCACAAAATGGTATATGTCAGGGAGCATTTTTGCATGTTCATAAATAACACTTGTTGAATCTGCTGCAGGCTCTCAAAATTATAAACAACTTTGTAAGGCAATTTGTGATAACATAGCGCAATATCTTGCAGCACAGTGAAACATGCGTCATTGTGGCAGAAGGAGAAAGCCTACAGAGATAACAACAAAAGGGCTGATCTCCTATTGTTGCTTTTTGCATGAGAAAGCTTTCGCTGGTGAGACCCAGCAAATCTAAATTCCAGTGAAGGCTACCACTGGTGATAGCACTGGAATCGTTGATGGTGATCCCCTTGATGTATAGGGAGAAACCACCCGCTTTTGCAGGAGACACAGCTTTTCATCCTATAAAAATAGACTTGCATATACTTTGTTAGTTAAAGTGTTATAAAATCTATATGTTTACAAACTGCAAATAAATGAAAGTATGTTCAAAGAACTCATCTCCTTTATACAGTACCATATTATACATCTAAATGTGTCAAGAATTTGTTAGAACTAAATAGTTTAAAGATAAGGCTAATTACAGTGTGGGGGGAGTTATCACTTTGTGCAAAACTGAACTATTTTGTAAAATATTTTTTTCTTTATTTTGTTTTTGTTTTACTGCTGTTGAAAGATACAAACCAGACAAACCTCACCTGGAATTTTAAAAAAATCTGGCTTCGAAACAATAGCAATAATAGTTACAACTTTAAGGGGTTATATATGACCCCATCACATTAATCATCATATGTATTGATGCAGTGGTACAAATTAAGAACCACGGCAATTTACCATGCCCGATTGCTCTTGGAGCCCCAGCGTTGACTGCCGTCCTCCACTAAGTATTTTCCCTTTTCACAGGCAACCTAACGCTGCCGGCTAATGGAGAAAGTGCAATGTGCAAGCGCATACTGCTTCCCCAGGGAGGATCTAGCGAAGCCTGAGAGTTTGCCATCCTGAGTTTGCTTTCCACAGTTTAATAAAAAGTTTAATGCTCTTGTCAACCTAGAGGTTTATGGAGACAGCGGTAAGCTCCAGTAATTACGTTAATGTCGGAGAAAGCTATAATTGATCCAACATTAACCTTTTGTTAAATAGCAAAAATAGGTGAAAGAGCCTTTTGACGATCTTTACTTAAATAGACAACATAATATCTTAAGTGGAGTCATCCATATTGTGGGATGAGCATACCACACAACATTAGTCCCTCTGGCAGTGGGACGAGGGGGCTGGCCACTGAACAATGGCGGCATGACCATGGCACAATAGGCCGTGGTCACACACCCGGGGCATGCCTAGCACTTTTGAAGTGCTAGGCTAACCTGTACTCCCCTCCAAACACCATTTCCGGCACCCATTTGCAGTACCTCCCAACTTTACCAAGAATCAGGACAATTCTGTCCAGATCAGGATGGCCGGACAGATCCCTCAAATAGGGACTGTCCCGCCTAAATCGTGACAGTTGGGAGGTATGGATGATGCCCTACCGGACTAATATTTATGAGGCCTAACTTATATTTATGAGATACTGGTTTCTAGTGAACTGATAGTTCTCATTAATGTACGTTCAGCCAACAAAATAGTAGCCCCCTACTGTGAATATGTAATTTTCAATTGTGTGATGTGAGGTATAATATTGTTTATTTTTATGAATTTTATAAAGTGTTTTATCTTATTCGATTTATTTGTGGGTTTGATTTAGTGGTAATTAGATCAGCCAGGGTAAAGTTTTATATAGAATGCTGCATACTTGCCAACTTTATGGAATTCTCCTCCAGGAGATCACAGAGGAAAGGTTCTGGTGCACAAGCCCAGAGGTGGGTGTGGCAACACAATTTGCACCATATTGGCCCTGCCCCCACTTCACAATTCTGCTGTTTGTAGCATCAAGCAGTGCGGATGGGGCACAGGTGGCCCAATTCTCTGTAAATCCCACCCCTGTCCGCTTCACTAGGGAAGAGGATGGAATGTGGAAGGGTGCACTGCACTCCCAGGAGTCTGGGAGAACTCCCAGAAATTCATGAGCCTCCTTAACATTCCGTGAGAGAGGGCAAGTATGGAATGCCGCATATATGCTGCTGCAGCACACTTCCATATCTCATGGAGGCTCAGGTCACAACTTCACTGTTTCTCATTAGATCCAGATAGCTTTCTCTAAAGTATCTCTAGCATTAGAGTATGCTTTTACATGTAGAAGTCACTGATATCTAACCTTATATATTTACATGTTAAACAAACAGGGGCCTAATAAAACTAAACAGAAAAAATAAAAGAAGTTGAAAAACAAATGTGCACATTTATACATAAACTTCATACATAAGCCCACATATAATAAAGTAAAGTAAGGATATAATATGGTATCCCTATAAACACTAAAAGTAACAGGATGAAATTTGGGATATAGTATATATTGTAGATTGCACTAATTGCAAGAAAGTAACTAAGAGAAAAGAATGATGTAAATGTGTATCTTTTTTCTTGTTTTTTCCATAATTATATATGAGCATGGTAAAATTATAGTTACAATTTGAAAGAGATAAAGATATTTGGATTTGGTTTTATATTGCAATTTATGGTGACCTGTAATTAAGAAAATAAATAAAGTTCTTCCTCAGCACTGTAATTTCCAGTTATAAAATGGACAAATTCAAAATAACATGCTCCTCTGTCTCCCACATAAACTGAAAGACATATTTCAATATATAATTAACTCCAGCCAACAGTAGATTTGCTTCTTGATTTACAAGTTGTCATCATATTTACATGCAGCGTTTGGTTTGCAATTGCTAGACAAATACATTTGAGTAGGATAACCCTAAAATGAAATAACTTTATACATCACTGTCAAACAAATATATCTGGCCTATTGATGTCACTGTCCTTTTTATACTTCATTTTACATTTGCAAAGCAATTCATATTTAAAGTGTTCCTGTTTCTTACTTATAGTGAATGCAGCCTACTTATTCCCTAGAAACCAGTGACATTACTCTGGCACAGGGTATTTTGTGGGTTGAACCAATATTCATGGGATCTCTTTCCAAAGTGTGGAATTAGACATGCCAGTCAACATGGACATAGACACCGGATGTGTTCCCATATGGCCTCCGCTCTACTGTACCTCCTAACCACGTGTGCTCACCTCACACAGGACCGCGCCTACACTCACAAGGCTCTCACGCCTCTACCACACACCACCAGGGCCTTATACCCTACACACCATGGGTCTCTGCCCAGCTACACACAGAGCCTTGTGCTCTGATTAACGGGCCTCAGCCCCCTCTCTACCTCAGGGCTCTGAGCCCACTCACTAGGGCCTTATGCCCTACTACCTAGGGGTCCTAGCCCCTGCCTGAGGCCTGTGACCTCTCTAACTAACTGAGGGCCTTGTGCCCTTAATAGCCTACAGGCTACCAGCCTCTAACCAGGCCCTATGGCCTTCCTATGGCCTCTAAGCCACTAACTACCTAAGGGCCTTGTGCCCTTGTACCTGGGCTCTCACGCCCCTGTCTGACTAATAGGGGCTTGTCCCCTTTATATGTATACTAATGGCCTACTGGCCCACTCACTTCGTTGGGGCCTAGTGCCCAGGTCCCTGGGCCTTGCGCCCCTAGTTCCAGTGCCACGGGCCTTGTGCCCGACTGTGCCCACGGGCCTAGTGCCCGAATTAAAGCTGAGTATACTTACCTGCTCTGCGCAGGAATCTCAGCTTGCCACGCCGTCTTCTTCCTTTCTTCTCCGGGTCTTCCAGACCCTCCAGCCGGCGGCGCCTCTTCTCCGGTTCGGCGCTGGGTCTCCTGTTGCAGCTGGGGCGGGGGCGCTCTCAGCCCTGACAAGGGCTCCCCGCCGGCGATCACCGCTTGCTTGGAGTCTTCGGGCGGCAGGGTAGCTCACGGCCCTTACAAGGGCCCCCTGCCGCCGCTGCCGCTGGTCTTGTTGCTGGACGTCTTGCAGGGACGTCCTCTCTCTTCTCCGCCGACGGACTTCTGACAAAATGGCGCCACCCGGCGACTTATATAGTCGCCGGCGTGACGTCATTAGCCGGCGCGAGCGCTGATTGGCTCGCGTCGGCGCCAATCTTTTGAATGGCCGGGCGCGAGCCGCGATTGGCTCGCGCATCCGGCCGCTGATTGGCCAGCGGGGAAAGATGAGCCCTGATTGGCTCATCCTTCCTCCGCGGACGGGACCTGCAGAAAGAAAGTTATACTCACCGCCGCTGGATCGATGGACGGGTAAGTTCTTCTCCTCTTCTTTCTTCCTGCTGGGCACCATCGGGGACCTCTTCAGCCCCTCCAGGGGCACCAGGAACGTCTTCTGTCCCTCCAGGGACACAGCGATGGCGGGTACCTTCGCCCGCTTCTCGGGCACCATCTCCACATTTCCGCCGCCTTTTTCCATTGTGGTCCCCACAATCGACGTCTTCTCCTCTACGTCCACCTCCAAAGGTCGCTTACCGGCATCCCTGACTTGCGTCCACCGGATCCTTCGCGGTAAGGCCTTCTCGCGCAGGATCCACACCATCCTGGCAACTTCCTCGCCCGAAGTCGGTATCCAGGGAGTCTCTTCCTCGGCGCCTGCCGGAACCTCCCATCCGTCCGATACCTCTTCGGTTGTGCGGGAAGCTTCTTCCGAAGGTGACAACATCCACCACTCTCCAGCTGCGCTCTCTAAAGTACAGTCTTCTTCAGGCAGTACTTCTTCAGCAGCTCTATCTTCCGGGGTACTGATGGCTTCCATCCTCTCAGGTACCACCGGGCAGACATCTTCACATGTCTCCGGACACAACGTTGCCCCGTGGAGGGTCTGCTCAGTTCTCCCTTCGTCTTCAGGGACCAACTCTTCCACAGCCACGGACAAGTCGTCTGACGCATCCGACGTCTCCAATACCCCAGCTCCAGCATCCGGCTGACGCGGGTATTCCTGTCGCGAATCTTGCTTGGACGAGACGATCTCCTGCGATCCAACAGTCAGCAAGCTCTGCCGATCCTTCCCTCCAGACTCCGACTTCTCTTGAGACCATTGATGGAAGGCTTCCTCGTCCTTCCACTCGAAGACTTCTACGTCTTCCCATTCATCGGAGACTTCTTCGTCCTCCCATTCACCAAAGAGCTCCTCGGCAACTGGGCAGTGGTATGCGAAGTGTCCAGGCAACCCGCACTTCCAGCACAGCATTTCTTCCACCGGTTGCCGTTTAGTACCTCTGTTCTTCTTCTTCCTTGTCTCACAACGTTCCAGGATTTGCTTCGTGAACGCTGCCACTTCGTCACGAGAGATGACACAGCTGTATCCCTCGTACAGCGGAATGATCCCCCGATGAGCCATCGTTGATCCTGCCGACTACGCCAAAATGTAACGCCCCCTGCGGGGAAAGACAGGGACAGACGCAACACAAAAGAACTTACCTTGTAAACGATGGTCACCTCCAGTCCGCTTCCAATTTCCCAGCTGCGATCCAATCCCAGCAGATCCGCAGCCGCAGTCACCTCCAATCACGTCCCTCTGAGATAGAGACAGAGATTACGGCCGTGCCTACCAGGTAAGGGCTGTCCGAGACTACGGCAAAGAACAAGGACACAGTCAGTCCGAGCTCCTTGCCGCCTCCTCACTTTGTTCTTGCCAAGACGCGGGGGACTACAGGCACTGAAGGCCAAGACTAATCCGAAGACTAATCCCGCCTCAAGTACCTCACACACCTGCCGGTGAGGGCCTAACCGAAAGGGGGAATCGAGCGTGATACTCACCGGGACACTCCCACTTCCGATCCGGTTCTCCTGCACCTTCCCGACTCCTGCGGATGACAAGAACACACAGCCTCCCTCTACGCTCTCCGTGAGACTAAGATGGCACCCACAAAACTGGACTGACTACAACAGCGACCCGACCCTAACAACGTTCTAATGGTCGGCAACGCAACTAAGTCAAACACTATGACTAACTAGGTGTGGTGCACTAACGGAACTGCTCACTTACACGCTACGGGGAACACCAGCCGGTGTTCACAGACTAAACCGGAGGGCGGTTCCTAACCCCCTCACCCAGGTCGTACCAAGAAGCTGCCTTCTTGCTATGGAGTCACACACAGGCCCTAAGGACGGGTTCTTTAAGCCCGGCTGAGGCTCAGTAGAACAGCACACTAACCCGCGGGCCGACTGCCGCACGGAACAGCCGATCGAACTGAACCGCCCGACTGCCTGTACTCGGGTATCTCACACGTGTCCCTACGTCCGGAACCACAGGTCCACCTGCACGGAACCGGCCTTGAGGACCCTTGATCAGAACCACGGCCGCCCCTGGAACTGCCTCAAGGTGTGCTGCACTGCCACCAACTCACTCAGCCACCCCCTCTGGGTACCAGTGTGACCTCGGGGACCTAAGGGACAGGAAAACTACGTGTGTTATTCCCTGACTATGTGTATGCTGGTAACTACACTTGTCCCCACAGCACGGGTTAGCACAGGAAAACCACAGGAACAAGAGCCTACCTTTAATGGGGGCCTGACGTCTTGCCCCTGGACACAATTACATAGCACACCCAAAATACTGTAATTCAGCAATACCTGCCTCACAGACAGAATACAATATACAGTACTTTGTAAGCTACTTACCAGAGCACACCGCTGTTAGCCAACCAGCAGGTTGCTACAGCACCACAGGAGCCTCCGCTCCACTGTACCTCCTAACCACGTGTGCTCACCTCACACAGGACCGCGCCTACACTCACGAGGCTCCCACGCCTCTACCTCATCACCACCAGGGCCTTCTGCCCAGCTACAAACAGAGCCTTGTGCTCTGATTAATGGGCCTCAGCCCCCTCTCTACCTCAGGGCTCTGAGCCCACTAACTAGGGCCTTGTGCCCCGCTACCTAGGGGTCCTAGCCCCTGCCTGAGGCCTGTGGCCTCCCTAGCTATCTACTAGGGCCTTGTGCCCTTAATAGCCTATGGGCTACCAGTCCCTAACCAGGCCCTGTGGCCTTCCTATGGCCTCTAGGCCACTAACTACCTAAGGGCCTTGTGCCCTTGTACCCCTGGGGCTCTCACGCCCCCTGTCTCACTAATAGGGGCTTGTCCCCTTTACCACAGTAATAAGGCCTACTGGCCCACTAACTTTATTGGGGCCTAGTGCCCAGGTCCCTGGGCCTTGTGCCCCTGATACTCTGTGCCAACGGGCCTTGTGCCCGACGGTGCCCACGGGCCTAGTGCCCGACTTTACTGAATGTGCTGCGGGCGGGGGCCCAGGAGAGGAGTTGCCTGGCAAGGCCTTACCTGGTGCTGTCTTCGGGGAGCTTCTCCTGGACTCCTTCCCCGTCTGCCGCTGCTTCCCCGCTCTGCCGCCGGCTTCTTATCTTGATCACGCCGGTCTTCAGGCAGCAGAGGCGCTCTTAGCCCTAACAAGGGCTCTCTGCCGCCACTGCTGGTCTCCGCTGTCTTCTCTTCTTGTCTTGATCCCGCAGCTCTCCGCGACACGTCCTCTTCCTGCTCTCTCCGCCGACGAACTGCCCATGGCGGCGCGCGCGCCGACTTAAATAGTCGACGCCGCGCTAACGTCATCACGTAGCGTCGACGCGACGCCACGTGATGACATGGCGGGTCCGGATTGGTCCGCCGCCATTTTGCCTTTTGAAATGGCCGGGAGGTGAGCCCTGATTGGCTCACCGTCCCGGCTGAACTGAGGGAACCGCCGCCCGAGGGATGACGACGGCCCCGGCCAGGTAAGTCCTCCACACCTGAATGGTACATGAAGTGGGAACATACTGGTCACAGTAACATTACAGATAAGAGTTCTACCTTTCAGTTTCTGAAATAACAGATTGAGAAATTTTGTTCGACACAAATTTCGTGGCACAAGTCTCTATGGAAAAAAAAAAGAACCATAGTGGCTCCACCCACTCATGTTTTGTGAGTATGGTGAATCTGAGTGGACACAGAGTTGTGTGTCTATCACGGTGTTTTGCTGATTTTCTCAAACTAAGTTCATCTATAAGTCAATGCATTGACATAAAAGTTCAGCTTTGCAGAACCACTTGCTTGAATAATGTGTTTTGATGTGAATCATCCAACCAATCAGGTATGTCACAGAATTTACATTTTCATATTACTACCCTTTTATTCTACTTGCCTGGCACTCATTGCACAATTTTAGTTTTTCACCTTTTATTTCGCACATCGGTTTATGACACAAATAACCTAGAATTACAAAATTGAAGAAATGATTTGGCACATCCTAATTAACACAAACATTGAAACCCATGATTACAGAAAGCTCCCTCCCCTGTTCTGTATAGATAAATCAAATTGTAAGCCCTAGTGGGCAGGATCCATTTCATTAGATTGTAAGCTCCATTGAGCAGGGCTCCCTCCCCTGTACTGTATAGATGAATCAAATTGTGAGCCTTAGTGGGCAGGATTCATCTGATTAGATTGTGAGCTCCATTGAGCAGGGCTCTTCTGGGTCTCCTCCAGCTCTTTCTCCTTAGTTTGTAGCACTGTGCTACATTCCTCCAGCTCCTTCTTACTCTCCATAAACAGTTCTGTGATGCGTTTCAGCTCCTCCTCCAGGGTACCAATTTTTTCTGTGAAATCTGTAACCTGCTCTTCTTGGCACAGAATCTTCCCCTGCAGCTGCTCGTAGTTTTCAGAGGAGAGGTAAACTCCATGCTTTTCTCTGGCTGCAGCGAGATCTCTCTTCAACCGTTCAATCTCCTCAGTGTATTCCTTGATTAGTGCCCGTTTGGTCAGTTTCTGATTAACTTCAGGTTTATTCATGATAATCTTTGCACAGTTTGCATATTCCAAAGTGCTCATATTTTCTTCCAGATTTATTGAGGCTGGAGAAACGGTGGCGATGATGGAGGTTTTTGTTCTCCCTCCAAGAGAGTCCTGCAGGATCCTGGAGAGCTTAGACTCTCTGTATGGGATGTGTGGAGCTCTCTCTACCAGGGCAGTGATTACCCGGCCCAAAGTCTGCAGAGACTGGTTGATATTTCCAGCTTATCCTTAATGTAAGAATATAGTTTATTTAGGCCAACCTGTGTCTGCTGTTGAAGCTCCAGCTTCTGCGCTTTAATCTTTTCCTGATCATCCTTGACCTGTTCCACCAAACCAACCAAGGCCTTGTACTGTGCATCACACTGCTGGTTCACCATCTCTGTAACCTGCACAACTGAGGAACTACAGCCGTCCTCTACATCCTTTTGGAGGCCTTGAAGCTGTGTTTTGGTCATGTGTAAGTAACTCTCCTGTTGTTCAGAGATGGAAGTCATTGTGTTGCTGGTAACTTCCCACCAACTCTCGCTTTCCTGAGATACCGCAGTGATGCTACTGCCGAGCTTCTCACACTGCCTTGTGGATTCTTCCACAGTGCTCATGTTTGATGCTGCTAGTTGCCCGATCTCACTCACTACATCTCCACACCAGTCCCCAAAAGTCTTGTGATGGGTGGATGTACGCTCAATGGCTTCCGAGGTAACATTATCCAGATCTTGCTGCAAGAAACCCGATGATTGCTGTAGGTTCTCTCTTTTAGCACGAAGTCCTTTAAAGCTCTAATTTGTTTTCATAGAAAGCAAATTCAGATGGTTTTGTAGCACATTCACTCCCGATAATTGCAGAGTCTCAGCAGCCTGGAGCTCCTCTTCCAGAAGCTGACACTCTGTCTGAATATTGGACAGGGCCGATGTGGAATCCATACGCAACTTGTGTAGCATCATGGAGTGATCAGTGAAAAACACGTTCATTTCTTCTTAATGGGAATTAACCTTGTCAGCAACAGCAGAGAAATTCTTTAGAATCATGTATGATTATTTTACATCAAAAGAAATCATTTAGAATCATGTACGATTATTTTACATCAAAAGCAAAATTCTTTAGAATCATGTATGATTATTTTACACCCAAAGAAATTCATAAAAAAAAAAAAAAATTCTTTAGAAATATGTACCGTTCATATTCGAGTATAAGTCGACCCGAATATAAGCCGAGGCACCTAATTTTACCACATAAAACTGGGAAAACTTATTGACTCGAGTATAAGCCTAGGGTGGAAAAGAGCGCTAATTTAAAAACCTAAATAAAAATGATAGGTTCAATCTATGAAATCATTTTTAGCTAAACCATAAATAACAGTACATTACAAGGAACATTCATAAATTATTATAAAATCATTGGGTACAACCTAACTTAAATAAAGGGGTAGGGATATAAATGTATGAACATTTTCTCTAAAGTGCTACATAACATGGTGGCTGTATTGTTTGTTCATTATGTAATTGTACTGTAAATTAAAAAAAAAAAAAGAGAGAGAGAGAGATTTTCATTTACCCCGCAGTGGAACGCACATGCGTTCCAACAACAGGAAGTTCGGCATTTGGAACGCAAGTTTGCGTTCCAAATGCCGAACTTCCTGTTGTTGGAACGCATATGCAGAAGTTAACAGCCGAGGGACCGGACACCAGGTAAGTTCACCCGTGTATAAGCCGAGTGCCCTTTTTCAGCATACAAAAATGTCCTGAAAAACTCAGCTTATATACGGTATGATTATTTTACATCCAAAGAAATTGATCCAAAAAAAAAATTCTTTAGAATCATGTATGATTATTTCACATTCAAATAACAAAAATATTTAGAATCATGTATGATTATTTTACATCAAAAACAAAATTCTTTAGAATCATATCTGATAATTTTACATCCAAAAAAATTCTTTAGAATCATGTATGATTATTTTACATCAAAAGAAATTTATCCAAAAAAGAAAGCAATTCTTTAGAATCATGTATGATTATTTTATATCCAAAAAAGAAAGAAATTCTTTAGAATCATGTATGATTATTTTACATCAAAAGAAATTCTTTAGAATTATTTATGATTATTCTACATTCAAAGAAATTCATCCAAAAAAGAAATTATGTAGAATCATGTATACTTATTTTACACAAAAAAATAAATTTTTTAGAATCATCTATGATTATTTTACATCCAAAGAAATTCTTTAGAATCATGTATGTTTATTTTACATCAAAAGAAATTCATCCAAAAAAGAAATTATTCAGAATTATGTATGATTATTTTACATCTAAAGACATTCTTTGCATATAAAATAATCATACATAAATCTAAAGAATTTATTTGGATGTAAAATGTTCTGTGGATGTAAAATAATCATACATGATTCTAAAGAATTTCTTTCTTTTTTGGATGATTTTCTTTGGATGTAAAATAATCATATATAATTCTAAAGAATTTCTTTAATTATACATGATTCTAAAGAATTTGTTTGGATGTAAAATAATCATACATAAATCTAAAGAAATTCTTTAGAATCATGTTTGATTATTTTTCATCCAAAAAAGAAAGTGTCACGGGCACTAGGAGTCTTTGCCCAGGATATCACCAGATGATGTTCTTACCAGAGTAATATAGCTGGTACTATGGTCCTCTGGTAGCAGGGTGACAACGGAACAGGAGAATCAGCAGATGGTGAGAGAATGCTCAATGAAAGTCTATGACTAGCAGCAACTGGTAATGACTTAGATGTATGAACACGAGGAACCCGATGGACAAGTAAACGTGAGGAGAGTCAGTGGTCTGCGTACAGCAAGTTGTACCACTGCTATAGTGAGGAGGAATGTCCAGGAGTAGAGAGGAGGTAGTGAAAGTCAGTGGTCTGCGTATAGTAAGTTGTACCACTGTCTATAGTGAAGGAATCCAGGTGCAAGTAGGTAACAGGGAAGTCAGTGGTCTGCGTACAGCAAGTTGTACCACTGCTTATGTGAGAGGATACTTGAAACTGGTGCCAATGGGAAACAGGAGTCAGTGGTCTGCGTTCAGCAAGTTGTACCACTGCTATATATATGTGAGGAGGGGCACGAGGAGATGAATGGAATACAGAGGATACACGGGCGGCACACGGAACTTGATCCCACGATGATAACCACAATACAATAATAACTGTCAAGCACTGCTTGAAGTATGCAAAGTCACTATAGAGATCCAGGTAATAGGAAACAAAGTCAATAGTAACAATAGCTTCAGTAGATGGAAGACTCCGGAGATGAACACAACACAGTCCAGACAGATATGCAACACAATAGCAAAGTCAATGGAAAGTATGCATACTGCGGTTCAGGAGAGCAGGCTGTCAAGGAGCAGTGCAGGGATACCTGAACGGCTGAACGCCGGCAGAAGGAGAGACCACTGGAGGATGGAAGCGGTAATCAGGTTGGTGCAGCGCACGAAAGGTAACCAGTAATCAAAGGAGCAATACTCAGGAAGCAGTAGTAAGTAAAACTGGAAACATGATGAACACGGGAGAGTTGAGGCTGTCTGGTATCCGGCAGTAGTAGCGGAGGCAGCAGAGGGGAGACACGCTGAACACAGGAGAGTGGAGGCGGTCTGGAATCTGGCAGTAGTAGCGAAGGCAGCGGAGGGGAGACACGCTGAACACAGGAGAGTAGAGACGGTCTGGAATCCGGCAGCAGTAGCAGATAGGAATCAGCTGAGTGTAGACATGATGAACACAGGAGAGTTGAAGTGGTCTGGAAACCACAATCGTAGTAGACAGGAATCAGCTGGAGCTGAATACATGAGGAAACACAGGAACACCTTCAGAGGCTCATGGGGAATGAGACTCCAAGATCAGGCAACTAGCTAATGATCACAGGTGGTTTAAATAGGGAGGGTTGCCTGATCATCCAATTAATTAAAAGCAACAGGTACTGAAGGTTTCATAAGGACTGCACATGCGCAGACCCTCAGGATGGCGGACGGCCACGGTTCCTGAACACAGGAGAAATGGCACTCACAGTCCGGTGAGTGACAGAAAGACATTCTTTAGAATCATGTATGATTATTTTACATCCAAAAAAGAAAGACATTCTTTAGAATCATGTATGATTATTTTACATCCAATAAAGAAAAAAATTCTTTAGAATCATGTATGATTATTTTACATCCAAAAAAGAAAGAAATTCTTTAGAATCATGTATGATTATTTTACATCAAAAGAAATTCTTTAAAATCATCTATGATTATTTTATATCCAAGAACATTTTACATCCAAAGAAATTCTTTAGAATCATGTATGATTAATTTACATCTAAATAACAAAAATCTTCAAAATCATGTACGATTATTTTACATCAAAAACAAAATTCTTTAGAATCATGTGTGATTTTTTTACACCCAAAGAAATTCATAAAAAAAAAATAATCTTTAGAATCATGTATGATTATTTTACAGCCAAATAACATTTTACATCCAAAGAAATTCTTTAGAATCATTTATGATTATTTTACATCAAAAAAAATCATACATAATTCTAAAGAATTTCTTTGGATGTAAAATGTGCTTTGGATGTAAAATAATCATACATGATTCTAAAGAATTTCTTTGGATGTAAAATAATCATACATAATTCTAAAGAATTTCTTTGGATGTAAAATGTGCTTTGGATGTAAAATAATCATACATGATTCTAAAGAATTTCTTTGGATATAAAATAATCATACATGATTCTAAAGAATTTCTTTGGATGTAAAATAATCATACATGATTCTAAAGAATTTTTACATCCAAAAAAGAATGAAATTCTTTAGAATTATGTATGATCATTTTACATCCAAAGAATTTCTTTAGATGTAAAATGTTCTGTGGATGTAAAATAATCATACATGATTCTAAAGAATTTCTTTGGATGTAAAATAATCATACATGATTCTAAAGAATTTCTTTGGATATAAAATAATCATACATGATTCTAAAGAATTTCTTTGGATGTAAAATAATCATACATGATTCTAAAGAATTTTTACATCCAAAAAAGAATGAAATTCTTTAGAATTATGTATGATCATTTTACATCCAAAGAATTTCTTTAGATGTAAAATGTTCTGTGGATGTAAAATAATCATACATGATTCTAAAGAAATTCATCCAAAAAAAAAATTCTTTAGAATCATGTATGATTATTTTAAATCCAAAAAAAGAAAGACATTCTTTAGAATCATGTATGATTATTTTACATCGAAATAACATCATCATCAGCATCAACATTTATTTATATAGCAAATTCCGTAGCGCTTTACAATTGGGAACAAACATTAATAAGACAATACTGGGTAATACATACAGAGAGGTAAGAGAACCCTGCTCGCAAGTTTACAATCTATAGAACAATGGAAGTTTGCATTCTAGCTGGTCCATTGTGCAATATAATGTAGCACATGCCCTTGTGTTTCAAAGGTAAAAGTATTGAGTGGGCTGTGTGTGTGGCAATGTTGGTCAGAGGGTTGTTGTATTGCGTTAGCTGTGTAGAGGATGGTAATAGGGTAATCTAGGGAGATTAAGATGGTGGTTGAGGAATATCATAAGCTTGTCTGAAGGGGTGGGTTTTCAGTGAACGCTTGAAGGTTTGAAGACTAGAAGAAAGTCTTATTGTGCGAGGGAGGGAATTCCACGAAGTGGGTGCAGCCCGGAAAATATCCTGTAACCGAGAATGGGAGGATGTGATGAGAGTGGAGGAGAGACGTAGATCTTGTGCAGAACGGAGGTGTCGAGTTGGGAGATATTTTGAGACAAGTGAGGAAATGTATGTCGGTGCAATTTTGTTGACGGCCTTATTTGTTAGTAGAAGGATTTTATATTGGATTCGTTGAAATACAGGCAACCAATGTAGAGACTGACAGAGTGGCTCAGCAGAGGAAGAACGGTTTGCAAGGAAAATCAATCTAGCCGCTGCGTACATAATAGATTGTAGGGGTTTGAGTCTGACTTTGGGAAGACCAGTAAGGAGGGAATTGCAATAGTCGATGCAGAAGATGATGAGTGCATGAATTAAGCTTTTTGAGGTGTCTTGTGTGAGATATGTGCGTATTCTGGAAATGTTCTTTAGGTTTATGTAACATGATTTAGATATAGAGTCGATGTGGGGAATAAACGACAGTTGTGAGTCAAGGATTACACCTAGGCAACAAGCTTGTGGGGTGGGATTTATGGTCATGTTATCAACAGAAATAGAAATGTCAGGCAGGAAGCTTCTGTTTTTGGGTGGGAAAATTATTAATTCAGTTTTTGAAAGATTGAGTTTGAGTTGGCGAGAAGACATCCAAGATGAAATGGCAGAAAGACAGTCAGTACCGCGAGACAACACAGATGGTGAAAGATCAGGAGAGGATAGATAAATTTGTGTATCATCCGCATAGAGATGATACTGAAATCCAAAGGAGCTTATTAGTTTTCCAAGAGAAGTGAAATAACAAAATTATTTACAATCATGTATGATTATTTTACATCTAAAAAAGAACAACTTTAGAATCATGTGATTATTTTACAACAATAAAAGAAAGAAATTACATAAAAAAATAAATGAAATTCTTTAGAATCATGTATGAATAATTGTGTTTTGAAATGTACAGATATCTGTGAGAAGCTAAGATATTCATCAATTGTGCAAATTGATGAAAATATCTTTACATATGAGAAAAAATATATAACATAAGTAAAATAATACTGTCACTCACCGGACTGTGAGTGCTTCTTCCCGGACATTTAGGAACCGTGGCCGTCCTCCATCCTGAGGGTCTGCGCATGCGCAGCCCTTTCTAACCCTTCAGTGTATGTTCCTTTAACTTAATTGGCAGATCAGGCAACACTCCCTATATTAAGCACCTGTGGTCAATACCACGTTGCCTGATCTTGGAGTCTCATTCCCCATGAGCCTCTGAAGGTGTTCCTGTGTTTCCTCGTGTATTCAGCGCTGCTGATTCCTGTGGTTTCCAAACCACTTCTACCTCTGTGGTTTCCAAACCACTTCTACTACTGTGGTTCCCATACCACTTCTACCCTCCTGTGTATCATCGTGACTGTTAGCTGATTCCTATCCGCTGCCTCCGTGCACTACAGTCTTCAAGCCACTTCAACTCTACCATATATCATTGTGATTGTTAGCTGATTCCTATCCGCTGCCTCCGTGCACTACACTCTTCAATCTACATCTACTCACCTGTGCATCATCGTGACTGTTAGCTGATTCCTATCCGCTGCCTCCGTGCACTACAGTCTTCAACCTGCAACTCGTCTGTGTTTCATCGTGACTGTTAGCTGATTCCTATCCGCTGCCTCCGTGCACTACAGTCTTCAACCTGCAACTCGTCTGTGTTTCATCGTGACTGTTTGGCTGATTCCTATCCGCTGCCTCTGTGCGCTTCAGTCTTCAGCTCATCTCAACTCTCCCGTGTTTCCTCGAGACTGCTACTACTATTGCTATCCGCTACTCTCCGTGATCATCAGTTCCAGCTCAACTCTGCTCTCCCGTGTCCCATCGTTACTGCACCTGCTGGTTGCTATTGGCTACCTCCGTGTGTCCGCAGAGTCCTGCTGCTGCTACTCCTCAGCTCTACTCGTCCTTCAACTGCTGATCCGCTCTCCATGCTTTCCTGTGTTCCCGCTGGTCTCTACCCGCCTGTCAGCATTGGATTCGTGTCTCACTACTTACCTCTCAGCTAGACCATCGCTATTCTTCAGGGTCCTCCAGGAGTCTAGTTCCGCACTCTACTGATTCCTGTGTATTTGTTTCCCTGCTGGTCTACCTACCTGTGCGCTGCACCTACTTGACTACCGCTTCACCCATCCAGGGACTTCGCATCCTGCCGGCCTCCTGCCGTTCAGGTATCTCTGCACTCCTGTCTGACAGCCTGCTTCTGAACCACGGTATGCATACTTCTCATTGACTGTGCTGGTGTATTGCATATCTTGCTGGACTGTGTTGGTTCTCCTCTGGAGTTTGCTATCCGCTGAGTCTATTGCCATCATTGACTGTGTTATCTTGTGCCGGATTACCTCAAGAGACTTTCTATTATTGCAGTGCTGTTCAGTCATTTATATATTGTGCATATTATTGTGGATCAAGTTTAAGGTGCCCGTGTATCTCCTGTGTTGCAGTCTCTCCCCGTGCTCCTCCTCACATATATATTCAGTGGTACAACTTGCTAGAGGCAGAACACTGATCCCTGTTCCCTGTGTCACTTGTTCCAGTATCCTTTCACATAGCAGTGGTACAACTTGCTAACGCAGACCACTGACTCCCCGGATACCTCCCCTTGGATTCCATTCCTTCACTCAGACAGCGGTACAACTTGCTATCCGCAGACCGCTGACTCTCATCACCTCCTCGTTTCTGTTGGACATTCCTCCTCACTATAGCAGTGGTACAACTTGCTACCGCACACCACTGACTACCTTCACGTGTCCTTTGTCCATACAGTTCCTCGTGTATTATTACCTCCATATTACCAGTGCTGCTAGTCATAGACTTTCCTGAGCATCTCATCATCTGCTATTTCCTGTTCCGTGATCACCCTGCTACCAGAGTACCATATTACCACCTATATTGCTCTGGTAAGCCTATCACCTGGTGATCCCTGGGTAAAGACTCCTAGTGCCCGTGACAGTAAGATCAGGCCATGACAGACCCAGATACGGAACCTACAGCCAAGGAGATGCTGCAGCATCTGGTCAGCCGTGTGGAGCAACAGGATGCTCGCCAACAGCTGTTACTTCAATGTTACCAATCGTTAACCTCCCAAGGAACATCTGGACAGACTGTTACAGCTAATATTGAAGCTCCTGTGCTTTCCTCCGTTTCCCCAGTGCCATCCCAGGTGTCTACAGCTCCCACGCTTCACCTGCCTACTCCGTCAAAGTACGATGGAGACCCCAAAACTTGTAGGGGTTTCCTTAACCAATGCTCAGTTCATTTTGAGCTCCAAGCTCAAAATTTTTCTACCCATCGTTCCAGAGTGGCCTATCTTATCTCATTGTTTTCTGGACAAGCTCTGGCTTGGGCCTCCCCTCTGTGGGAGAGAAACGATCCAATACTACAAGATAGTGCCAAGTTCATTTCTACGTTCCGAAGTGTGTTCGATGAACCAGGTCGTGTGACCTCCGCTGCTTCCAGCATTCTTCGTTTATGACAAGGTTCTCATACAGTAGGCCAGTACGTCATTCAATTTAGGATCTTAACCTCTGAACTTCAGTGGAACACTGAAGCATTAGTTGCCGCCTTCTGGCAGGGGCTCTCCGATAAAATTAAAGATGCACTGACTACCCAAGAGCTTCCTTCGTCACTAGAAGATTTGATATCTCTTTGCCATCGTGTAGACATGAGATTTCGTGAAAGAGAATCTGAGAAAACAACTTCTGTTAAAGCACCTCTTCGTTCAACCCCTCAATTTCGTCCAGCTTCACCTTCTGTGATTCCCATGGAGATAGGACGTTCCAAATTATCTTTAGAAGAGAGGAAACGAAAAGTAAAGAATAGACTCTGTATCTATTGTGCTGATTCCACACATATGCTCAGCTCTTGCCCTAAGAAATCGGGAAATGCCAGGCCCTAACTAGTTCTGGAGAGGTGAAGTTAGGGTCCCTGGAGTCCTCTCCATCTTCTATGAAATTAAAAGTCTGCGCTTTTGATGTTACGATTTCCTTTGCTACCAAATCCTTTGAGTCACAGGCATTGATTGATTCTGGAGCAGCAGGAAATTTCATTTCTAAATCCCTAGTGAATCAATGGTCTCTACCAGTGATTACTTTAAAAACACCCATTACTGTGACTGCTATAGATGGATCACGTCTCATCAATGGTCTCATCACCCAGAGTACGTCTCCAGTAACACTTCAGATTGGTGTGCTGCACCATGAAGAAATTTCGTTTTTAATTCTTCCAGTTACGACAAGTCCGATTGTCTTAGGCCTTCCATGGCATCAGTGTCACTCTCCCCAGATTGACTGGCGCACTCCTCAAGTTACATCTTGGGGAGCTGAATGTCATCATCGTTGCCTTTCCCAAGTTATTCCTCTTAAAGTACAGCAATCTTCCATCTCATCTTCCTCACCGGGACTCCCTCCTCAGTATGCTTCATTTGCCGATGTGTTTGATAAAGCTCAGTCTGAACGTCTTCCTCCTCACCGTTCTTGGGATTGTCCGATCGACCTTCTACCTGGCAAGACTCCTCCCAGGGGTCGGGTCTATCCACTCTCGTTACCTGAAACTCAAGCCACATCTGAGTACATACAGGAGAATCTCCAGCGAGGGTTTATTCGACCTTCCACCTCTCCCGCTGGAGCCGGGTTCTTCTTCGTTAAAAAGAAGGATGGATCACTACGCCCCTGCATAGATTTTCGTGGACTCAACGCCATTACTATCAAGAATCGGTATCCCATTCCGCTGATCACTGAGCTATTCGATCGCATCAAGGGAGCTCGGATCTTTACTAAGTTGGATCTTCGTGGTGCCTACAATTTAATTAGAATCCGTTCCGGTGACGAATGGAAGACAGCGTTCAACACCAGAGATGGGCATTACGAATATCTAGTAATGCCTTTCGGGTTGTGTAATGCCCCCGCTGTTTTCCAAGGCTTCATCAATGAGATCTTTCGGGACTTATTATATGTATGTGTCGTTGTCTACCTGGACGACATATTGATCTTTTCACAGGACCTGCCTTCTCATCACCAACATGTGGCAGAGGTCCTCTCCAGACTACGGAAAAATTCATTGTTCTGTAAATTAGAAAAATGTTCATTCAAGTTGCCCCAGATTCCATTCTTGGGGTATATAGTTTCCGGAGTTGGCCTGAAGATGGATCCAGACAAGGTGAATGCTGTATTACATTGGCCCCAGCCAACTACTCTTCGTGCTAACCAGCGTTTTTTAGGTTTTGCCAATTACTATAGACGCTTCATTCAAGACTTTTCATCCATTGCATCTCCTATTGTGGCCCTGACTCGTAAAGGGGCTAATACTAAGCAATGGTCATCTGAGGCTCTCCAAGCCTTTCAAATTCTCAAAGAGTCCTTCTCCTCTGCTCCCATTCTTCGACAGCCTGATGTGACACTTCCCTTCTTCCTAGAAGTAGATGCCTCTAATGTGGGCTTAGGAGCCATTCTCTCCCAACGCTCGGAGCAACAAAAATTCCATCCTTGTGCCTTCTACTCTCGGGGTCTCCTGCCTGCAGAGAAAAATTATACAATCGGGGACAAGGAGTTGCTGGCTATCAAAGCTGCATTGGAGGAGTGGAGATACTTATTGGAAGGAGCTCGCCATCCGGTGACAATCTTCACGGATCATAAGAAACTGTCATATCTACAATCTGCCCAATGCTTGAACCCTCGTCAAGCAAGATGGTCTCTTTACTTTTCCCGTTTTGAATTAATTATAACCTTCAAACCAGCTGCTAAGAACAAAAAAGCTGACGCTCTATCTCGAGCTTTTGTGACGTCCTCTGACGTTGAAGAGGTTCCCTACCATGCTATTCTAGACCCCAAATGTATCTCGCTGGCTGCTTCGTCCACCAAAATGCTACCATTTGGGAAGACCCTCATGCCTCCTACTCTGAGGAGGAAAATCCTTTCGTGGTTCCATGCCTCTCGTTTTTCTGGACACGCCGGTGAACACAAGACCTTTGAGATTCTCTCTCGAAGTTACTGGTGGCCTTCAATGAGGAGAGACGTCAAAGAGTTTATTGCTTCCTGTGATTTATGTTCTCAGTTCAAATCCTCCCGCAGAACTCCAGCAGGGTTGCTGCGACCACTAACCATTCCGTCCAAGCCTTGGACCCATATTAGTATGGATTTTGTTACTGATTTGCCACCTAGTAAGAATTATAATACTATTTGGGTAGTGGTAGACAGATTTTCGAAGATGGCTCATTTTGTCCCTTTGTCTGGTTTGCCTTCCTCGTCTACTCTGGCTGAACATTTCATTAAAGAAATCTTTCGTATCCATGGATGTCCGTCTGAGATTGTGTCAGATAGAGGAGTACAATTCGTTTCCAGATTCTGGCGGGCCCTTTGTAAAACCTTGGGCATACGATTAGCACTCTCATCTTCTTACCATCCGCAATCTAACGGACAAACTGAACGGGTCAATCAAGATCTCGAGACCTTTATAAGGATGTTCTCATCAGCCAATCAAGACAACTGGGTAGAATTGCTTCCTTGGGCTGAATTCGCCCATAACAACATGTACCATGAGTCATCATCCAAAACTCCATTCTTTGTGGTCTACGGTCACCATCCGTCTTTTCCGGAATTTCCTGCCCTCCCTCCCACCCAAGTTCCTGCTGTGGAGACTGCTTGTCAGACCTTCAAAAATATCTGGTCTCAGGTCAAAACCTGTTTAAAGAAGACATCTAACAAATATAAGTCTTTCGCAGATAAGAAGAGGCGGGCTATTCCACCACTAAAAATTGGAGATCGTGTCTGGTTATCTACCAAAAATATTCGTTTGAAGGTCCCATCTATGAAATTCGCTCCTCGTTTTATTGGTCCATATATGATCATTCAAGTAATCAATCCAGTGTGTGTTAAACTTCTTCTTCCTAAGAATCTTCGGATTTCCAATGCCTTCCATGTGTCCTTGCTCAAACCTCTCATCATCAACTGTTTCTCGACTCCTCCTTCAGCACCTCAGCCAGTTCAAGTTCATCAGGAGGAAGATTTCGAGATTACTGAGGTATTGGATGCAAAAATTTCGCGAGGAGTTCTCCGTTTCCTCGTTCATTGGAAGGGCTTTGGTCCTGAAGAGCGTTCATGGATCAAAGCTGAAGATCTTAATGCTCCAGCTCTTCTGAAGAAGTTTTATTCCAAAAATCCGGACAAGCCCGGTTCCAGGCGTTCTGTGCCCACCTTTAAAAGGGGGGGTACTGTCACTCACCGGACTGTGAGTGCTTCTTCCCGGACATTTAGGAACCGTGGCCGTCCTCCATCCTGAGGGTCTGCGCATGCGCAGCCCTTTCTAACCCTTCAGTGTATGTTCCTTTAACTTAATTGGCAGATCAGGCAACACTCCCTATATTAAGCACCTGTGGTCAATACCACGTTGCCTGATCTTGGAGTCTCATTCCCCATGAGCCTCTGAAGGTGTTCCTGTGTTTCCTCGTGTATTCAGCGCTGCTGATTCCTGTGGTTTCCAAACCACTTCTACCTCTGTGGTTTCCAAACCACTTCTACTACTGTGGTTCCCATACCACTTCTACCCTCCTGTGTATCATCGTGACTGTTAGCTGATTCCTATCCGCTGCCTCCGTGCACTACAGTCTTCAAGCCACTTCAACTCTACCATATATCATTGTGACTGTTAGCTGATTCCTATCCGCTGCCTCCGTGCACTACACTCTTCAATCTACATCTACTCACCTGTGCATCATCGTGACTGTTAGCTGATTCCTATCCGCTGCCTCCGTGCACTACAGTCTTCAACCTGCAACTCGTCTGTGTTTCATTGTGACTGTTAGCTGATTCCTATCCGCTGCCTCCGTGCACTACAGTCTTCAACCTGCAACTCGTCTGTGTTTCATCGTGACTGTTTGGCTGATTCCTATCCGCTGCCTCTGTGCGCTTCAGTCTTCAGCTCATCTCAACTCTCCCGTGTTTCCTCGAGACTGCTACTACTATTGCTATCCGCTACTCTCCGTGATCATCAGTTCCAGCTCAACTCTGCTCTCCCGTGTCCCATCGTTACTGCACCTGCTGGTTGCTATTGGCTACCTCCGTGTGTCCGCAGAGTCCTGCTGCTGCTAGTCCTCAGCTCTACTCGTTCTTCAACTGCTGATCCGCTCTCCATGCTTTCCTGTGTTCCCGCTGGTCTCTACCCGCCTGTCAGCATTGGATTCGTGTCTCACTACTTACCTCTCAGCTAGACCATCGCTATTCTTCAGGGCCATAATAGTTGGACGAATGATTGCTAATTTGTGGTCTGGTCGTGTTGAGTAGATGTAGTTTTGAGAGCGTGTAATAAAATTGTCTTATGATCATCTCCAGTGTTCATGTCATGCTGAGGACGTCTGTATCTATAAAGTAACATAATTGTATTATGGAGATGCCTAGTGATTAGCTCATTTTGGGAAGTGTATCATTTTATTTCTGTATATACCTTATTAGAAATTTTATTATGATCATGTCCAGTGGTGATATCATGTTGAATAGGTATTGACCTCTGTATAGATTGTAATAGAATTATATTATGATCATGTTATTGGTTCAAATTAAGCAGGTCATGGTCATGTTCAGTGATCAGGTGTAGTCTGTATAGTGTATTATATAATTTTATTGAATTGTGTCAGATTGTTACGTCGTCTTTGGTAGAACCTAATAATGTCTGATATAGAGTATATCAGAATTGTATGATACTTCAGCACAGTGTCTTAGTGGTTAGCACTTCTGCCTCACAGCACTGGGGTCATGAGTTCAATTCCCGACCATGGCCTTATCTGTGTGGAGTTTGTATGTTCTCCCCATGTTTGTGTGGGTTTCCTCCAGGTGCTGCGGTTTCCTCCCACACTCCCCAAAAAAATACATACTGGTAGGTTAATTGGCTGCTATCAAAATGACCGTAGTCTGTGTATGTTAGGGAATTTATACTGTCAGCCCCAATGGGCAGGGACTAATGTGAGTGAGTTCTCTGTACAGCGCTGCAGAATTAGTGGCGCTATATAAATAAATTATGATGATGAAATGGTGATACTTGTGTTGTCAGGTCATATTGGTTAGAGCCTTGTCTCTGTATAGAGGTTAATAGAATTATATGACGATCATGTGCAGTGGTCAAATCACGCAGGTCATGAATAATGTCCAGTGGTCAGGTGTAGTGTTCTATATCTTTATAGTGTGTAATTATAGAATTTGATTGAATCCTGTCAAGTTGCTATGCCATCTTTGGTAGAGCCTAATGTTTGTATAGAGTTTGTATAAATCAATATTGTATGATCATCCCCTGTGTTCAGGTAATTTTAGTTAGAGCCTTGGGTCTGTAGACAGTATAATATAATTATATTATGATCATGTATAGTGGTCAGGGCATAGACAGAGTATAATAGAAATGAGTTCTAATGATATCCAGTGGTAAGTTGTGTAGGTGTAATGCTATTTGTCTGTACAGAGCATTGGACAACATGTCATTTTTCAGAGGCCTCACAAGTGGGCCTTGGTTGCCTATGGTCCCCACCTTACTTTTTGAGGAGAAGCTTCTGAATAGGTCATTGATCCAGCTTATAATGTTCATAAAGGCATGGTAGGTTAATATAAAAATCACTAAAGAGCTCATTCATAGTCCAACAACCTGCATAGACTGTGTGCATACTGTTATGTGCGTATTGTCGCTAACCAATAACGATTGTCGAACCTCCATTTGTGTTTCCAAAGCACAAAGATTTATTCGCAATAAGTAGAATAATATGCTCAAGCGAAGTAATAGTAAATACAGCCGTTACTTATCGCAGGCGCTCTGGATCCAGTGCAGTCATTCAATCCTGAAGTCTGGGGACAAGATGTCTGCACTCTGGATCACAAGCTGCTGCTTATATACACAATCAAATACAGTAATACAATGAAGATGGTATAGCTTGCATCTATTGGTCCAGGTCTCAGGAATGTCCAAGTGGTTGTCAATCATTGGCTGGTTCATCCTAAGGAATCCAAAGGAGGGGGTCATCTCTGCAGGGGGTATGCTCTGCTCTTCCCGCCAGGATTCCTTAGTCTTTAGTAGTTTATAATTCCCTATCATTCATAACTTGCGTATGCACTCTGCGATTCCCTCGCAGAGTGAACCAAACAGTAGGATATGTAACAAGGTTCATTATGATACCACTCATGATGTTATTCCTTCAACCCGTTCCGTGTATTTCACTCTGCGATGGGCAACCCTTGAACCACATGTTCATACACTATGTACACCTATACATAATGTACACCCATTTACATACATATGTGCGATATACCCTGGTGTGGTATACGTAATAATATATCACATAGATATATGTATGGATACAGTGGGTGTGCACATAATTGCACTGTTTCATATGTTCATATATATATATATGTACAGGGTAAAAGATAACATATTTAATGGAAATGATATACCATGTCGCATGTCCATAATATGGGTTCTGGATATGAGAACAAACACCTGACATATTAGTTTCTGAGCCTCAAGATTTACCTCAAAGACCTCCTCGTCAAGTAGTCGTGTCCCAAACAGGGTAACACCCTCTGTGCTAATGATGGGGTAGTCTCCACGGTCCAGGAAATGGGTCTGCTTCTTCTCACAGTCAAGTACCATGGTCACGTTTTTTCCTTCAACGCTTAGTGCAATCCGATGCCACCTATGGGAAGTGATCAGACATAGACCTCACAATGTAAACAAGCTTAATGTGATGCATATATGTATTAAGGATCAGGCATTTTAGAGGACAGGCACTGTCAAAAAACACAGTTAAATATGTAGTAGGGGACATTAGAGCGCATAGCACCAATCATATTACGCTGCGATGTGTCATTCACATCAGTCCCTGCTCCAGTATTTAAAAACACACACACACACACACACACGAAACCCCTGTAAACACGGAGAGAACATACAAACTCCACACAGATAGGGCCCTATTTGCAGTCAAACTCTATAAACTCAGATATAAAAATAAAGAATCGCTGTACCTAATGCCTTCTACTAACATGCTGAAATGCCCAATAAAGGGATATTTTATGCTGTTTATAACAAAGGCATAGGTTTCACTATCTGTCCCAGACTTAGGGCTAGATTTACTAAGCTGCGGGTTTGAAAAAGTGGGGATGTTGCCTATAGCAACCAATCAGATTCTAGATTTCATTTATTTAGTGCTTTCTACAATAAGACGGCTATAATCTGATTGGTTGCTATAGGCAACATCCCCCCTTTTCAAACCCGCAGCTTAGTAAATCTAGCCCTTAATCTGATTTGCTTTACCCTGTCACCTGTGTTTGTATATATTTTTTGTATCATATTGTGTCTTGGTTCTGTTTTCTGTATATGTAATATACGGCGCTGCTCACCCTTTGTGGCGCCTTATAAGTCAAAGTTAATAATAATAATAATAATAATAATTATAATAATAATAGGTTACCTTAACATACAGGTCAATCCAATATTACAAAAGAAAAAAAAATGACCACAGTCTTTTAAATAAAGACAAAAGCAGACAGCAATCTAGATATATTCGTCGTTTAAGGCGTCTTCACAATACATTGCAGGACTTGGTCACATGATCAGTGATAGGCTCGTGTTTAAGGAGGAATGCAGGGTAGCACAATTTAAAATAACAAAAAAAATGTAAAAATTGGAAATAACTTTGAAGTATAAAGATAAAGAGGCAGATGAGACAGACCATCTGGTCTTCATCCAAGAAAAGCCTATTAACCGTAATGATATCCTATTATCCTTCTGTAATGCATGACACTCTAAATCAGACTGTTAATGTGCAGCTACGTGTTATGCACAGTTCTAATATTAGTGAGAGTATTATAAGTGAGATGTTACTCTCAGATGGTTGTGAAAACTTTGTTGCTTCTGTGAGTATACTAGTGAAAGGACAGGCTGCATTGTCATGAATAATGGTGTAGCCAACAAAATGGCTACCTCCGTTGTGTAGGCGATGAGGACACTTTTTCTATTCTGGAACACAGAGGTTTATGAGCTGCTAGAACTTCACTGGCAAATGTGCAGCAATGTCCTCCCTTGACAGGGCTTTTGGCAACAGATATTCTGTACTTTGCTTTTTTGTTATCATAAATAAATAATTACTATTTGGCAGGATGAATTAACAGATGTAGTGGAATCATTCAGCTACTGTGTATATATTTATTTCAAAACAATAGCATCAATGTATTAAGAACAAGCTACATATAGCGTACAGGTGCCAGGTCACTATGTTATCACTGCAGAAACACATGGGAGAAATCATCCAACCAGTGTTCTGAACGTTATATAAGAAAACAATAAAATCTGTCTTATATGTCAGTGAAATCACCTGCCAAGTTTAGAAGTCCCAATTAGAACAAAAAGTTAATATAAAGATATTTGCATATTACTAAATGGTATCTCCACTCAGAAGCTTATTTTGAATTTTTTTTTTTTAAGAAAAGCAAACACAACATATTTATTAGAGATGCTAGGGCTCGGTTTTCTGAAAACCGAACCAACCCGAACTTAGGGAATCCGAGTAGGCTCGCGAGCCGGCTCGGTACTTTTGCGCATCCTCGGATCTGAATCAAGGCAAAACGTCATTGTTGCATTGTCGGATCTTGTGGGGTTTGGATTCCATAAGTACCTTCCTCCCCAGGAGATCCAGTGCCATTGCTCACATAGAAACAGGGGTAGCAGTGTTCTTGTCACTCTCCAGTCTCCGGTGACATTGCTCAGTGCCATTGCTCACATAGAAACAGGGGTAGCAGTGTTCTTGTCACTCTCCAGTCTCCGGTGACATTGCTCAGTGCCATTGCTCACATAGAAACAGGGGTAGCAGTGTTCTTGTGACTCTCCAGTCTCCGGTGACATTGCTCAGTGCCATTGCTCACACAGAAACAGGAGGGGTAGCAGTGTTCCTGTCACTCTCCAATCTCCAGTGACATTGCTCAGTGCCATTGCTCATACAGAAAGAGGAGAAGTAGCAGTGTTCTTGTCACTTGACAAAAGTTGACTGCAAATGACTGGAAATTAATGTTATTGAGGTAAATACTAATATAGGAACAAAAAAAGAGCCAAATTATGTGATTTTAGCAAAAAAAAAAAGAAGAGGGATTTTAGGGGGAAAAATAGGGATCCAAAACCAAAACTTGAAGTTAATCCAGATCCAAAACCAAAACACAGGGGTCAGTGAACATCTCTAATAATTATGGGATAATAGATCCTCTACTGTGGAATGCAAGAATATTAGAAGTAAAATATGAGGTCTGTGACCACCTGGTATAAAATATAGGGATATTATTACGCCTTATAACACATGAGTAATAGTTTTTGACAAATAAAGAAACCCTTTTTTTTGCAATTACCATTCTTATTAAATTATGTTTTGGTATATTTTTGCGCTAAAGGTTTGTGTTTGTCAGTAAAAGGCTGGAGGCTTAGGTGTCAGAACTACCCCTCTGGACGATATAATATCTGAATTAACTAAGATGGAAATGAAGCGGTAGAAGACAGACTGTGAAATATATTGTTATCATTGTCCCTTTCTGCTACTATTAGTCAACAAACATATGAATATATATTTTGCAATGTATACAATTATTCGCATTGCTCAGGTATTATGCAGTGGTAGTATTACTGAGCTGCCTGTATATTCTGCTGTGCTAAGCGTCGTGTTTTGACAGCACTGAAATGACATGTAAAGGTTGCAGCTGTCTGGTGAATGGCACTGATTTATGTAACACCTCTATTGCCAATTAGAGAAATGTCCTATTTGACCGTTCATATGGGCCTACCAGTGGCGCACGCAGGGGGGGTTTCTGAGTCTCTAGAAACCCCCCCTGCGCTAACTAAGTGGCCACTGTCCAATACAAACAGCGGGAGCACCGTACTGTTTTACCTTGTTTGGTAAGATAAAACATGACCATGGGAGTGTACACACTCTTGCATTATCTAACCAAATGATCATTTAACATGTGATCTGCACGATAATTGCATCAGTGTTTACTTGGCTTTACTTCAGTACATTGGGCTACCTGTACATGCCTGACGGCCATCTTCAGGTAAATAAATAACAAAAACATTCAATTAATTTACTTTAGAAGGGAGAAGTAGATGTCGCTCAACTTCCTGCTGTGTTGTTTTGCAGAAGTTCTCATTCAAGTAATTATTAATCAAAGGCGATAAATAAATACGTTCACTGTTCCTGCAGTCCAGAAATATTAGTACTGCAATATATAAATACGTTCACTGTTCCTGCAATCCAGAAATATTAGTACTGCAATATATAAATACGTTCACTGTTCCTGCAGTCCAGAAATATTAGTACTGCAATATTTAACTACGTTCACTGTTCCTGCAGTCCAGAAATATTAGTACTGCAATATATAAATACGTTCACTGTTCCTGCAGTCCAAATATATTAGTACTGCAATATATAAATACGTTCACTGTTCCTGCAGTCCAGAAATATTAGTACTGCAATATTAAAGTACGTTCACTGTTCCTGCAGTCCAGAAATATTAGTACTGCAATATTTAACTACATTCACTGTTCCTGCAGTCCAGAAATATTAGTACTGCAATATATAAATACGTTCACTGTTCCTGCAGTCCAGAAATATTAGTCCCAGAGATTAAACTACGTTCACTGTTCCTGCAGTCCAGAAATATTAGTACCAGAGATTAAACTATGTTCACTGTTCCTGCAGTCCAGAAATATTAGTACCAGAGATTAAACTATGTTCACTGTTCCTGCAGTCCAGAAATATTAGTACCAGAGATTAAACTACGTTCACTGTTCCTGCAGTCCAGAAATATTAGTACCAGAGATTAAACTACGTTCACTGTTCCTGCAGTCCAGAAATATTAGTACCAGAGATTAAACTATGTTCACTGTTCCTGCAGTCCAGAAATATTAGTACCAGAGCTTAAACTACGTTCACTGTTCCTGCAGTCCAGAAATATTAGTACCAGAGATTAAACTACGTTCACTGTTCCTGCAGTCCAGAAATATTAGTACCAGAGATTAAACTACGTTCACTGTTCCTGCAGTCCAGAAATATTAGTACCAGAGATTAAACTATGTTCACTGTTCCTGCAGTCCAGAAATATTAGTACCAGAGATTAAACTACGTTCACTGTTCCTGCAGTCCAGAAATATTAGTACCAGAGATTAAACTACGTTCACTGTTCCTGCAGTCCAGAAATATTAGTACCAGAGCTTAAACTACGTTCACTGTTCCTGCAGTCCAGAAATATTAGTACCAGAGATTAAACTATGTTCACTGTTCCTGCAGTCCAGAAATATTAGTACCAGAGCTTAAACTACGTTCACTGTTCCTGCAGTCCAGAAATATTAGTACCAGAGATTAAACTATAATAGAGTACAAAAATTTGGAGGATAAAGTAGGGAAAGATCAAGAACCACTTCCTCCTAATGCTGAAGCTGCTGCCACTAGTCATGACATAGACGATGAAATGCCATCAACGTCGTCTTCCAAGCCCGATGCCCAATCTCCTAGTAGAGTGCATGTAAAATCCAAAAAGCCAAAGTTCACTAAAATTAGCAAAAAAAGAAATTTAAAATCATCTGAGGAGAAATGTAAATTTGCCAATATGCCATTTACGACACGGAGTGGCAAGGAACGACTTAGGCCCTGGCCCGTGTTCATGACTAATGGTTCAGCTTCACCCAAGGATCTAAGCCCTCCTTCTCCCCACCCCTCTAAAAAATTTTAAGAGAGTTAAGCTGTCATCAACAACACAGCAAACAACTCTGCCTTCTAAAGAGATGGCATCACAAATCCCCAAGGCGAGTCCAAGAGTGTTGGTGGTTGCGAAGCCTGACCTTCGTATTACTGTACGGGAAGAGGTGGCTCCTTCCACCATTTGCAGCACGTCCTCTGCATATGCTGGGAGGATCACCCACAGTCCAGTTACAGATTTGGCTAATGAAGGTGTCAATGTTGTTGTCACGGGCACTAGGAGTCTTTGCCCAGGATATCACCAGATGATGTTCTTACCAGAGTAATATAGCTGGTACTATGGTCCTCTGGTAGCAGGGTGACAACGGAACAGGAGAATCAGCAGATGGTGAGAGAATGCTCAAGGAAAGTCTATGACTAGCAGCAACTGGTAATGACTTAGATGTATGAACACGAGGAACCAGATGGACAAGTAAACGTGAGGAGAGTCAGTGGTCTGCGTACAGCAAGTTGTACCACTGCTATAGTGAGGAGGAATGTCCAGGAGTAGAGAGGAGGTACTGAAAGTCAGTGGTCTGCGTATAGCAAGTTGTACCACTGTCTATAGTGAAGGAATGGATTCCAGATGCAAGTAGGTAACGGGGAAGTCAGTGGTCTGCGTACAGCAAGTTGTACCACTGCTTATGTGAGAGGATACTTGAAACTGGTGCCACAAGGAAACAGTAGTCAGTGGTCTGCGTTCAGCAAGTTGTACCACTGCTATATATAAGTGAGGAGGGGCACGAGGAGATGAATGGAATGGAATGCAGAGGATAAACGGGGCACACGGAACTTGATCCCACGATGATAACCACAATACAATAATAACTGACAAGCGCTGCTTGAAGTATACAAAGTCACTATAGAGATCCAGGTAATAGGAAACAAAGTCAATAGTAACAATAGCTTCAGTAGATGGAAGACTCCGGAGATGAACACAACACAGTCCAGACGGATATGCAATACAATAGCAAAGTCAATGGAAAGTATGCATACCGCGGTTCAGGAGAGCAAACTGTCAAGGAGACGTGCAGGGATACCTGAACGGCTGAACGCCGGCAGGAGGAGAGACCACTGGAGGATGGAAGCGGTAATCAGGTTGGTGCAGCGCACGGAAGATAACCGGTAATCAACGGAGCAATACTCAGGAAGCAGTAGTAAGTAAAACTGGAAACATGATGAACACGGGAGAGTTGAGGCTGTCTGGTATCCGGCAGTAGTAGCGGAGGCAGCGGAGGGAAGGCACGCTGAACACGGGAGAGTAGAGGCGGTCTGGAATCCGGCAGTAGTAGCGAAGGCAGCGGAGGGGAGACACGCTGAACACAGGAGAGTAGAGATGGTCTGGAATCCGGCAGCAGTAGCAGATAGGAATCGGTGGAGAGCTGACACGATGAAGACAGGAGAGTTGAGACGGTCTGGAACCCGGCAGTAGTAACGGAGGCAGCGGAGAGCAGACACGCTGAACACAGGAGAGTTGAGGCGGTCTGGAATCCAGCAGCAGTAGCAGATAGGAATCAGCTGAGTGCAGACAAGATGAACACAGGAGAGTTGAAGTGGTCTGGAAACCACAATCGAAGTAGACAGGAATCAGCTGGAGCTGAATACACAAGGAAACACAGGAACACCTTCAGAGGCTCATGGGGAATGAGACTCCAAGAACAGGCAACTAGGTAATGATCACAGGTGGTTTAAATAGGGAGGGTTGCCTGATCATCCAATCAATTAAAAGCAACAGGTACTGAAGGTTTCATAAGGGCTGCACATGCGCAGACCCTCAGGATGGCGGACTGCCACGTTTCCTGAACACAGGAGAAATGGCACTCACAGTCCAGTGAGTGACAGTTGTACACCGAAAGGAGGATATTGATGTAGCTGGCGCTGAGGAGGAACTTGACGAGGAGGATGCTGATGTGGTTATCTTAAATGAGGCACCAGGGGGGGAAACAGTTGTTGTCCATGGGACGAAAAAGCACATCGTCATGCCTGGCCAGAAGACCAAGAAATCCACCTCTTCGGTCTGGAATTATTTCTATCCCAATCCGGACAACAAATGTATGGCCATATGTTCCTTATGTAAAGCTCAAATAAGCAGGGGTAAGGATCTTGGCCACCTAGGGACATCCTCCCTTATACGTCACCTGAAGAACCTTCATAATTCAGTGTTTAGTTCAGAAACTGTGGCTAGGACCATCAGCAGTCCAGGGACACCTAAATCCCTTGCTCCTGTTGTATCCACACCAGCAACACCCTCCTCGTCAATTTCCTCCTCGATCTCGATTGTAGATAGTCCTTCAGGCCATGTCACCGGCATGACTGAGTCCTCTTCAATCCGGGATTCTTCCGGAGGATCGTGCAGCGCTACGCCTACTACTGCCACTGCTGCAGTTGCTGCTGGTTGTCGGTCATCTTCCCAGAGGGGAAGTCGTAAGACCGCTACGTCTTTCACCAAACAATTGACCGTACAACAGTCGTTTGCCATGAGCACGAAGTACGACAGTAGTCATCCTATGGCAAAGCGGATAATGCGGCCTTAACAGCTATGTTGGTGTTAGACGTGCGTCCGGTGTCCGCCATCAGTGGAGTGGGGTTTAGACAGTTGATGGAGGTATTGTCTCCCCGGTACTAAATCCCGTCGAGATTCCACTTCACTAGGCAGGCGATACCCGGGATGTACAGAGAAGTACGAAAAAGTGTCCTCAGTGCTCTGAAAAATGCAGTTGTACCCACTGTCCACTTAACCACGGACATGTGGACAAGTGGTTCAGGGCAAACTAAGGACTATATGACTGTGACAGCCCACTGGGTAGATGCATCGCCTTCCGCCGCAACAGCAGCAGCAGCATCAGTAGCAGCATCTCCAAAACGCCTGCTCGTTCCAAGGCAGGCAACGTTGTGTATCACCGGTTTTAGTAAGAGGCACAACGCTGTTAACCTCTTAGAGAAACTGAGGGAAATAATCTCGCACTGGCTTATATGGAACAGGTTGAAGGAATCATATCATGTGTGGTATCATAATAAACCTCTTAACATTTGCTACTGTTCGGTTCACTCTGCGAAGGAATCGCAGAGTGCATACGCAAGTTATGAATGATAGGGAATTATGAACTACTTAAGACTAAGGAATCTTGGCGGGAAGAGCAGAGCATACCCCCTGGAGAGATGACCCCCTCCTTTGGATTCTTTAGGATGACAACCCCTTGGACCTTCCTGAAACCTGGACCAATAGAAGCAAGCTATACCAACTTCATTGTTTTACTGTATTCCTGTGTGCATATAAGCAGCAGCTTCTCATCTAGTGTTCAGACATCTTGTCCCCAGACTTCAGGATTGAATGACTGCACACTGGATCCAGAGCGCCTGCGATAAGTAACGGCTGTACTTATTATCACTTCGCTTAAATATATTATACAAATTTTTGCGAATAAATCTTTGTGCGTTGGAAACACAAATCGAGGTTCGACAATCGTTATTGGTTAGCGACAATACGCACATAACACAATACGCTTACCCCACTTACACTCTCCTGGGGATTTGTGGTGTCAGACAATGCCAGTAACATTGTGCGGGCATTACATATGGGCAATTTCCAGCACGTCCCATGTTTTGCCCACACAATGAATTTGGGGGTGCAGCATTACCTGAAGAGTGACAGGGGTGTGCAGGATATGCTTGCGGTGGCCCGCAAAATTTCTGGACACTTTCGGCATTCTGCCACTGCCTACCGCAGACTCGAGCAACATCAAAAAAGCCTCAAACTGCCCTGCCATCACTTAAAACAAGAGGTTGTGATGCGCTGGAACTCCACCCTCTATATGCTGCAGAGGATGGAGGAGCAGCAAAAGGCCATTCAAGCCTACACAGCCACCTACGACATAGGCAAAGGAGTGGGGATGCGCCTGAGTCAAGCGCAGTGGAGACTGATTTCCGTGTTGAGCAAGGTTCTCCAGCCGTTTGAACTTGCCACACGAGAAGTCAGTTCTGACACTGCCAGCTTGAGTCAGGTGATTCCCCTGATCAGGCTGTTGCAGAAGCAGCTGGAGAAAGTGAGGGAGGAGCTGGTAAACCATTGCAATTCCACAAAGCATGTAGCTCTTGTGGATGAAGCCCTTCGTACGCTTTGCCAGGATCTGAGGGTGGTCACTCTTTTAAAGTCAGAGGAATACATTCTGGCCACCGTGCTCGATCCTCGGTTTAAAGCGTATGTTGTGTCTCTGTTTCCGGCGGACACAATTCTACAGCGGTGCAAAGACCTGCTGGTCAGGAGATTGTCCTCTGAAGAGGACCGTGACATGCCAACAGCTCCTCCTTCATTTTCTTCCACACCTGTGGCTGGGAGATTTCCTAAATGACCCGCTGGCGGGGATGCTGAGAACATCTGGTCCGGACTGAAGGACCTGCCAAACATTACAGACATGTCTACTGTCGCTGCATTGGATGCTGTCACCATTGAAAAAATGGTGGAGGATTACTTTGCTGACACCATCCAAGTAGACATGTCAGACAGTCCTTATTTTTACTGGCAGAAAAAAAAGGCAATTTGGAAGCCCCTGTACAAACTGGCTCTATTTTATCTGAGTTGTCCCCCCTCCAGTGTGTACTCCGAAAGAGTTTTTAGTGCAGCGGGGAACCTGGTCAGTGAGCAGTGAAGGAGGTTGCTTCCGCAAAACGTTGAGAAGATAATGTTCATAAAAATGAATTATCAATTCTTCAATCAAGACCAGCACTGGCCTCCAGAGACTACAGAGGGACCTGTGATTGTGGAGTCCAGCGGGGACGAATTGATAATGTGTGAGGATGAGGAAGTTCACACTGAAGGGGGCGAGGAATCAGAGGATGAGGATGAGGACGACATCTTGCCTCAGTAGAGCCAGTTTAGTTTTTACAGGGAGAGATGAATTGCTTTTTTTGTGTGGGGGCCCAAACAAACCAATCATTTCAGCCACAGTAGTTTGGTAGGCCCCGTCGCTGAAATGATTGGTTTGTTAAAGTGTGCATGTCCTATTTCAACAACATAAGGGTGGGTGGGAGGGCCCAAGGACAAATCCATCTTGCACCTCTTTTTTTTCTTTGCCAGCTCGTTTTGTGGGGGTCCAAACAAACCAGTCATTTCAGCCACAGTTTTGTAGGCCCTGTCGCTAAAATGATTGGTTTGTTAAAGTGCGCATGTCCTATTTCAACAACATCAGGGTGGGTGGGAGGGCCCAAGGACAATTCCATCTTGCACCTCTTTTTTTGGCATTATGTGCATTTTGGGGCCTAGTTTTTTAAACTTCCATCCTGTCTGCCACTACAGTGCCACTCCTAGATGGGCCACGTGTTTGTGCCGCCCACTTGTGTCGCTTAGCTTAAACATCCAGCTACCTCGGTGCAACCTTTTGGACTAAAAACAATATTGTGAGGTGTAACACATTATACGAGATTTTGATCTCTAAAGACCATAGTGCGATCTATAAAAGAAAAGAAGAGATGTTGATATGAGTAGTAGTTAGCAGGGTTTATATTCCTTGTATATACTCTCTATTTTTGGCTTTTGGCGATTAGCGTAATACAACTATACAAATGTAGTCGCTACACTGAATAAGTTCCTAGTGCTATTTTTAGTATGTTAGTTTTGTTACACTTTTTATTTATCATGCAGATGATGGACGAAAAATTACTATAACTATTAGGGAGGTTTTCTATTCTGGTATTGATTATAAACTTGAAGTCACAGAATAAATGAGGTTGGCATTTAATATATGTGCCAGAATCTACACAAGAAATTAGGTGCAAAAATAAAAATAAAAATAAAAATAAAAAAATAACAAATAAGATTAAGAATTGTTACAACATGCGATTTTGAGATCCTTATGTACCTCTAGATTCTCTTAAGGATTAATAGATGTGGAGGGTTGAGATCTTTGTATTATGTGATATTATTTGATATTATTATCATCAAAGGGTCTTTTAGTGACCCAACTGAACATCAGATAATATGTCTGTAACTAATATGGTACCAAATACAAGATTAATAAATTCAAAAGTAAAAATTAAGAATGAGGAATTCTGAAAGGAAAAAATACTAAGGAAGGAAAAAAAATACTAAGTTAAATGTAAGGTTTTTATCATGTGCTAGAGACACGTTGTTAATAAAGGGTGTTTCTTTGAGTGGATAAATCGGTCTTTGCAATGTGGATTAATTATTAATTGGTATAATGTCAGGTGTATGAGATATAATGATTCTTAATTACCTGTGCCTAGACTATATAATACATAAATGGGTGACTTGATCACTATCTCTGATGAAGTTGTAACACACAACGAAACGCGTAAGTAAGTTACCCAAGCTTCCAGGGTGATTGTTACTCATTTGCAGAATCAGCTTACAGAGCTCACACAAATACGGGCGTTAATAGCGGAATTGCAAAGGTTCATTTAAGATCTTGGAGCGGCGGTTGACGATACCAGAAAGTACCGCAAGAGATCCATCCTTCTTTTTTCGAAGAAGAACCCGGCTCCAGCGGGAGAGGTAGAAGGTCGAATAAACCCTCGCTGGAGATTCTCCTGGATGTACTCAGATGTGGCTTGAGTTTCAGGTAACGAAAGTGGATAGACCCGACCCCTGGGAGGAGTCTTGCCAGGTAGGAGATCGATCGGACAATCCCAAGAACGATGAGGAGGAAGACGTTCAGACTGAGCTTTATCAAACACATCGGCAAATGAAGCATACTGAGGAGGGAGTCCCGGGGGGGAAGATGAGATGGAAGATTGCTGTACTTTAAGAGGAATGACTTGAGAAAGACAACGATGATGACATTCAGCCCCCCAAGACGTAACTTGAGGAGTGCACCAGTCAATCTGGGGAGAGTGACACTGAAGCCATGGAAGGCCTAAGACAATCGGACTTGTCGTAACTGGAAGAATTAAAAATGAAATTTCTTCAGACTTTTAATTTCATAGAAGATGGAGAGGACTCCAGGGACCCTAACTTTACCTCTCCAGAACTAGTTAGGGCCTGGCATTTCCCGATTTCTTAGGGCAAGAACTGAGCATATGTGTGGAATCAGCACAATAGATACAGAGTCTATTCTTTACTCTTCGTTTCCTCTCTTCTAAAGATAATTTAGAACGTCCTATCTCCATGGGAATCACAGAAGGTGAAGCTGGACGAAATTGAGGGGTTGAACGAAGAGGTGCTTTAACTGAAGTTGTTTTCTCAGATTCTCTTTCACGAAATCTCATGTCTACACGATGGCAAAGAGAGATCAAATCTTCTAGTGACGAAGGAAGCTCTTGGGTAGTCAGTGCATCTTTAATTTTATCGGAGAGCCCCTGCCAGAAGGCGGCAATTAATGCTTCAGTGTTCCACTGAAGTTCAGAGGCTAAGATCCTAAATTGAATGACGTACTGGCCTACTGTATGAGAACCTTGACGTAAACGAAGAATGCTGGAAGCAGCGGAGGTCACACGACCTGGTTCATCGAACACACTTCGGAACATAGCAATGAATTTGGCACTATCTTGTAATACAGGGTCGTTCCTTTCCCACAGAGGGGAGGCCCAAGCCAGAGCTTGTCCAGAAAACAATGAGATAAGATAGGCCACTCTGGAACGGTGGGTAGAAAAATTTTGAGGTTGGAGCTCAAAATGAACTGAGCATTGGTTGAGAAAACCCCTACAAGTTTTGGGGGGCCTGATTCATTAAGGTTCTTAAATGAAGAGGATTCTCATTTCAGTCTCCTGGACAAAACCATGTTACAATGGAAGGGGTGCAAATAAGTGTTCTGTTTTACACATAAGTTAACTACTGACTGTTTTTTCATGTAACACACAAATATCAACTTTAAATTTAAGTGTACAAATAAGCTTTCAAGTATTTGTGTGCTTCATGAAAAAACAGGCAGTAATTAACTTATGTGTAAAACAGAACACTTATTTGCACCCCTTCCATTGTAACATGGTTTTGTCCAGGAGACTGAAATGAGTATCCTCTTCATTTGAGATCCTTAATGAATCAGGCCCGGGGTCTCCATCGTACTTTGACGGAGTAGGCAGGTGAAGCGTGGAAGCTGTAGACACCTGGGATGGCACTGGGGAAACGGAGGAAAGCACAGGAGCTTCAACATTAGCTGTAACAGGCTGTCCAGATGGTCCTTGGGAGGCTAACGACTGGTAGCATTGAAGTAACAGCTGTTGGCGAGCATCCTGTTGCTCCACACGGGCGACCAGATGCTGCAGCATCTCTTTAGCTGTAGGTTCCGTATCTGGGTCTGTCATGGCCTGATCTTACTGTCACGGGCACTAGGAGTCTTTACCCAGGGATCACCAGGTGATAGGCTTACCAGAGCAGTATAGATGGTAATATGGTACTCTGGTAGCAGGGTGATCACGGAATAGGAAATAGCAGATGATGGAGATGCTCAGGAAAGTCTACGACTAGCAGCACTGGTAATATGGATGTAGTAATACACGAGGAACTGTATGGACAAAGGACACGTGAAGGTAGTCAGTGGTCTGCGGTAGCAAGTTGTACCACTGCTATAGTGAGGAGGAATGTCCAACAGAAACGAGGAGGTGATGAGAGTCAGCGGTCTGCGGATAGCAAGTTGTACCGCTGTCTGAGTGAAGGAATGGAATCCAAGTGGAGGTATCCGGGGAGTCAGTGGTCTGCGTTAGCAAGTTGTACCACTGCTATGTGAGAGGATACTGGAACAGGTGACACAGGAAACAGGGATCAGTGGTCTGCCTCTAGCAAGTTGTACCACTGAATATATATGTGAGGAGGAGCACGGGGAGAGACTGCAATACAGGGGATACACGGGCACCTTAAACTTGATCCACAATAACATGCACAATATATAAATGACTGAACAGCACTGCAATAATAGAAATTCACTTGAGGTAATCCGGGACAAGATAACACAGTCAATGATGGCAATAGTCTCAGCGGATAGCAAACTCCAGAGGAGAACAAACACAGTCCAGCAAGATATGCAATACACCAGCACAGTCAATGAGAAGTATGCATACCGTGGTTCAGAAGAAGGCTGTCAGACAGGAGTGCAGAGATACCTGAACGGCTGGAGGCCGGCAGGATGCGAAGTCCCTGGAGGGGTGAAGCGGTAATCAAGTAGGTGCAGCGCACAGGTAGGTAGACCAGCAGGGGAACAAATACTCAGGAAGCAGTAGTATGTAGAACTGGACTCCTAGAGGACCCTGAAGAGTAGCGATGGTCTAGATGAGATGAAAGTAGTGAGGCGCAGATCCGATGCAGACTGGCGAGTAGAGACCAGCGGGAACACGGGAAAGCACGGAGAGCGGATCAGTTGTTGTAGGATGAGTAGCACTGAGGAGTAGCAGCAGCAGGACTCTGCAGATACACGGAGGTAGCCAATAGCAACCAGCAGGTGCAGCAACGATGAAACACGGGAGAGCAGAGCTGAGCTGGAACTGTTGAGCACGGAGAGTAGCCGATAGGAATCAGTTGTAGCAGTCTCGAGGAAACACGGGAGAGATGAGATGAGCTGAAGACTGAAGCGCACGGAGGCAGCAAATAGGAATCAGCCAAACAGTCACGATGAAACACAGGCGAGTTGAAGTAGATTGAAGACTGTAGTGCACGGAGGCAGCGGATAGGAATCAGCTAACAGTCACGATGATATACAGGTGAGTTGGAATAGATTGAAGACTGTAGTGCACGGAGGCATCGGATAGGAATCAGCTAACAGTCACGGTGATATATAGCAGAGTTGAAGTGGTCTGAAGACTGTAGTGCACGGAGGCAGCGAATAGGAATCAGCTAACAGTCACGATGAAACACAGCAGAGTTGAAGTGGTCTGAAGACTGTAGTGCACGGAGGCAGCGGATAGGAATCAACTAACAGTCACGATGAAACACAGGAGGGTAGAAGTGGTCTGGAAACCACAGGAGTAGAAGTGGTCTGGAAACCACAGGAATCAGCAGCGCTGAATACACGAGGAAACACAGGAACACCTTCAGAGGCTCATGGGGAATGAGACTCCAAGATCAGGCAACGTGGTATTGACCACAGGTGCTTAATATAGGGAGTGTTGCCTGATCTGCCAATTAAGTTAAAGGAACAGGTACTGAAGGGTTTGAAAGGGCTGCGCATGCGCAGACCCTCAGGATGGTGGACGGCCACGGTTCCTAAACATACGGGAAGAAGCACTCACAGTCCGGTGAGTGACAGTACCCCCCCTTTTAAAGGTGGGCACAGAACGCCTGGAACCGGGCTTGTCCGGATTTTTGGAATAAAACTTCTTAAGAAGAGCTGGGGCGTTGAGATCTTCAGCTTTGATCCATGAACGCTCCTCAGGACCAAAGCCCTTCCAATGAACGAGGAAACGAAGAACTCCTCGCGAAATTTTTGCGTCCAATACATGAGTAATCTCGAAATCTTCCTCCTGATGAACTTGAACTGGCTGAGGTGCTGAAGGAGGAGCCGAGAAACGGTTGATGATGAGAGGTTTGAGCAAGGACACATGGAAGGCATTGGAAATACGAAGGTTCTTAGGAAGTAGAAGTTTAAAACAAACTGGATTTATCACTTAAATGATCCTATATGGACCAATAAAACGAGGAGCGAATTTCATAGATGGGACCTTCAAACGAATATTTTTGGTAGATAACCAGACACGATCTCCAATTTTTAGTGGAGGAATAGCCCGCCTCTTCTTATCTGCGAAAGACTTATATTTGGCAGATGTCTTCTTTAAACAGGTTCTGACCTGAGACCAGATATTTTTGAAAGTCTAACAAACAGTCTCTACAGCAGGAACTTGGGTGGGAGGGAGGGCAGGAAATTCCGGAAAAGACGGATGGTGACCGTAAACCACAAAGAATGGAGTTTTGGACGATGACTCATGGTACATGTTGTTATGGGCGAATTCAGCCCAAGGAAGCAATTCTACCCAGTTGTCTTGATTGGCTGATGAGAACATCCTTATAAAGGTCTCGAGATCTTGATTGACCCGTTCAGTTTGTCCGTTTGATTGCGGATGGTAAGAAGATGAGAGTGCTAATCGTATGCCCAAGGTTTTAGAAAGGGCCCGCCAGAATCTGGAAACGAATTGTACTCCTCTATCTGACACAATCTCAGACGGACATCCATGGATACGAAAGATTTCCTTAACGAAATGTTCAGCCAGAGTAGACGAGGAAGGCAAACCAGACAAAGGGATAAAATGAGCCATCTTCGAAAATCTGTCTACCACTACCCAAATAGTATTACAATTTTTACTAGATGGCAGATCAGTAACAAAGTCCATACTAATATGGGTCCAGGGCTTGGACGGAATGGGTAGTGGTCGCAGCAACCCCGCTGGAGTTCTGCGGGAGGATTTAAACTGAGAACATAATTCACAAGAAGCAACAAACTCTTTGACGTCTCTCCTCATCGAGGGCCACCAGTAACTTCGAGCGAGAATCTCAAAGGTCTTGCGTTCACCAGCATGTCCAGAAAAACGAGAAGAATGGAACCACGAAAGGATTTTCCTCCTAAGGGTAGGAGGCACGAGGGTCTTCCCAAATGGTAGCACTTTGGTGGAAGAAGCAGCCAGCGAGATACATTTGGGGTCTAGTATGGAATGGTTGGAAACCTCTTCAACGTCAGAGGACGTCACAAAAGCTCGAGATAGAGCGTCAGCTTTCTTGTTCTTGGCAGCTGGTTTGAAGGTTATAATTAATTCGAAACGGGAAAAGAAAAGAGACCATCTTGCTTGACGAGGATTCAAGCATTGGGCAGACTGTAGATATGACAGGTTCTTATGATCCGTGAAAATCGTCACCGGGTGACGAGCTCCTTCCAATAAGTATCTCCACTCCTCTAATGCAACTTTGATAGCCAGCAACTCCTTGTCCCCGATCGTATAATTTTTCTCTGCAGGCAGGAGACCCCGAGAGTAAAAGGCACAAGGATGGAATTTTTGTTGCTCCGAGCGTTGGGAGAGAATGGCTCCTAAGCCCACATTAGAGGCATCTACTTCTAGGAAGAAGGGAAGTGTCACATCAGGCTGTCGAAGAATGGGAGCAGAGGAGAAGGACTCTTTAAGAATTTGAAAGGCTTGGAGGGCCTCAGATGACCATTGCTTAGTATTAGCCCCTTTACGAGTCAGGGCCACAATAGGAGATGCAATGGACGAGAAGTCTTGAATGAAGCGTCTATAGTAATTGGCGAAACCTAAAAAACGCTGGATAGCACGAAGAGTAGTTGGCTGGGGCCAATGTAATACAGCATTCACCTTGTCTGGATCCATCTTCAGGCCAACTCCGGAAACAATATACCCCAAGAATGGAATCTGGGGCAACTCGAATGAACATTTTTCTAATTTGCAGAATAATGAATTTTTCCGGAGTCTGGAGAGGACCTCTGCCACATGTTGGTGATGAGAAGGCAGGTCCTGTGAAAAGATCAATATGTCGTCCAGGTAGACAACGACACATACATATAATAAGTCCCGAAAGATCTCATTAACGAAGCCTTGGAAAACAGCGGGGGCATTGCACAACCCGAAAGGCATTACTAGATATTCATAATGCCCATCTCTGGTGTTGAACGCTGTCTTCCATTCGTCACCGGGACGGATTCTAATTAAATTATAGGCCCCACGAAGATCCAACTTGGTAAAGATCCGAGCTCCCTTGATGCGATCAAATAACTCAGTGATCAGCGGAATGGGATACCGATTCTTAATAGTAATAGCGTTGAGTCCACGAAAATCTATGCAGGGGCGTAGTGATCCATCCTTCTTTTTTACGAAGAAGAACCCGGCTCCAGCGGGAGAGATAGAAGGTCGAATAAACCCTCGCTGGAGATTCTCCTGGATGTACTCAGATGTGGCTTGAGTTTCAGGTAACGAAAGTGGATAGACCCGACCCCTGGGAGGAGTCTTGCCAGGTAGGAGATCGATCGGACAATCCCAAGAACGATGAGGAGGAAGACGTTCAGACTGAGCTTTATCAAACACATCGGCAAATGAAGCATACTGAGGAGGGAGTCCCGGGGGGGAAGATGAGATGGAAGATTGCTGTACTTTAAGAGGAATGACTTGAGAAAGACAACGATGATGACATTCAGCCCCCCAAGACGTAACTTGAGGAGTGCGCCAGTCAATCTGGGGAGAGTGACACTGAAGCCATGGAAGGCCTAAGACAATCGGACTTGTCGTAACTGGAAGAATTAAAAATGAAATTTCTTCATGGTGTAGCACACCAATCTGAAGTGTTACTGGAGACGTACTCTGAGTGATGAGACCATTGATGAGACGTGATCCATCTATAGCAGTCACAGTAATCGGTGTTTTCAAAGTAATCACTGGTAGGGACCATTGATTCACTAGGGATTTAGAAATGAAATTTCCTGCTGCTCCAGAATCAATCAATGCCTGTGACTCAAAGGATTTGGTAGCAAAGGAAATCGTAACATCAAAAGCGCAGACTTTTAATTTCATAGAAGATGGAGAGGACTCCAGGGACCCTAACTTTACCTCTCCAGAACTAGTTAGGGCCTGGCATTTCCCGATTTCTTAGGGCAAGAACTGAGCATATGTGTGGAATCAGCACAATAGATACAGAGTCTATTCTTTACTCTTCGTTTCCTCTCTTCTAAAGATAATTTAGAACGTCCTATCTCCATGGGAATCACAGAAGGTGAAGCTGGACGAAATTGAGGGGTTGAACGAAGAGGTGCTTTAACTGAAGTTGTTTTCTCAGATTCTCTTTCACGAAATCTCATGTCTACACGATGGCAAAGAGAGATCAAATCTTCTAGTGACGAAGGAAGCTCTTGGGTAGTCAGTGCATCTTTAATTTTATCGGAGAGCCCCTGCCAGAAGGCGGCAATTAATGCTTCAGTGTTCCACTGAAGTTCAGAGGCTAAGATCCTAAATTGAATGACGTACTGGCCTACTGTATGAGAACCTTGACGTAAACGAAGAATGCTGGAAGCAGCGGAGGTCACACGACCTGGTTCATCGAACACACTTCGGAACATAGCAATGAATTTGGCACTATCTTGTAATACAGGGTCGTTCCTTTCCCACAGAGGGGAGGCCCAAGCCAGAGCTTGTCCAGAAAACAATGAGATAAGATAGGCCACTCTGGAACGGTGGGTAGAAAAATTTTGAGGTTGGAGCTCAAAATGAACTGAGCATTGGTTGAGAAAACCCCTACAAGTTTTGGGGTCTCCATCGTACTTTGACGGAGTAGGCAGGTGAAGCGTGGAAGCTGTAGACACCTGGGATGGCACTGGGGAAACGGAGGAAAGCACAGGAGCTTCAACATTAGCTGTAACAGGCTGTCCAGATTGTCCTTGGGAGGCTAACGACTGGTAGCATTGAAGTAACAGCTGTTGGCGAGCATCCTGTTGCTCCACACGGGTGACCAGATGCTGCAGCATCTCTTTAGCTGTAGGTTCCGTATCTGGGTCTGTCATGGCCTGATCTTACTGTCACGGGCACTAGGAGTCTTTACCCAGGGATCACCAGGTGATAGGCTTACCAGAGCAGTATAGATGGTAATATGGTACTCTGGTAGCAGGGTGATCACGGAATAGGAAATAGCAGATGATGGAGATGCTCAGGAAAGTCTATGACTAGCAGCACTGGTAATATGGATGTAGTAATACACGAGGAACTGTATGGACAAAGGACACGTGAAGGTAGTCAGTGGTCTGTGGTAGCAAGTTGTACCACTGCTATAGTGAGGAGGAATGTCCAACAGAAACGAGGAGGTGATGAGAGTCAGCGGTCTGCGGATAGCAAGTTGTACCGCTGTCTGAGTGAAGGAATGGAATCCAAGTGGAGGTATCCGGGGAGTCAGTGGTCTGCGTTAGCAAGTTGTACCACTGCTATGTGAGAGGATACTGGAACAGGTGACACAGGAAACAGGGATCAGTGGTCTGCCTCTAGCAAGTTGTACCACTGAATATATATGTGAGGAGGAGCACGGGGAGAGACTGCAATACAGAGGATACAGGGGCACCTTAAACTTGATCCACAATAACATGCACAATATATAAATGACTGAACAGCACTGCAATAATAGAAAGTCACTTGAGGTAATCCGGGACAAGATAACACAGTCAATGATGGCAATACTCTCAGCGGATAGCAAACTCCAGAGGAGAACAAACACAGTCCAGCAAGATATGCAATACACCAGCACAGTCAATGAGAAGTATGCATACCGTGGTTCAGAAGAAGGCTGTCAGACAGGAGTGCAGAGATACCTGAACGGCTGGAGGCCGGCAGGATGCGAAGTCCCTGGAGGGGTGAAGCGGTAATCAAGTAGGTGCAGCGCACAGGTAGGTAGACCAGCAGGGGAACAAATACTCAGGAAGCAGTAGTATGTAGAACTGGACTCCTGGAGGACCCTGAAGAGTAGCGATGGTCTAGATGAGATGAAAGTAGTGAGGCGCAGATCCGATGCAGACTGGCGAGTAGAGACCAGCGGGAACACGGGAAAGCACGGAGAGCGGATCAGTTGTTATAGGACGAGTAGCACTGAGGAGTAGCAGCAGCAGGACTCTGCAGATACACGGAGGTAGCCGATAGCAACCAGCAGGTGCAGCAACGATGAAACACGGGAGAGCAGAGCTGAGCTGGAACTGTTGAGCACGGAGAGTAGCCGATAGGAATCAGTTGTAGCAGTCTCGAGGAAACACGGGAGAGATGAGATGAGCTGAAGACTGAAGCGCACGGAGGCAGCAAATAGGAATCAGCCAAACAGTCACGATGAAACACAGGCGAGTTGAAGTAGATTGAAGACTGTAGTGCACGGAGGCAGCGGATAGGAATCAGCTAACAGTCACGATGATATACAGGTGAGTTGGAGTAGATTGAAGACTGTAGTGCACGGAGGCAGCGGATAGGAATCAGCTAACCGTCACGATGAAACACAGCAGAGTTGAAGTGGTCTGAAGACTGTAGTGCACGGAGGCAGCGGATAGGAATCAGCTAACAGTCACGATGAAACACACGAGGGTAGAAGTGGTCTGGAAACCACAGGAGTAGAAGTGGTCTGGAAACCACAGGAATCAGCAGCGCTGAATACACGAGGAAACACAGGAACACCTTCAGAGGCTCATGGGGAATGAGACTCCAAGATCAGGCAACGTGGTATTGACCACAGGTGCTTAATATAGGGAGTGTTGCCTGATCTGCCAATTAAGTTAAAGGAACAGGTACTGAAGGGTTTGAAAGGGCTGCGCATGCGCAGACCCTCAGGATGGTGGACGGCCACGGTTCCTAAACATACGGGAAGAAGCACTCACAGTCCGGTGAGTGACAATACAACTGGTATGCGAGCAATAGGCAATAGTCAATAGTCAGTAGAGCATACCCAGTTGTGTAGATCCGGAATCAGCTGAGAAGTGAAGCGTTGTAGCGGTATGGGAACCGCCGCTGAGTTGAGCAGGGGGCAGCGTGGAAGCTGAAGCACGAGTAGAGCTGGAAGCAGTTTGGAAACTGTACACACGAGTAGAGTTGGAAGCAGTTTGGAAACTGCACACAGGAGTAGAGCTGGAAGCAGTTTGGAAACTGCACACAGGAGTAGAGCTGGAAGCAGTTTGGAAACTGCACACACCTATAGAAGTTCACTGGGAGTGAGACTTCAAGATCAGGCCACTACCTAAGGCTGCAGGTGCCTTAAGTAGGGAGGGATGATTGATCCATCAATCACATTAGTGGTCAGGTGTAGTTGTTAAAGGGACCTGCGCATGCCCAGTGCAACAGGATGGCGGACGGCCGCGGTTCCACACAGGTGTGAGCGGGAAAGATGGAGAACCACGTACCAGAGTGGAGGCACTCACACTCCGGTGAGTGACAGTACCCCTTCTTTTAAAGGTGGGCACAGAACACTTAGAACCGGGTTTGCCCGGAAATTTTTGGTAGAATTTTTTAAGCAGGGCTGGAGCGTTGAGGTCCTCAGCGCGAATCCAGGAGCGTTCTTCTGGACCGAAGCCCTTCCAATGAACGAGGAATCGGAGAGTTCCTCATGAAATTTTAGCATCCAGGATCTGAGAGATCTCGAACTCCTCTTCTTGATGAATCTGTACTGGTTTAGGTACAGAAGGAGGAGCAGAAAAACGATTGATAACAAGAGGTTTGAGCAGAGAGACATGGAAGGCATTGGAGATCCGGAGGTTCTTTGGTAATAGTAGCTTGAAGCATACTGGATTTATGACTTGAGTGATCTTGTATGGTCCGATGAAGCGTGGCGCAAACTTCCTGGACGGAACCTTCAAGCGGATGTTTTTTGTAGAAAGCCATACACGGTCTCCAAGCTTGAGTGGTTGAATGGCTCGCCTCTTTTTATCTGCGAAGAATTTGTATCTGGCTGATGCTTTCCTCAGGGATGATCTCACCTGAGTCCAGATGGTTTTAAAGTTTTGACAAAGTCTCTCCACCACAGGGACTTGGGTGGGAGGGAGGGCAGGAAACTCTGGGAGAGACGGATGGTGACCGTAAACCACGAAAAAAGGAGTTTTTGTTGAAGACTCATGGTACATGTTATTGTGGGCAAACTCAGCCCACGGGAGTAAATCTACCTAACTATCTTGATTGGCTGAGGAAAAGATTCTTATGAAGGTCTCGAGATCTTGATTGACCCTTTCGGTCTGGCCGTTTGATTGGGGATGGTAAGACGATGATAGAGACAGTCGGATACCCAAGTTCTTACAAAGGGCTCGCCAGAATCTGGAGACGAACTGCACTCCTCTATCGGACACAATCTCGGACGGACAGCCGTGAATTCGAAAAATCTCTTTAATAAAATGGTCAGCCAAGGTAGAAGAAGATGGTAATCCGGTGAGAGGGACGAAGTGAACCATCTTGGAGAATCTATCCACCACTACCCAGATGGTATTACATCTCTTGCTAAGAGGAAGTTCGGTGACAAAGTCCATACTTATGTGGGTCCAAGGTTTGGTAGGGATAGTAGTGGTTGGAGCAATCCCGCTGGTGTTCTGCGGGAAGACTTAAATTGAGAGCAGATCTCACGAGCGGCCACAAATTCTCTGACATCCTTTCTGATAGAAGGCCACTAATAACTCCGGGAAAGGATCTCAAAAGTCTTTCGTTCACCAGAATGTCCAGAGAAGCGTGAAGAATGGTACCATGACAATATTCTCTTGCGTAGTGATGGCGGAACAAGAGTTCTCCCAAACGGTAGCACATTGGTGGACAAAGTGGCCAAAGTCACACATTTGGGATCCAGTATAGGATGATCGGAAGAATCCAAGATGTCAGAAGGAGGGGCAAATGCCCGGGATAAAGCATCTGCTTTCCTGTACTTTGCAGCAGGTTTGAACGTTATAATGAGTTCGAAGCGAGAAAAGAAAAGTGACCACCTCGCCTGTCGAGGGTTTAGACATTGGGCTGTTTGTAAATAGAGGAGATTTTTGTGGTCGGTGAAGATGGTTACCGGATAATGAGCCCCCTCCAGTAGATATCTCCACTCCTCCAATGCGACTTTTATTGCCAACAGTTCTTTGTCACCGATGGTGTAATTCTTTTCCACGGGTAGAAGACCCCGGGAGTAGAAGGCACAAGGATGGAATTTCTGTTGCTCAGATCTTTGGGAGAGAATAGCTCCTAGTCCGACATTGGAGGCGTCCACCTCGAGAAAGAAGGGAAGGTTTACGTCAGGCTGCCGAAGAACAGGGGTGGTAAAAAATGCTTCTTTAAGGCTTTGGAAAGCGTGAAGAGCCTCGGAGGACCAGTGTTTAGTATTGCCGCCCTTCTTGGTCAGGGCCACAATAGGAGAAGCAATAGATGAGAAGTTCAGAATAAAACGTCTGTAATAATTCGCAAACCCCAGGAAGCGTTGTATAGCCCTGAGGGTAGTTGGCTGGGGCCAAAGTAGAACGGCATTAACTTTGTCTGGGTCCATCTCCAGACCTACTCCGGACACGATGTATCCCAAGAATGGAATTTGGGATAATTCGAAGGAGCATTTTTCTAATTTGCAGAATAGGAGGTTCTTCCGCAGCCTGGAGAGAACTTCTGCCACATGTTGATGGTGGGAGACAAGATCTTGAGAGAAGATTAAAATGTCGTCCAGATAGACTACAACGCACACGTATAATAGGTCCCGGAAGATCTCGTTCACGAATCCTTGGAAGACAGCTGGGGCATTACACAGTCCAAAGAGCATAACTAGGTATTCGTAATGCCCATCCCTGTTGTTGAATGCTGTCTTCCATTCGTTGCCTGACTTGATCCGGATTAGGTTGTAAGCCTATCTCCTCTGTCACCCTACTCCGCTGCCTAGGTGTCACTCTCGACTCTTCTCTCTCTTTTGCCCCCCACATTCAATCCCTTGCCCAAGCCTGTCACTTCCAACTCCGTAACATTGCCCACATCCGTCCCTTCCTCTCTCAAGATGCCACCAAAACTATCATCCATGCTCTCATCATCTCCCGTCTCGACTACTGCAACCTCCTCCTTACTGGCCTCCCCTTTTCCCGCCTTGCCCCCCTCCGCTCTATACTCAATGCGGCTGCGAGACTCATCTTCTTCTCACGCCGCTCCTCCTCTGCCTCCCCTCTCTGTCTTTCCTTACATTGGCTCCCCTTCCCCTACAGAATCCTTTTCAAACTCCTCACCACCACTTACAAGGCTATCTCTCAGTCTACTGCCCCTTACATCTCTAACCTCCTCTCCATTCACACTCCCGCCCGCTCCCTGCGCTCAGCCAATGATCGCCGCCTCTCCTCCACTCTGATCACCTCTTCCCACTCTAGAATCCAAGACTTCTCTCGTGCTGCCCCCCTTCACTGGAACGACCTCCCTCGCTCCATTCGTCTCTCATCCAATCTGTGCTCCTTCAAGCGGGCTCTTAAAACTCACCTGTTCCTTAAGGCCTACCAACCATCCACTTAACCTCTCATCTCTTCTGGTTCTCCCCTGCCCCCTTTCTCTCTTCCCGTTGCTTCACTGGCTCCCTTATGTACCTGATTCTGTTTACCATCCCTTAGGATGTAAGCTCGTATGAGCAGGACCCATCTTTCCTCCTGTCTCCATACCTGTTCTTCCGCTCCGTCTCTACTGTATCTGCCTGCCTGGAGTTTCTGAAGTACTGGTACTTTGTGTTTATTGTTCTGTACTGTCTTACCCTGTATAGTCTACTGTTTGTACCATGTACGGCGCTGCAGAAACCTTGTGGCGCCTTACAAATAAACTATAATAATATTAATAATAATAATAACAATAGCACACTGGTGTACATAGTATACTGGTGTATTATTATTCACATGGTTACTGCATCAGGACCATTTTGCAAAAGAACAGCTTTGACTGGTGATTTTATTTATTAATGAACACTGAAGTGATGATCTCAAAACATATTGATAATAATCAATTATGTTAAAACACAGTTTTATTTTATATTAGTTACAGATTTATACATACTTTATATTACCATCTCTTGTAGGTAAAAGTTTTGGAACCTCTTGCAAATTGCATGCTTTACTGAAACTCAAAGTTAAAAGTAGCTAACAAATTATTGCAGGGTAAAAATTAAATATGAAATATTTCTTCAAAATATTTTATATAATTATTATTTATTTGCTGAATTTAACAGAATAAAGAAAAGAAAATTAAACCGTGAATTTAACATGCAAAAGTTGGGGCACCCTTCCAGTTGATTAATACTTTTTTTAAGACTTCAAAATTTGATTGAATCCTTAATGCTCAGTGTTGAAGTCAGTAAATTGGATAAAGTCATTTCAATTAAAGTCTAGCAAAATTGGTTGTCTTTGTCTGAAAAGATGCATACGGTACGCTACGGCGTACAAGGGCCCGCTACGGCGTGAAAGGGCGTGCGCATCCACTACACGTGGCAGCAACAGTAATCGGTCTTTTACCACACATTCGCACAAACACGCATACTTATAAAATAGTATACATTAATGGTAGTTGCAACACATAGTCAGTTATGTCGAAATATAGTTGTATTTATATGTTATATCAGAGTTACATGCATATTAGTGAAATACACGGAATGGGTTGAAGGAATAACATCATGAGTGGTATCATACTGAACCTTGTTACATATCCTACTGTTTGGTTCACTCTGCGAGGGAGTCGCAGAGTGCATACACAAGTTATGAATGATAGGGAATTATGAACTACTTAAGAACTAAGGAATCTTGGCGGGAAGAGCAGAGCATACCCCCTGCTGAGATGACCCCCTCCTTTGGATTCCTTTGTATGAACTGGCCAATGATGACGACCTCTTGGACATTCCTGAGACCTGGACCAATAGATGCAAACTATTCCATCTTCATTGTATTACTGTATGTGATTGTGTATATAAGCAGCAGCTTGTGATCCAGAGTGCAGACATCTTGTCCCCAGACTTCAGGATTGAATGACTGCACTGGATCCAGAGCGCCTGCGATAAGTAACGGCTGTATTTACTATTACTTCGCTTGAGCATATTATTCTACTTTTTTGCGAATAAATCTTTGTGCTTTGGAAACACAAATCGAGGTTCGACAATCGTTATTGGTTAGCGACAATACGCACATAACAATTTGGGGGCTCATGAGCTTTGGAGGTTTCGTTGCCGATGATACGCAAGACCAACGGATTTCGGTTCCTCAACAAAGGGTGGAGACGCGTCATAAACGGGTAAGAACGCATTGTGTTCAAAACCTGAATTTTACTCTGTGTTGCGAAACCGAATGTCCGTTTTGCATTATCTAGGGCACGCTAACTAGAACCTAGGGACAAAAGAGAAAACTGTTTCTTTTTTTTCTGTCATTGTGCGTCTTAACTGTATTGCATTGTTTAGCGTATGTGTACTTCCTGCTGTGCGTATGCGAACTTCCGGTAAACTTGCCACGTGGTTAAACAATCGTTTTGATAGTTATTATACATGCATAGTATAATTACTTGTGAAAACCTCTGAGACATTATTACTATTGTTGGGAACTTTTGATTTTCTGCGCAGAAAAGGTGTATAGTGTGTGATGTTGTAACGTAGATACACTGTTTTATTGTGGATTGTGCTCAGTTGCTGTCTGACGAGGCGGATTGCCCAACTGAAGGACGGTATACAGGGCAGGTATACCGAATGCGAAAACTGGGTTTTCGCAAAGCACTTCTGTTACCACCCAGTCGACCCCTCCTCAGATCGAGGTGACCCCGGTGTGGGTAGCACAGATGGCGGGGGCTATGTCAGCATTAACAGCCGAGCTAGCCTCTTGCTCAGAAACATCTCCCTAACTCATCAGCTGTTACTAAAACACGGATGGGTGGTAAATTTTGAAAAATCAAGATTGATTCCTTCCCAGAGACTAAATTTCTGGGGATGATTTTGGATACTGTCCAGAAGAAGATTTTCCTCCCCAGGAGCAAGCAGTGGCAATCCAGAGTATGACGGGGGCGATACTAAAACACCGCAGGGTTTCGGTCCACACATGTACACGCCTGCTAGGGAGGATGGTGGCCACGTTCAAGGCCAACCTTATGGAAGGTTCCACTTCCGGATCCTGCAGCTGGACTTATTAAGTCAGTGGACAGGATCTCATCTGTTTCTACAACAGTTAGTGACCTAGGGCCTGATTCATTAAGGATCTTAACTTGAGAAACTTCTTATTTCAGCCTCCTGGACAAAACCATGTTGCAATGCAAGGGGTGCAAATTAGTATTCTGTTTTGTACAAGTTAAATACTGACTGTTTTTAAATGAATCAGGCCCCTTGTCCCCAAAGACAAGGTTGTCCCTGATGTGGTGGCTAAAGTCAAGCCATCTTCTGAGTGGCAGGATTTTCGGTGTATCAGACTGGACCCTCTTGACCACAGATGCGAGTCAGAGAGCTTGGCAAGCAGTGACTCTAGGTCACACCTTTCAGGGTAGCTGGTCGCGACAGGAAAGAATTCTACCAATAAATTCTCTGGAACTCAGAGCAATATTTTATGCTCTTCAAAAAGCACAGTCCCTTCTTCAGGGAAGGGCTATTCAAGTGCAGTCAGACAATTCGCCTGCAGTCATCATCATCATTTATTTATATAGCGCCAACATATTCTGTAGCGCTTTACAATTGGGGACAAATATAGTAAACAAACTGGGTAAAACAGACAAAGAGGTGAGAAGGCCTTGCTCGCAAGCTTACAATCTATTGGAGTCACATATATAAATCGCCAGGGCGGAGCCCGCAGCAGAAGTGGAATGAATGAGGTAAGTCACATTCGATGGTGAAAAAGAAATGCAAACTTTTCTGATGCCTGTGGGTATGTGAGAGGGCATTTAGAATAGTCAAGGTAGTGCCGTGTATGAACAAGATCCTTTCGGGCCAACCTGCTATACAGCATGGAAGCCTGGCCATCCTGGAAGTCCAGGTTGCCCAAAAATGGGAGAAACAGCGAGTGGTTGTGTACAGAGCACCTAGACGGGATCATAATAAGGGAGCTGCAGCATTGGAACCACTGAGACAATTAAGTGAGTTATATAATTTTTTCTTATGCAAGTCCTTTGCCAGTGACAATCCATCAGAATCTGGACGTGGACTGTCATTAATATACCCACATTACTTTGATTGCAATATATCTTTCAACTTATCGGCCGATTTGCTGGATATCTTGGAGGGATTTTATTGTGACTATATCTTTTTATGAACTACCATATATTTATAAGTTACAAGGACATACTTAACAATTTAGTCCGTGTATATGTAATCTTATTCATACAGCTTTTAGTCCCAGTGTTTTTCAAATGTTTGGTTTCAATTACCAATTTATCAATTTATGAGACCTATGTATTACATTTATTGAGACATTAATTAATCTCTGGTTTTATGCATTGTGCTATGATTTCCTTTGATTTTTCTAGTTAAGTCCACACCTATATATCACTATTCAGCACTGTTTTTTCCTTATGCGCTGTAGCTCATTCAACAGAAGCTATTTACGAGCAGATGCAGAGATAAGGATCTGATAACTATCAATAATCAGACCCTGGTCTTCAGGATAAATGTTTAATACACAGATGAGGAGCTGGTTTTATTGTTCAAAATAGGCACCGATGATGGAATTCAATAAAATGATTGCCTGCTTAATGTAAATTGCATGTGTAGGACAGAGAAATTGGAAAGATGGGCAGAGTAATGACTGATGAAGTTTAACATAGATGAATGTAAACTTACCCACCTAGGCCTTGGTAATAATAATAATAATTATTAATTAATTAAGATAATGGAGGGGTTACGTTCAAAAGTAAGATACGACAGATTAAGCAAGTAACTTACAGGTGATCAATTAATTATAGACACAAAAACATATAGTGTCAATTCAAAGATTTTTCTAATGTGCTTTTAACTTCCAGGACTGTAAAGATGACAAGTGTACATTCATCTCATCTGAAAGAATAACGGTATTAATACCAGCATACAAAAGGGCTCTTCACTATATTGGTAGTCAGACTGGTGATGTCTAATCATGTAATTGGATTGAAAAATATTGGCTGCTTTTCTTACAAGAAATGGCATCTCTAACTTTAACTATTAGAATGCATTATTGAGTTGATTGATCCAGGAAATTAGCATGATTTATGGGTTCAGGTAGGAATGTTTTCTTCACTGTAATGACAAAATGGCAGCTGCCTCACTATGGTTTTGTTTTGTCTTCCTCTTGATTAAAATACCTAATACTTTTAACAGGTTAAACTTTATGAAATATTGTCTTTTTGCAAAATTACTAACTATGTAACAAGCTACGTTTGTTTCAATGAGAAGCAGCTGGTCAAATACTGCAAGGACTGCATAAAATGTCTAAAATTAGATCAGTGGTGATGCAGTGAGTGTGTTGAAGAGCTGTGCAAAAATCTGCAAACACATGCTATTAGGTAGATCAGGGAACATAATTCAAACATTAGTACATCACTGATCACTGACATCACACAAATTCCCCTATGACATACATATATACATCAGTAATCACATTAATCAAAGAAGGCACACTAATAATACACAATTCAGTAACTACATATGGTGCACTACTGTTCACTTAAAAGAGCAGGCCATAAGATTAATTTACCAACATTAACATTATCTTTCATATGTATTATCTGTGCATGTTAGACAGTGGACTTCATTTATCATGTGCATCTGATGTGCATGCAAATTGCCTTGGTTTTTTACTGGTCATTGTATGACCAGTGAGCTTCAAGGAGCATGCCTAAACTCTGCCCTCAGCCTTCGGCAACTAGAAGTGTGCAAGGAGGCAGAAAAATGTGAGGCACACTATGCAATCATGTAAATGTCACCCTTCATACCGCTTTAGAACCATCCTTTTAAATGTAACTTTATAAATTTTATCTTAAAAAAATGCTTGGTATAGGACTCTCTTTATCGGATGTGGCACTTTTGTGCATGTCTTTTTTTTATCTTTCTCATAATGTGCCTCCCCTGCAATTGTAAAAAGATGGTGCAAAGTCATTATAAGTACAGGGACAAGATGTGATATGTGACAGCTCTGAACTTGTGCAAAATTCCTTTCTGTGTGGTGGAAATCGTTGTGTTTCCTTCACCAAAAGGAGGAACACTCTTAAAAAATGTTCCATGTTCACCCCTTTATCTAATTTCAACAATTTCACTCCACAAACCAATATCTATTTTCAGATTTAAATATTTGACATAAATAATCTTTTCATGGATCTGGTAATTATTATTATTATTATTATTATTATTATTATTATTACTATTATTATTACCGTAGATTTGTTAGGCGCCACAAGTGCTTTGCAGCGGCCTAGAGTAAGGAAAACAAGAGGCACATAAAACAAGGACATAAAAGGCAGACAAAATAGATACAGACATCAAAACAAAAAGTATGGAGGACCCTGCTCAATAGAGAGCTTATATTCTAAGTGGAAGAGGGCACAGCCGAAACAAGAGGAGCGAGTGTGGCCTAGAGTGGAGTTTGAGACAGCTGTGAGCGTGTATTAGTCTGAACAGTATCATCAGGGATAAGGTAAGCTTTAAAAAAGAGTTGGAATTTTAGAGAGCCTCTAAAGATTTGAAGGCTGTGGGAAAGCCTGATTGGGCATGGTAGGGAATTCCATAAGTGGGAATCAGCACAGGAGAAGTCTTGTAGGTGCGAGTGAGAGGTCGTTACCAGTGACGAGACAAGGTGCTGGTCAAAGACAGATCTAAGAGGGCGAGAGGGAGAGTATTTTGATATGAGATTTGAGATTTATGAATGTGTGGTGTTAATGAGGGCCTTGTAGGTAAGGAGGAATAATTTTGATTGGATTCTGGAGGACACGGAGAGCCTATGTAGGGATTTGCAAAGTGGTGCAGCAGATGTGCAGCTGTGAGAGACGAAGATGTTAAGCTGACCATCTCACGCCAAAGTCGCATTAATTATATGTTTGGAGAGTGCAGATTCTCACTGTTTTTTGTTTATACAATGTGAGCAACCCCCTCTTGCCCCTCAGTCTGTACATGGAGAGTGCAGAGGATCTATGGTTTGTTTTTTGCTTATACAATGTAAGTCCCATATCTCTTGCACCCCATTCTTTACGTCAATTAATTCCAACTTGTGTCAGGTGAGTCCCAGGTCTCCCATGGCTGCTTGTGCTTGGAAAAGACTTGCATTTAAAAGCTGTATGCAGGTAAGCCTTTAGCCCAGATAAAAAAGCATAACATTTGATCATGTTAGGACTGACCAGAATGGGAAGACTTTGGCATGAGTTGGTCATCTTAACATGTATTGCATGAAATAAATAAATAGTGAGGAAGTTCCTATCACACAATACAATTAACTAAACATCTTATATAAACCTCACAGGTGGACCAACCATCTGTTGACACCAATGGGAGGAGGGAGGTTAGCAACCTATGACTAGATGAACCCAGCACCATATGCAAACCTACTGACTGCAATGCTCTCCTACCATAAACGAGAAAGTAAATTACTAGTTACCATTAAAATGTACCCCTTAACTACCAGTTGCCGGGTGGGATGGTGGAATTTGGATGCAGGAACAGGAAGAGAACTGCACGAGCAAGCAGTTATGAAGATCAACAAAACCATCCTCTCAGTCTCTATTGGCTGATATTTTTCTTCTGCGAGCAACATTGAATGGTTAGTACTTCTGTCACTCATTAGCATGATTTTAACTGCGTTCTGGCTAATTGCCTCACTTCAACTAAAATACATAGCGAGGAAGTTCCCATCCTATCACACAATACAATTAACTAAACGTCTTTTATAAACCAAATAACGACACAGACACCAAATTAATTTTGGAATAAGAATATCAATTTATTAAGGTGAACGAATTAACTTAGCCTCCTAAGAACTGGATGGTGGACAAGAGCAGAGCAGTCAGAAAAAGCAAAACCAATAACAGTGGAAAGGTCAGACCATATTACCACCAACCCGGGATGATACCTTATCTATTGGGTCGGTACTAAACTCTGTCCAAACGGCAAGACTACTCCCCCCTTCTTAACTGCTGGTATTAACTTGTAGATACTGGACGAGGGTCCTCCACACAGGCAGACCAACCATCTGTTGACACCAACACGGGGGGTAGTAACCTATGACTAGATGAACCCAGGACCATATGCAAACCTACTGACTGCAATGCTCTCCTACCACTCGCCGCAATCTTTTAACAGATATGCGGCCCATCACTACCAGACCTAACTACAGCCCTCAACTTCCAAAACAACTGGTCTATAAAGTAACGTAACCCCTCATCCGTAAGATGAACTCCATCGGGCCTAAACAAATGCGAAAATTTCGCTTCAACAAGGGGTGAGATATAACTGAACCTCCTAACGCTCGAACAACTTTACTTGCTGTGCCGTGTCCTGTTCAGTCCAGTGGTGCTGTGTCCTGTGCTCTGTGCTTCTAAGGGCATAGTTATTTCCCCATTATTCCCAAGTTTTTAAAAAATAAAAAAAAAGTAAAAAAAAATAAAAAATAAAAAATTTAAAAAAATATATATATTTATAACCAAATTTGCAAAACCAATCCAGCAGTATAAGTCCATTGGTACTGCAATATTACCAATTTCACACATTCTGCAGTATCTTGTGCTACATATAATGGAGACTAAAAATTTGGAGGATAAAGTAGGGAAAGATCAAGACCCACTTCCTCCTAATGCTGAAGCTGCTGCCACTAGTCATTACATAGACGATGAAATGCCATCAACGTCGTCTTCCAAGCCCGATGCCCAATCTCGTAGTACCGGGCATGTAAAATCCAAAAAGCCCAAATTAAGAAAAAGTAGCAAAAAGAGAAACTTAAAATCATCTGAGGAGAAACGTAAAGTTGCCAATATGCCATTTACGACACGGAGTGGCAAGGAACGGCTTAGGCCCTGGCCCGTGTTCATGACTAGTGGTTCAGCTTCACCCACGGATCTTAGCCCTCCTCCTCCTCCCCCCCCCCTACAAAAAATTGAAGAGAGTTATGCTGTCAGCAACAAAACAGCAAACAACTCTGCCTTCTAAAGAGAACTTATCACAAATCACCAAGGCGAGTTCAAGGGTGTTGGTGGTTGTCAAGCCTGACCTTCCCATCACTGTACGGGAAGAGGTGGCTCGGGAGGAGGCTATTGATGATGTAGCTGGCGCTGTGGAGGAACTTGATGATGAGGATGGTGATGTGGTTATTGTAAATGAGGCACCAGGGGGGGAAACAGCTGATGTCCATGGGATGAAAAAGCCCATCGTCATGCCTGGTCAGAAGACCAAAAAATGCACCTCTTCGGTCTGGAGTTATTTTTATCCAAATCCAGACAACCAATGTATGGCCATATGTAGCTTATGTAAAGCTCAAATAAGCAGGGGTAAGGATCTTGCCCACCTAGGAACATCCTCCCTTATACGTCACCTGAATAACCTTCATAGTTCAGTGGTTAGTTCAGGAACTGGGGCTAGGACCCTCATCGGTACAGGGACACCTAAATCCCGTGGTCCAGTTGGATACACACCAGCAACACCCTCCTCGTCAACTTCCTCCACAATCTCCATCAGATTCAGTCCTGCAGCCCAAGTCAGCAGCCGGACTGAGTCCTCCTCAATACGGGATTCATCCGAGGAATCCTGCAGCGGTACGCCTACTACTGCCACTGCTGCTGTTGCTGCTGTTAGTCGGTCATCTTCCCAGAGGGGAAGTCGTAAGACCGCTAAGTCTTTCACAAAACAATTGACCGTCCAACAGTCGTTTGCCATGACCACAAAATACGATAGTAGTCACCCTATTGCAAAGCGTATAACTGCGGCTGTAACTGCAATGTTGGTGTTAGACGTGCGCCCGGTGTCCGCCATCAGTGGAGTGGGATTTAGAGGGTTGATGGAGGTATTGTGTCCCCGGGACCAAATCCCGTCGAGATTCCACTTCACTAGGCAGGCGATACCAAAAATGTACAGAGAAGTACGATCAAGTGTCCTCAGTGCTCTAAAAAATGCGGTTGTACCCACTGTCCACTTAACCACGGACATGTGGACAAGTGGTTCTGGGCAAACGAAGGGCTATATGACTGTGACAGCCCACTGGGTAGATGCATCCCCTTCCGCAGCAACAGCAACAGCTGCATCAGTAGCAGCAACTACAAAATGGCTGCTCGTGCAAAGGCAGGCAACATTGTGTATTACAGGCTTTAATAAGAGGCACAACGCTGACAACATATTAGAGAAAATGAGGGAAATTATCTCCCAGTGGCTTACCCCACTTAGACTCTCATGGGGATTTGTGGTGTCAGACAATGCCAGTAACATTGTGCGGGCATTAAATATGGGCAATTTCCAGCACGTCCCATGTTTTGCCCACACCATTAATTTGGTGGTGCAGCATTACCTCAAGAGTGACAGGGGTGTGCAGGAGATGCTTGCGGTGGCGCGCAAAATTGCTGGACACTTTCGGCATTCAGCCAGTGCCTACCGCAGACTAGAGGCACATCAAAAAAGCTTGAACCTGCCCTGCCATCACCTCAAACAAGAGGTTGTGACGCGCTGGAACTCCACCCTCTATATGCTGCAAAGGATGGAGGAGCAGCAAAAGGCCATTCAGGCCTACACAGCCACCTACGACATAGGCAAAGGAGTGGGCATGCGCCTGAGTCAAGCGCAGTGGAGACTGATTTCCGTGTTGTGCAAGGTTCTGCAGCCATTTGAACTTGCCACACGAGAAGTCAGTTCCGACACTGCCAGCTTGAGTGAGGTCATTCCCCTGATCAGGCTGTTGCAGAAGCAGCTGGAGAAAGTGAGGGAGGAGCTGGTAAAGCATTGCGATCCAACAAAGCATGTAGCTCTTGTGGATGAAGCCCTTCGTACGCTTTGCCAGGATCCGAGGGTGGTCACTCTTTTAAAGTCAGAGGAATACATTCTGGCCACCGTGCTCGATCCTCGGTTTAAAGCGTATGTTGTGTCTCTGTTTCCGGCGGACACAAGTCTACAGCGGTGCAAAGACCTTCTGGTCAGGAGATTGTCCTCTGAAGAGGACCGTGACATGCCAACAGCTCCACCCTCATTTTCTTCCACATCTATGGCTGCGAGGAAAAAGCTCAGTTTTCCCAAAAGAGGCACTGGCGGGGATGCTGATAACATCTGGTCCGGACTGAAGGACCTGCCAACCATTGCAGACATGTCTACTCTCGCTGCAATGGATGCTGTCACCATTGAAAAAATGGTGGATGATTACTTTGCTGACACCATCCAAGTAGACATGTCAGACAGTCCATATTGTTACTGGCAGGAAAAAAAGGCAGTTTGGAAGCCCCTGTACAAACTGGCTCTATTTTACCTGAGTTGTCCCCCCTCCAGTGTGTACTCGGAAAGAGTTTTTAGTGCAGCGGGGAACCTGGTCAGTGAGCGGCGAAGGAGGTTGCTTCCTCACAACGTTGAAAAAATGATGTTTATAAAAATGAATAATCAATTCCTCAATGAAGTACAGCACTGCCCTCCAGATACTACAGAGGGACCTGTGGTTGTGGAGTCCAGCGGGGACGAATTGATAATGTGTGATGAGGAGGAAGTACACACTGTAGGGGGAGAGGAATCAGAGGTTGAGGATGAGGATGACATCTTGCCTCAGTAGAGCCCGTTTAGTCTGTACAGGGAGAGATGAATAGCTTTTTTGGTGTGGGGGCCCAAACAAACCAATCATTTCAGCCAAAGTTGTTTGGTAGGTCCTGTCGCTGAAATGATTGGTTTGTTAAAGTGTGCATGTCCTATTTCAACAACATAAGGGTGGGTGTGAGGGCCCAAGGACAATTCCATCTTGGAACTTTTTTTTTTGCATTATGTGACCAATCAACAGTCGTTTGCCATGTTCAAAAAGTAAAACCAAATTTAAACAAATTCAAGAAATTAAACCAAAAGTAAAATGCCCTGTCATAATTTAAAAAAAGAGGTATTGACGTCCTCTGACTAAAACTACTGTATTGTTGTTTATATTTTATAAACACTACACTTGAAAGCTTGAGTCTTTTCTTATTAATAATATATATTGTGGTGACCCACTCCTCTACGCAGTCCAGATACATTTATTGCTGCGAATCATACAAGTTCAGGGTTTTTAATATATATTGTGGTGACCCACTCCTCTACGCAGTCCAGGTACATTTATTGGTGCGAATCATAAAAGTTCAGGGTTTTTAATATATATTGTGGTGACCCACTCCTCTACGCAGTCCAGATACTTGTTTGGTGGAATTCAGACCAGTTGAGGGTGTATTTATTTTATTGTGGCCCCGGTATCAAATTGGGTACCGGGGCCACCCCACTACGCAGTTCAGATACTTGTTTGGTGGAATTCTGACCCGTGGAGGGTTTTTTAATTATATTGTGGGGACCACTCTATTCTATACCACACTACAACTCTATACCACTCTATTTCATACTTTAATTCTATTTCATACTTTAATTCTATTTCATACTTTAATTCTATTTCATACTTTAATTCTATTACTAATTACCATAAAGAGGAACTGCCGCTTCTATTTAATACTTAAATTCTATTAGTAGTTACCATAAAGAGGAACAAAATAAACCAATTTTACCAAAAGTATAATATGACTTAGACTTACAAACACTACTCTTGAAAGATGGTGCCTTTAAATGAAAAAGTCAGTCTTCATTGCACGACTATGTGCAACAGGGACTGTTTTTGGGTTTACAAAGTCAAACAATAACACTTCGACCCTGTCTGTCTTTAAGATACTTTATGGGATCTCAATGACGAATTGTCTGTACCATGTTTGGAGGAGGTATTGTGGCCCCGGTACCAAATTGGGTACCGGGGCCACTCCTCTACGCAGTCCAGGTACATTTATTGGTGCGATTCATAAAAGTTCAGGGTTTTTAATATATATTGTGGTGACCCACTCCTCTACGCAGTCCAGGTACATTTATTGGTGCGAATCATAAAAGTTCAGGGTTTTTAAGATATTGTGGTGACCCACTCCTCTACGCAGTCCAGGTACATTTATTGGTGCGAATCATAAAAGTACAGGGTTTTTAAGATATTGTGGTGACCCACTCCTCTACGCAGTCCAGGTACATTTATTGGTGCGAATCATAAAAGTTCAGGGTTTTTAATATATATTGTGGTGACCCACTCCTCTACGCAGTCCAGGTACATTTATTGCTGCGAATCATACAAGTTCAGGGTTTTTAATATATATTGTGGTGACCCACTCCTCTACGCAGTCCAGGTACATTTATTGGTGCGATTCATAAAAGTTCAGGGTTGTTAAGATATTGTGGTGACCCACTCCTCTACGCAGTCCAGGTACATTTATTGGTGCGAATCATAAAAGTTCAGGGTTTTTAAGATATTGTGGTGACCCACTCCTCTACGCAGTCCAGGTACATTTATTGGTGCGAATCATAAAAGTTCAGGGTTTTTAATATATATTGTGGTGACCCACTCCTCTACGCAGTCCAGGTACATTTATTGGTGCGAATCATACAAGTTCAGGGTTTTTAATATATATTGTGGTGACCCACTCCTCTACGCAGTCCAGGTACATTTATTGGTGCGAATCATACAAGTTGATGGTTTTCTTATTATATATATTGTGGTGACCCACTCCTCTACGCAGTCCAGAAAGATACCTCGTTGCAACGTTTTGGACTAATAACTATATTGTGAGGTGTTCAGAATACACTGTAAATTAGTGGAAATGCTTGTTATTGAATGTTATTGAGGTTAATAATAGCCTAGGAGTGAAAATAAGCCCAAAAACTTGATTTTTAAACTTTTTATGTTTTTTTCAAAAAAAATCCGAATCCAAAACCTTAAATCCGAACCGAGACCTTTCGTCAAGTGTTTTGCGAGACAAATCCGAACCCCAAAAATAACGAAAATCCGGATCCAAAACACAAAACACGAGACCTCAAAAGTCGCCGGTGCACATCCCTAGTTTTAAACATAGGTGTGAAACAAAGTCATAACAGTGCAACATTTATAAAAGGTTACACACAGGAACATTATCCAGTCTTTAATATCTGCACCCGTTTGTAATCTCGTGTCGCTTGTAGGACGCAAGATTGTTAGGAAACTAATTGGTTAACAAACCAATCAGAGTTTCCCTTTGTTTAATAATAACTTTCTAACTGCTTGTATTTTGCACTGCTGGTCAGCACAGATTGGCATGTGCAGTTACAACAACGAACATTGAGTAAATTAAATTAATGACAATATTGCGGGAAACTCTACAGGTTCTGCGAGTGTCAATCAAGTTCGTAAAGAGGGAGGAGGCGAGATGAGAATAGGCCCTTACTTTTCTGCAAGACGACAGCCTTGCTGAGCTTCTGTGCACCGATAGAGCAATCCTGCTGCTGGCAGGTGGGCACGATGGTCTGTAAATCATCATAACCTTTCTGCAGGGGGGGAAAACAAACGTAATTAATGTAAAGTTTCTGATTTATATTATCAAACACAAGCTTTTGACATTAAACTGTAAAATGTTTTAAAATGAAAAAATATCTATAAATAAAATATTTTAATTTTCTATCTGCACAGAGAAGATTATTACTTTACTTGTGCATGTAATGAGTAGGAGCAGCTATACTGCTGTATTAGTAAAGGTTATGTGAAATATCAACCATAAAAAGGTTGATATTTATGATAAACACAATCTTAAACACATGGTTTAGCAAGTTAAAAGAAGGTGATTAAGTAAAGTAAAACAGCACATGATGTATGATTTTGCATCTTCATGAGTTACCCCTTTCAAATTGAGCATTGCGCTTAGAATCCAAATTATCATAGACATTGGGAGACGACTTATTTTGCGCTACTAAGCAGTGATATTTGGACAAAGCATCTCATACACATTAGTAAGCAAGAGGCGATCTACAAAGTTATTTTGAAAACTGGGCAGCACCTAAGTGTGGAAATTACAAAAATGTAGAAGTCCAACGGCAAAATGAAGAACATTCAAGTAGCATAAATACAACAATACCAAATAATTAAGCAAGATGTAGTAGACAGGGTACAGAACAACGCATATCACAGGATACACCAAGAGGCTTATATACAGTATGCACAGATGGAAGACAAGAGACAGCCCTGCTCATGAGAGTTTAAAATCTAATTGGATTACTCCCCCCATCTCCAGCGCTCACTGATGATGTGCTTCTTCCCCTGATGGGTGCAGGATTCACAAGGATCTGTCTGACACCTGAGAATTCACAACAATTAACACGTGGACCCCATGGAGCTTACAATCTAATTATTGGTCCCTGACATAAGAAGAGAAAGAGGATAATCTATGGCAGATTAATGATTGCACGTCTCCTTATGTATATTCTGTAAAGATAAAAGAATTGTTGCAGCCCTGTCCTCGTTGCCTGGGAGCATTCCAACAATCACCAGTAAAATTATATATACATTTATTTATATATATATATATATTATACAGAGAAATCTGAGCGCAGCAGAGGGGATCCGCAATTTACATGGGGTATATGAAAGGTCTCCAATACAACGTTTACATGTAGAGCTGTTACCTGCGAGCCTTGCGGTAGATTCCACGGCACTGCTTCCCGTTACCATGTTTGCTGGGGTTGTTGGGGCTACGGAAAGACCACTGTATGCTCTGCACTCCGCATGGGCCCAAACATTCTCCCCAGGGAGACCAGGAGGACCAGCCACAGTGCACTGCAAGCACAGACCCGGATTATATCACATATATCAGTTTATAATAAATAAAAAGACATATATGTATACACACAGACACGCGTATATAAGTAAGGAGACAGAGAATCTCTGACAAACATGACACCTCTCACTTTATTTATTACAGGTAACAGTCATACATACATACATTCAGGGATCTAGTCACTGACTGGTACATTCAGAGATCTAGTCACTGATCGTTACATTCAGGGATCTAGTCACTGACCGATACATTCAGGGATCTAGTCACTGACCGATACATTCAGGGATCTAGTCACTGACCGGTACATTCAGGGATCTAGTCACTGACTGGTACATTCAGGGATCTAGTCACTGACTGGTACATTCAGGGATCTAGTCACTGATCAGTACATTCAGAGATCTAGTCACTGTTCGGTACATCCAGGGATCTAGTCACTGACCGATACATTCAGGGATCTAGTCACTAACTGGTACATTCAGGGATCTAGTCACTGATCAGTACATTCAGAGATCTAGTCACTGATCGGTACATCCAGGGATCTAGTCACTGACCGATACATTCAGGGATCTAGTCACTAACTGGTACATTCAGGGATCTAGTCACTGACTGGTACATTCAGGCTTCTAGCTAATGATCGGTACATTCAGGGATCTAGCCACTGATCGGTACATTCAGAGATCTAGTCACTGATTGGTACATTCAGGGATCTAGTCACTGATCGGTACATTCAGAGATCTAGTCACTGATTGGTACATTCAGGGATCTAGTCACTGACCGGTACATTCAGGGATCTAGTCACTGAATGGTACATTCAGGGATCTAGTCACTGACTGGTACATTCATGGATCTAGCCAATGATGGGTACATTCAGGGTTCTAGTCACTGACCGGTACATTCAGGGATCTAGTCACTGACTGGTACATTCATGGATCTGGTCACTGGCTGGTACATTCAGAGATCTAGTCACTGATCGGTACATTCAGGGATCTAGTCACAGACCGATACATTCAGGGATCTAGTCACTGACTGGTACATTCAGGGATCTAGTCACTGACCGGTACATTCATGGATCTAGCCAATGATGGGTACATTCAGGGTTCTAGTCACTGACTGGTACATTCAGGGATCTAGTCACTGACTGGTACATTCATGGATCTGGTCACTGGCTGGTACATTCAGAGATCTAGTCACTGATCGGTACATTCAGGGATCTAGTCACAGACCGATACATTCAGGGATCTAGTCACTGACCGATACATTCAGGGATCTAGTCACTGACTGGTATATTCAGGGATCTAGTCACTGACTTGTACATTCAGGGTTCTAACCAATGATCAGCACATTAAAGGATCTAGTCACTGATCAGTACATTCAGAGATCTAGTCACTGAGCGATACATTCAGGGATCTAGTCACTGACTGGTATATTCAGGGATCTAGTCACTGACCGGTACATTCAGGGTTCTAGCCAATGACCGGTACATCCAGGGATCTAGTCACTGACTGGTACATTCAGGGTTCTAACCAATGATCGGTACATTCAGGGATCTAGTCACTGACCGATACATTCAGGGATCTAGTCACTGACCGATACATTCAGGGATCTAGTCACTGACTGGTATATTCAGGGATCTAGTGACTGACTGGTACATTCAGGGTTCTAGCCAATGATCAGTACATTAAAGGATCTAGTCACTGATCGGTACATTCAGAGATCTAGTCACTTATTGGTACATTCAGGGATCTAGTCAATTACCAGTACATTCAGGGATCTAGTCACTGACTGGTACATTCAGGGATCTAGTCACTGACTGGTACATTCAGGGTTCTAACCAATGATGGGTACATTCAGGGTTCTAGTCACTGATCGGTACATTCAGGGATCTAGTCACTGACCAGTACATTCAAGGATCTAGTCACTGACTGGTACATTCAGGGTTCTAGCCAATGACCGGTACATCCAGGGATCTAGTCACTGACTGGTACATTCAGGGTTCTAACCAATTAACGGTACATTAAGGGATCTAGTCACTGATCGGTACATTCAGAGAGCTAGTCACTGATTGGTATATTCAGGGATCTAGTCACTGACTGGTACATTCAGGGTTCTAGCCAATGATTTGTACATTAAAGGATCTAGCCACTGATCGGTACATTCAGAGATCTAGTCACTGAGTGGTACATTCAGAAATCTAGTCACTGACTGGTACATTCAGGGATCTAGTCACTGACTGGTACATTCAGGGTTCTAGCCAATGACTGGTACATTCAGGGTTGTAACCAATGATCGGTACATTAAGGGATCTAGTCACTGATCGGTACATTCAGAGATCTAGTCACTGATTGGTGCATTCAGGGATCTAGTCACCGACTGGTACATTCAGGGATCTAGTCACTGACCAGTACATTCAGGGATCTAGTCACTGACCAGTACATTCAGGGACCTAGTCACTGACTGGTACATTCAGGGATCTAGTCACTGACCAGTACATTCAGGGTTCTAGTCACTGACTGGTACATTCAGGGATCTAGTCACTGACTGGTACATTCAGGGTTCTAGCCAATGACTGGTACATTCAGGGTTGTAACCAATGATCGGTACATTCAGGGATCTAGTCACTGACTGGTACATTCAGGGATCTAGTCATTTACTGGTACATTCAGGGTTCTAGCTAATGATTGGTACATTGAGGGATCTAGTCACTGACTGGTACATTGAGGGATCTAGTCACTGACCGGTACATTCAGGGATCTAGTCACTGACCAGTACATTCAGGGATCTAGTCACTGACTGGTACATTCAGGGTTCTAGCCAATGACCGGTACATTCAGGGATCTAGTCACTGACTGGTACATTCAGGGTTCTAACCAATGATCGGTACATTAAGGGATCTAGTCACTGATTGGTACATTCAGATATCTAGTCACTGATTGGTACATTCAGGGATCTAGTCACTGACTGGTACATTCAGGGATCTAGTCATTTACTGGTACATTCAGGGTTCTAGCTAATGATTGGTACATTGAGGGATCTAGTCACTGACTGGTACATTGAGGGATCTAGTCACTCACCGGTACATTCAGGGATCTAGTCACTGACCAGTACATTCAGGGATCTAGTCACTGACTGGTACATTCAGGGTTCTAGCCAATGATTTGTACATTAAAGGATCTAGCCACTGATCGGTACATTCAGAGATCTAGTCACTGAGTGGTACATTCAGGGATCTAGTCACTGACTGGTACATTCAGGGATCTAGTCACTGACTGGTACATTGAGGGATCTAGTCACTGACTGGTACATTCAGGGATCTAGTCACTGACCAGTACATTCAGGGATCTAGTCACTGACTGGTACATTCAGGGTTCTAGCCAATGATTTGTACATTAAAGGATCTAGCCACTGATCGGTACATTCAGAGATCTAGTCACTGAGTGGTACATTCAGGGATCTAGTCACTGACTGGTACATTCAGGGATCTAGTCATTTACTGGTACATTCAGGGTTCTAGCTAATGATTGGTACATTGAGGGATCTAGTCACTGACTGGTACATTGAGGGATCTAGTCACTGACCGGTACATTCAGGGATCTAGTCACTGACCAGTACATTCAGGGATCTAGTCACTGACTGGTACATTCAGGGTTCTAGCCAATGACCGGTACATTCAGGGATCTAGTCACTGACTGGTACATTCAGGGTTCTAACCAATGATCGGTACATTAAGGGATCTAGTCACTGATCGGTACATTCAGAGATCTAGTCACTGATTGGTACATTCAGGGATCTAGTCACTGACTGGTACATTCAGGGATCTAGTCATTTACTGGTACATTCAGGGTTCTAGCTAATGATTGGTACATTGAGGGATCTAGTCACTGACTGGTACATTGAGGGATCTAGTCACTCACCGGTACATTCAGGGATCTAGTCACTGACCAGTACATTCAGGGATCTAGTCACTGACTGGTACATTCAGGGTTCTAGCCAATGATTTGTACATTAAAGGATCTAGCCACTGATCGGTACATTCAGAGATCTAGTCACTGAGTGGTACATTCAGGGATCTAGTCACTGACTGGTACATTCAGGGATCTAGTCACTGACTGGTACATTGAGGGATCTAGTCACTGACCGGTACATTCAGGGATCTAGTCACTGACCAGTACATTCAGGGATCTAGTCACTGACTGGTACATTCAGGGTTCTAGCCAATGATTTGTACATTAAAGGATCTAGCCACTGATCGGTACATTCAGAGATCTAGTCACTGAGTGGTACATTCAGGGATCTAGTCACTGACTGGTACATTCAGGGATCTAGTCACTGACTGGTACATTTAGGGTTCTAGTCAATGACTGGTACATTCAGGGTTGTAACCAATGATCGGTACATTAAGGGATCTAGTCACTGATCGGTACATTCAGAGATCTAGTCACTGATTGGTGCATTCAGGGATCTAGTCACCGACTGGTACATTCAGGGATCTAGTCACTGACCAGTACATTCAGGGATCTAGTCACTGACCAGTACATTCAGGGACCTAGTCACTGACTGGTACATTCAGGGATCTAGTCACTGACCAGTACATTCAGGGTTCTAGTCACTGACTGGTACATTCAGGGATCTAGTCACTGACTGGTACATTCAGGGTTCTAGCCAATGACTGGTACATTCAGGGTTGTAACCAATGATCGGTACATTAAGGGATCTAGTCACTGATCGGTACATTCAGAGATCTAGTCACTGATTGGTACATTCAGGGATCTAGTCACTGACTGGTACATTCAGGGATCTAGTCATTTACTGGTACATTCAGGGTTCTAGCTAATGATTGGTACATTGAGGGATCTAGTCACTGACTGGTACATTGAGGGATCTAGTCACTGACCGGTACATTCAGGGATCTAGTCACTGACCAGTACATTCAGGGATCTAGTCACTGACTGGTACATTCAGGGTTCTAGCCAATGACCGGTACATTCAGGGATCTAGTCACTAACTGGTACATTCAGGGTTCTAACCAATGATCGGTACATTAAGGGATCTAGTCACTGATCGGTACATTCAGAGATCTAGTCACTGATTGGTACATTCAGGGATCTAGTCACTGACTGGTACATTCAGGGATCTAGTCATTTACTGGTACATTCAGGGTTCTAGCTAATGATTGGTACATTGAGGGATCTAGTCACTGACTGGTACATTGAGGGATCTAGTCACTGACCGGTACATTCAGGGATCTAGTCACTGACCAGTACATTCAGGGATCTAGTCACTGACTGGTACATTCAGGGTTCTAGCCAATGACCGGTACATTCAGGGATCTAGTCACTGACTGGTACATTCAGGGTTCTAACCAATGATCGGTACATTAAGGGATCTAGTCACTGATCGGTACATTCAGAGATCTAGTCACTGATTGGTACATTCAGGGATCTAGTCACTGACTGGTACATTCAGGGTTCTAGCTAATGATGGGTACATTCAGGGATCTAGCCAATGATTGGTACATTCAGGGATCTAGTCACTGATCGGTACATTCAGGGATCTAGTCACTGACCAGTACATTCAGGGATCTAGTCACTGACTGGTACATTCAGGGTTCTAGCCAATGACCGGTACATTCAGGGATCTAGTCACTGACTGGTACATTCAGGGTTCTAACCAATGATCGGTACATTAAGGGATCTAGTCACTGATTGGTACATTCAGATATCTAGTCACTGATTGGTACATTCAGGGATCTAGTCACTGACTGGTACATTCAGGGATCTAGTCATTTACTGGTACATTCAGGGTTCTAGCTAATGATTGGTACATTGAGGGATCTAGTCACTGACTGGTACATTGAGGGATCTAGTCACTCACCGGTACATTCAGGGATCTAGTCACTGACCAGTACATTCAGGGATCTAGTCACTGACTGGTACATTCAGGGTTCTAGCCAATGATTTGTACATTAAAGGATCTAGCCACTGATCGGTACATTCAGAGATCTAGTCACTGAGTGGTACATTCAGGGATCTAGTCACTGACTGGTACATTCAGGGATCTAGTCACTGACTGGTACATTGAGGGATCTAGTCACTGACTGGTACATTGAGGGATCTAGTCACTGACCAGTACATTCAGGGATCTAGTCACTGACTGGTACATTCAGGGTTCTAGCCAATGATTTGTACATTAAAGGATCTAGCCACTGATCGGTACATTCAGAGATCTAGTCACTGAGTGGTACATTCAGGGATCTAGTCACTGACTGGTACATTCAGGGATCTAGTCATTTACTGGTACATTCAGGGTTCTAGCTAATGATTGGTACATTGAGGGATCTAGTCACTGACTGGTACATTGAGGGATCTAGTCACTGACCGGTACATTCAGGGATCTAGTCACTGACCAGTACATTCAGGGATCTAGTCACTGACTGGTACATTCAGGGTTCTAGCCAATGACCGGTACATTCAGGGATCTAGTCACTGACTGGTACATTCAGGGTTCTAACCAATGATCGGTACATTAAGGGATCTAGTCACTGATCGGTACATTCAGAGATCTAGTCACTGATTGGTACATTCAGGGATCTAGTCACTGACTGGTACATTCAGGGATCTAGTCATTTACTGGTACATTCAGGGTTCTAGCTAATGATTGGTACATTGAGGGATCTAGTCACTGACTGGTACATTGAGGGATCTAGTCACTCACCGGTACATTCAGGGATCTAGTCACTGACCAGTACATTCAGGGATCTAGTCACTGACTGGTACATTCAGGGTTCTAGCCAATGATTTGTACATTAAAGGATCTAGCCACTGATCGGTACATTCAGAGATCTAGTCACTGAGTGGTACATTCAGGGATCTAGTCACTGACTGGTACATTCAGGGATCTAGTCACTGACTGGTACATTGAGGGATCTAGTCACTGACCGGTACATTCAGGGATCTAGTCACTGACCAGTACATTCAGGGATCTAGTCACTGACTGGTACATTCAGAGTTCTAGCCAATGATTTGTACATTAAAGGATCTAGCCACTGATCGGTACATTCAGAGATCTAGTCACTGAGTGGTACATTCAGGGATCTAGTCACTGACTGGTACATTCAGGGATCTAGTCACTGACTGGTACATTTAGGGTTCTAGTCAATGACTGGTACATTCAGGGTTGTAACCAATGATCGGTACATTAAGGGATCTAGTCACTGATCGGTACATTCAGAGATCTAGTCACTGATTGGTGCATTCAGGGATCTAGTCACCGACTGGTACATTCAGGGATCTAGTCACTGACCAGTACATTCAGGGATCTAGTCACTGACCAGTACATTCAGGGACCTAGTCACTGACTGGTACATTCAGGGATCTAGTCACTGACCAGTACATTCAGGGTTCTAGTCACTGACTGGTACATTCAGGGATCTAGTCACTGACTGGTACATTCAGGGTTCTAGCCAATGACTGGTACATTCAGGGTTGTAACCAATGATCGGTACATTAAGGGATCTAGTCACTGATCGGTACATTCAGAGATCTAGTCACTGATTGGTACATTCAGGGATCTAGTCACTGACTGGTACATTCAGGGATCTAGTCATTTACTGGTACATTCAGGGTTCTAGCTAATGATTGGTACATTGAGGGATCTAGTCACTGACTGGTACATTGAGGGATCTAGTCACTGACCGGTACATTCAGGGATCTAGTCACTGACCAGTACATTCAGGGATCTAGTCACTGACTGGTACATTCAGGGTTCTAGCCAATGACCGGTACATTCAGGGATCTAGTCACTAACTGGTACATTCAGGGTTCTAACCAATGATCGGTACATTAAGGGATCTAGTCACTGATCGGTACATTCAGAGATCTAGTCACTGATTGGTACATTCAGGGATCTAGTCACTGACTGGTACATTCAGGGATCTAGTCATTTACTGGTACATTCAGGGTTCTAGCTAATGATTGGTACATTGAGGGATCTAGTCACTGACTGGTACATTGAGGGATCTAGTCACTGACCGGTACATTCAGGGATCTAGTCACTGACCAGTACATTCAGGGATCTAGTCACTGACTGGTACATTCAGGGTTCTAGCCAATGACCGGTACATTCAGGGATCTAGTCACTGACTGGTACATTCAGGGTTCTAACCAATGATCGGTACATTAAGGGATCTAGTCACTGATCGGTACATTCAGAGATCTAGTCACTGATTGGTACATTCAGGGATCTAGTCACTGACTGGTACATTCAGGGTTCTAGCTAATGATGGGTACATTCAGGGATCTAGCCAATGATTGGTACATTCAGGGATCTAGTCACTGATCGGTACATTCAGGGTTTTAGCCAATGATCGGTACATTCAGGGATCTAGTCACTGACCGGTACATTCAGGGTTTGGCCGGCATTGCTTCATTTGACCATCCTGACAGGTGCAGATTTGGCAGTTTGCTTTAACCAGCTGACCCGGCCAGTAAGTGACCCCGTCCACCTCGCAGGGACATTCCTGAGGGCGCACACATTGATTCTGGCTGTCTAACAGAGATCCATCTGGGCACCAACAACCTGGTAATGTGAGGAGAAGGTTAACAGTGAAAATGTTCCTGCTGATACCTGACAAACACATCTGTCCTAAGACATACATGGGAGGTTAACACGGTCCAATAATAGCACTGATGTAGATGTACAAATGAGGAACTTCATCTATAGTATATTATCTCTTACCTGAGACACAGGGCTGATCATTCTGGCATATCCTCTTATTAGTAAGGTCAGCGCAGGTCAGAGGACATGGGGCGCAGGTTTTGTATTCCAGCTCCGCAGGGCACGACAGGGTGATAGGGCAGCCATCTTGGCGACACACATCTATATGGTGAATGACAGACAGTATCCACACTGGCTTCATTATATGGTAAATATACTGAGGCAACAAGTTCTATTGAATCCAAATTCCAGAAAGTTGGAAGATCCACCCAGAACAATCATCACCATAAGTCACTGTTCATGATGTCCTTGTTTGTAGAGCATCTGACCACACTTACCAATCTCAAGATATGAAGATGAGGAACCTGGTAAATCAGAACAGTGACGCCCCCCATTTTGTGGTGTGGTACACTCCCTTCGATGAATGACCACCCCAGTGCAGTCTTGGGTGCAGTTTGACCACGTTGTCCATGGTGTCCAAGAGCCATCAACTGGAAATAGATAATCAGATCTTATAAACTGTGTACATAATCTATGTTGACGGATCAGCTTAAAAGTCATCCCCTTTGCTGAGTTCCTCAAGACTTTTCCACTTACTTTACAGGTAAAATTGACAATATCCACTTCAAAATCTCCTCTCATCAGGTCCACCTCCTCCTGCCCACCCCCTCCGCCCCTCACACTGGCACCCTCAATTCCTTTGATTCTAGTATCTCACTCTACTCTCCTTCTTGTCTCCCTCAACCTGCCCCTTATCCCAGTTCCCTCCAGGCTCCTCCGCTTCATCTCCCCAAATGAGTGTCTCCCCTTTTCTCACGAAAACCTCTCTTGACCCTTGCTTTCTCTCTCCATCTTCAACACAATTTCTTTGCTCTACTTTTTTTCCAAAATACTTGAACTATCTGCCACTTTCGATACAGTTTATCGATCTCTTCTCCTTGACACCCTTCACTCCCCTGTCCTTTGTGACATGATCCTTTCCTAGTTTGCCTCCTACCTCTCATGCTGCTCCTTCAGTGTCTATATCCTACTCCCCTCCTCTTCCTCTCTCTATTGATGTCCTCAACGGCTCTGTTCTTAACCCTCTGCTGTTCTCTATCTACACCTCCTCCTTAAGTGAACTCATATGCTTTTTTGGCCTTCTCTACCTGACTGACAATCAACTACCTTTCCTCCTCCAACCTCTCTCACCCTTTTTTCTATCCTGGGTGTCCAATTGCCTCTCTACCATCACCCGGAGGACCCAGTGCTTACCACAACTTAACATGTCCAAATCTGAGCTCATTAACTTTACCCTGCTAATGCCACTTCCCCTCCACTTCTCCCGCACAGGTGACAACATCACTCTCTCCCGTTTCCCATGCCCGCTGCCTTGATGTCATTCTCATCTTTGCCATCAGCTTCTCTCTTACAGTCATGTTGCCTCCTCCTTCGCAACATTTCCAAAATATGGTCCACTCACTCATCATTTCCCACCTTGACTACTGTAACTCCCTCCTCCTAGTCCTTCCTCTCACCCACCATTCCCCTCTACAATCCATCTTCTTCCTGCCGCTCCTTATACACTACACCAATGAATCTCTGGTGCTTACCGAATTCAATTCAAGCCGCTCACTTACCTAACAGGTGCTCTCTATTGTTGCCACCCTCACTTCTTCTCTAACTTTGTTTCAAGATACACCCCAACTCCGCTCTGCCTTTGACCTTTAACTCACTACCACTGTTATAACCTCCTCCCACTTCCGTCTCTAAGACATCTCCTGTTCTGCTCCACACTTATTGAAGTCCTTGTCTCATCATATCAGACTCTCCCCCAAACCTACAATCCTTCATAAATCTCCCTCAGAACCAACCTCTTCATGCTTACCTACCCTTCCCTCTCCTACACCCTCTACTTCCTCCGTCCATCACATCAATCTTTGTCCTATTTGTACCTACTGTGTCTCATTACCCCTCCCTCTAGAATGTAAGCGCTCACGGGCAGCTTCCTCCCTACCCTATGTCTGATGTATGTCCTCCTCGTACGACCCTTATGTCATATCTTATGCTGAATTTTTTGCTGCTTGTTTACTCACACGCATTGAATTCATAATGGTATCAGTGCTGGTTAAAATGACCAGCTCATAGCTATCCATGTATGTGTTATTATGTTTATTGCATTCATGTATGTCATATCTGGAAGATGATTGTCCGGTGGTGAAGAATTTGTGACATCTTATAAATAAACGATGATGATGATGGAACTTCACCCACACACTTATCCTCATTTCTCTCAACTAGGAACCAGTGAAGACATTGTGCCTTTGTTTAAGACTCACATCCTCACAATTAACTTGTCACAGCTAAAAAAATCATATACAGATAATACACATCATACACATCATACACATCATACACATCATACACATAATACACATCATACACATTATACACATTATACACATCATACACATCATACACATCATACACATCATACATATAATACACATCATACACATTATACACATCATACACATCATACACATAATACACATAATACACATACAGTGTTTCACTCTTTCACGTGGACCTTTGAAGACATCAGTAAACGTCCTATAGATTGTAAGCTGTATGTAATACACATTCTCCTTTTATGACAGTGTTTGTTCCCAATTGTAAAGTGTTATGGAGTATGCTGGCGCTATATAAATAAATAAATAATAATAATAATATATTCTCCAAACCCTCCCCCAATCCGCATGGCGGACAATGGACAACTATGAGTAATGGGGGATACACACAAGGAAGGCCGAGTATGGGATATGGGAACACTACACAACAATAAAGGATTGTAACAGATAAGGAATATTGTGCAAGGATTTTGCTGATATATTGATATGGGGATAGTATGTATTGTGAACGATTGCTATACACTGATAGATTGACGTGATTGATATTGGGATTGTGATCTGAGATATTGCTATAGATTGCGTACAGATTGAGTACATACTGAGATGGATATGATTGGGATTGTGCGTGTCTGAGGGTGTAAGTCTGAGTACACACTACAGTGTTTTCAGCCGATCATCGAGCCAATCACACGATTAGTGTGTACACTGCAATGAAGAACGATTATAGTTACAAAGCTCATCGTATCGTTTCATTTGATTTTTAAACTGGACTAAAAATCTCGTTCAACGATGGAACAATGTTGTTCCAATCCTGCAGTGTGTCTGCACTCAGGACCGGCAGTGTCCATAGACCTCTATGGAGGGTGCAGAGTCACAATCGTTTCATCCGATGGTTATGACAGATAAAGAGCACAGATCTGCAGGTAAATCTTGTAAAACGTATTTAGTGTGTACACATGAATTGGCTGCTGATCGGGACATTTTCTTTTTTATACGATAAAATCTTTAAGGATATCAGAAGAAATTTTGTACAGTGTGTACACAGCCAAATGCAAAATAATACTGGGCAACATGGGAATTGTACACATGAAATTGAGGAGCCCAGTACAAGTGTAACAGGCAGGGCCCCCCTTCTTAATTCTCACAGCCATTTTTAAATGATCCTCTGCCCAATATTTGGCTCATTACCTCCAACGCACTTCCCCTCTCCCCCCCTCTTTTCAGCCATACCTCCCAACATGTCAGTCCCACGAGACAGGGGCTTGGTCACGTCACGATGATGGGGATGTGGCCACTCCGCTAGAGGATGCATAGCCCTGTAAAGCACTAGGCTTCCCATCAGATAGTTCTCTTCTCGCCAACGTTCCCACCTCTGGGACAAACGCGTCACCGGGAGGGATGGAGCCCTAAATTCGGGACTGTCCAGCTGAAATCAGGACGGTTGGGAGGTATGCTCCAGCCAACCCTATCCCCGGTTCTTTATACATCTCTGTCTTCTTCTTGCTCTCTCCTTTCGGCTCCTCTCCCTTAATAGCATCATGGCATCATCAGTTTCATCAGCAACGCTGCTGGGAGCCAGGCACCTATCTGCCTTGTTGCACCTCTATGTCTGGGGTCTGGGTGCCTCGTGCCTTTCAG